>NC_142484.1:23543787-23846818 GCF_049115385.1 Moschus berezovskii | reverse complement strand
TAAGTATGTCCCACAAAAGAAGGTTTCTAACAATGCTTTTGCTCATCTCAAAATATTAGCAAGTGATGGCATACAAAAATAATATGAGGGAGGTAGGGGAGGGAAGGACTGGGAGCCTGGGGTTACTGACTTCTATTTTTAAAAATAAATTGTCATATATAACATATGCAGAAAAGCAATCAAAGCCAGTTTTAAGCTCTGGAACACATTTTTACAAGATGAACATGCTTTAGGGCTATCCCCAGAATAAGAATCACAACAGATGATGGGTCCCTGAAGCTCCTTCCTGTCCCCTCTGCCACTAACCACCCTCACCCCTCTTCCTAACTTCTGTGTGCTTGATCACTCAGTTGTGTCCAACTCTTTGTTATCCCATGGACTGCAGCCCACCAGGCTCCTCGGTCCATGGGATTTTTGAGACAACAACACTGGATTGGGTTGCCATTTCCTCTTCCAGGGGATCTTCCCGACCTAGCGATTGAACTGAAGTTTCCTGTATCTCCTGTATTGCAGGCAGATTTTTTACCCGCTGAGCCATCCTAACTTCTAACTCCACAGATAAACAACTGCACTTTTCTTTGATAACCTGAATGGCTTTTTCAAGGACAGAATGCCCTCTGCTAATTAAGTTTACTCCAAACAATGCAAATGGAATTCACTGTTCCCAGAAAAAAGAAAAGATATGAAAATATTATAATCAGTTCTCCATCCCCTCCCCAGAAATGAATCTTCACTTTAAAGATCAGAGAACAGAGATACAGAGATGTTATTTGCTTAAGGTCCAGCAGTTAACAAGAAGCAAAGCTGAAACTTGACTCAGGTCTTCCACTTTCAAAGACCAGGTACTTAACCACAACACCTTCCTCCTTCTAAGAGTCACCATTAATATGTTATAGCAATCAAGATGTTCTTTTTGCCTGGTCCCAGGCCTGATCATGTTTCAATGTTTAGGGTGAAGATGTACAGGTACTTGGGATGAAAAAGATCTGATGACACCAGAGGTGACTGATGCAGGACCATTTCCTCCACAGCACTTCAATATCATGGCCATGAAGAAAGAGTTATCACAAACCATGTAATATATCCCTGTGATGGAGAAACAGAATTCAGGAAAGGAATATTTTTCAATAAGAAGTTCACTAGAGAATTCAGCCATCTACAGAACACACTAGGTTATAAAGCCAGAAGGAATCTTGCCTAACATTTTAGGGCCTTGTTTATTTTCATCTAAGGGTGTGGGAAAGAAACTCCATGAAGATGGAACGCTGTGCCTACCCAGGCAAATTCAGCATGAACGCGCTTTTAAAAATCGCATGTTCAATCAAGTACTTAACTCCAAGCAACTGAACTATCAGGGGACAAAATAAATAAATAAAATCCTCCGGAGTGACACTCTCGGTACAGAAATCAGACACGCATGGCTTCATGGAAATTATCCAGGCTTTTGAAGCCAGGCAGAAGTCGGTTTGAATTCTGGCTCTGTCGCTTACCCACTGACCTGGTGGCTCTGGGCAAGCAATCTACCTTGAGACACTCAGCATTCTCTTCCGTGAAATGGAGGTGCGAATACACCAGTTTAGAGGGCTGCTGGGGGAATAAGAGGTCCCCTGGGGAAAATCACTACCACCAGAATACAGAACGCCCTCAACATTCCGAGCTCCTCTTTCTGAAGAACCTAGCTAAACACAGTTAGATGTTTCAAGTAAATGGACAGAGAAAACCAGATAAGGAAAGGCGGCTCCCGGCACATGAAACTTTAATGTCAGCGACAGTTCAGGTTTGGGTCTAGTCAATAGGAGCCATAAATAGCTGTCACCTAATGGCCATGTCCTCTTGAAAATGGGTTATTCGTCTGAGTCCATCTCCCAGAGGACAGCTGCAAATACCATCAATACTGGCACTAAGCAACAGCCTTATTTATAGCCAAGGGACAGATTCCAAAGATAGAAGAGGTCATGGAGGCTGAAACCCCTTCTCCGAACTCCCTAATTCCTAGAGGACTGAGAGGTGAGGCTGGAGAGCAGGTCTTACAGGAATGTCTGAACACAGTGGGAAATTATCCGTAAGAGAGAAAAACTGAAAAGGAAGGAGAGGTTTGGAAAGAAAGCACCAGCCATGAGAGGAGGAATCGTGGGTGATGCTACGTAAGCCTGGAGCTGCTAAGTCAGCCATGACCCTTCATGAGACTTGCCCCCAATCTCTCAGCCAACACCTAACTGTTAAAAAGTGGAAGTCCCCTCAAAATCTATCAGCATGCTCAAGGAGGGCCAGAAAGTCTGCCCTTGGCCACACCTGCCATTGAAATCCCTCTCTAGTGCCTACAGAGTCAACTCTCAAAGTCTGAATTTGACTTTCAAGAACTGTTACTTAAGCCTCTGCTCCTGATTTTCCAGTCTTCCCCTTGACTTTAGCCCAGTGCCACCACTGGCAATTTCTTATAGAGAACCACCTCTTTGCAGCCTCTGGGTCCCTGGTCCTGCAGCAGGAATGCACAGGCTTCACACATTGGAATCCCATGCATTTCTCAAAGAACAGTTGGTTCAAATACCACTCTTCCCCCTAAAAATTTTCCTTAGGCTTTCCATCTGGGTTCTTAAGGGTCTTGACTCCTATTTCACATTTGAAGGTCTCTGAGGGCAGGAGTTATGATCTTTATCTCCGTATTTCCTTGCAAGTTGAGTGCCAGTAAGTTTTTGTTGGATAGATGAGTGGATGGATGAAAGAAGAGAAGGAAGAATGGAACTGATGGATGAAGAAAATGAACAGGAATGTGACTTAGAACAGTGGGGAACATGATGGCCATTTGTCCACAATGTCATTTGTCATTCAGTCATTTGCCAAGAAATGGAATGTCCTGATTATCACAATATTCAGATTAAGGAAGCGCTTCCCTCCCCGAATACTGTTCACAGATTTGACCACTGGTAACTGACTACCTCAGTTCAGTTCAGTCGCTCTGTCGTATCTGACTCTTTGCGACCCCATGAATTGCAGCACTCCAGGCCTCCCTGTCCATCACCAACTCCGGGAGTTTACTCAAACTCACGTCCATTGAGTCAGTGATGCCATCCAACCATCTCATCCTCTGTTGTCCCCTTCTCCTCCCTCCCTCAATCCTTCCCAGCATCAGGGTCTTTTCCAATGAGTCAGTTCTTTGCATCAGGTGGCCAAAGTATCAAAGTTTCAGCTTCAGCATCAGTCCTTCCAATAAATATTCAGGACTGATTTCCTTTAGCATGGACTGGTTGGATCTCCTTGCAGTCCAAGAGACTCTCAAGAGTCTTCTCCAACACCATAGTTCAAAAGCATCAATTGATTACCTCAAGATGGGCATAAAATCTACCTTGTATTTCAAATGAAATAAACAAAACTGTCATTTTTTGATGACTCACGAAGCACCTGGATATCTTGCAAGACTCAGGCTTAGGAATCTCAATGGCCACTGCACTGGGGTGTGAGAGAGACGGTGTCCACAGCACTGATTAAAAAAAGAATCCTAGACAATTAGACATAAGTTGACTGAAACCATAATTGAAAATAAGTGTTTTTTCAACAATCCCTTCTTCACTAGTCTTACAAAGCTAGGATGACCATTACAAACTTTCCACCAGATGACCCTACAAAGCAGCAGAAAGGTGAAGAAATCCACCCACCCACATCACCCCGAAGTGCGTGTCTGGTTCCTCCCCTCAGACCCGACCAGCAGACTTGAACTCAGAACATCAACAGTGAAAGTCATTAAGCACTTGGCCACAGATGACATTAAAACATCTCACCCTTGTCTCGCACTTCATCCCACCCTCCTCTCCTCCAAGTTCTTCTGACCTTTGCCAAATGTTCCTAGACGAGGCCAATGCTTGTTTGACCATTTCCCAATTCCACCAGCCACAGATGAGGAGAGGCAGAGGAAACACATGCCAAACCAGTCAGGCTGCTATTATTTTTAACTTGGCTCCTTGGTGCTTGCAGGCAGAAGAACCGGTTCTGCTGTACACAGTTTCTCCATTGCCAAAGCCAGGAGAAGCACTCTGGACTTCCTGGGCCTGTGGTCCTCTGCCACTAGGGTATTCCCAAGTAGTCATCGGGCAGCTTTCGCTCATATCAGGCACTTTCCCGAGCCAGGGCGCTCTGTGTGTCAGAGCTCAGTTATGTCCAACTTTTTGTGACCCCATGAACTGGAGTCCACCAGGTTCCTGGGTCCATGGGATCTTCCTGGCAAGGATACTGAAGTGGGTTGCCATTTCCTCCTCCAGGGGATCTTCCCAACCCAGAGATTGAACCTGCGTCTCTTGAGTCGCTTGCATGGGCAGGCGGGTTCTTTACCATGAGCCATCTGGGAAGCCAGGGCACTCTGCTTCCTCCCAATTAATTATAGGTAGCACCTCAGTGAGTCCTCACAGCATCTTCTGAGGCAGGGATTACTACCCCTGGTAGAGAGAAGGACACAGATGCTAAGAGGTAAGTGACTCACCTGAGCTGCACAGGGTTTGAATCCACATCTGTCCTCATCAGGAAGCTATGCTCCCACCGTTTCTCACTGCCAAGTGCTCCCTTGTCCTCTGCCCCTATCCCAAACTGAGCTGCTGTGGCAACTTCTATAACTAGGGAGGGGCATGAAAGGGTGAGCTGATACTCACCAGAGGACACGGGCCCCTGCTTGGGACAGGGTGCCCCCTACATAAGACTCTGTGTAGTCAGAGGCTCCATCCACGTTCAATAGATATACCCGTGATTCCACTGCAGAGCTTTGATAGATGCCCACCTGGGAGCTGGCTGGTGCCAAGAACCAACAGAAGGGAATGTACTGCAGAAATATTAACCTTGGCAGTCTCCTGCCACAGTAAACCGCTGGCTGAGCTTTAATGAAATCGTGCACCAGAGCAGAAACATCTGTACTGCTGGTTAAAATAAACCCCAGTCTGGAATGTACAACTGTCTTTGCACAAGGACACGACAAACCTGGAGAGAAATGAAAGGATGCCATTCTCTGCGATCAAAATGACTGTTTAGAACCAAGAGAGGACAGGTCTGCTCACCTCTGCGTTCCCCAGTCAGGCTTACTAGCTTGTACCAGATGAAGACAAGTACTAAATCTGAGCAACCCAGGCTTTCCCAGCAGGCTTATTAGTGTGGGAGTGCAAAAGTCCTGCAAACTGCCCATCCCCACCGACCCTCTCTTGTCCCCACAAAAGCATTTCCCAGGATGAACACACACCAGGCTGGCACAATGAGGCCTAACTGCTTTGTTAAGTATCCTAAATAAATCATTCATCCAAGCCAAAATGAAAGCACGGACATAGCCTTAGTTTAAAAGATATAATAATAAGAAATCAGTCTATAGATCACGGGGGTCAGGGGAGGCCTCAGCAATGCCATAAAGTTGCTGTAAAAGCAGGAAGTGTGACATCTTCTGTGCTAGGTGGCCTTTCTCAAAACACAAACAGCACAGGGCCTCCCGAAACTGGAAGTAGAATCAGACAGTCATAGCACTGGAAGCCCTCTTGCCTGATCTCCCTCTGCCTTGATACAAAAATCCCCTAATCAAGCCACTGCCAAGTTTCCCCAAACTCTCATCCTAAGAAGGCTATTTGACACTGCCTTAGAGAGCTCTTCCTTTTGCTAAATTAAATTTTGGTTTTGCTTGCTGGGGGAGAAGCCCAGAGATGAATCCTTCCAGCCCTTCAAGGAAAGAAGGTGGCATAATAAGTCTTCCGTGAGTCTACATATATTAAAAGTGCTTCAGCTTCCCCTAAACAGTCTGCAGAACAAGGCTGCAGTCCTTTCCCACTTGGCTGTTCTCCAGACAGCGGGTGACGATGGCTAATGATGATGATGCTATTAAAAGAAAAGCAATTATCTTAACTCTCATCTCCTCAGCCCTACTATGTGACATAACACTATACGATGCATGTTACAGGCACTTAGGCTGAAATCCTCACAGTGGCAATAATTTGGGGCTATTATTCTGTCCATTTTACATTTTGAAGAAATTGAAACTCAACAGGTGACATAACTTGCCCAAGGCAGTTAAGTAAGGAAGGGGGTCAGGATTCAAATTTGGACAGACTCGCTGCCCTCTGTCGTCATGTCCACAGAGGGCGCCAGCCCAGCCACATCCTTCCAATGATCCATGATGTGGGCTACTGACGTCATACTGCCTTGAGTGGAGCCTGAAGCCAGTTTTCTCTACTGGGAAAAACAAAGACCCCGAGCAGCCCTGTTGGCACCCTACCTGGGAAGAGGGAAGCCATAGAGAGGGAAGAGGAATAGGAAAGTGGGAGGCGGTGAAGACAACTTGTTTAACATTTAACAATCTGGCGGGGTGCTTAGAGGAGACTCAGCAAAGTTCTCAGCAAAGGGAGAGGGTGGGAGCAAAAGCCTTCTCCCCACAGCAGGGGATGGCTGGCAGGAAAGCTGCTTGCTGGGAGACCCAACAGGTACAGGGAGCAGAGGGCCAGTGTGCTGACCAGAGTCAGGGGCAGGGTCCCTCATCACAGCCGCCTTTTTGTCTGCCTTTCTCTACCCTCCATGCTGGATGGACCCTGCTGTTGCCAAACTGGTTGGACTAAGTCACAGACAGCAAAGATGACCCGTCCGGCTGCTGTATCCCTGATCAAAGCCGACTCATTTCAAAGGCGAACTGTCAGCAACTTGAGAGATTGCAATCGGACAAGGAAAAATAAACTGGAAGCTTACTTCAGGGGTTAAAACTCAAAGCCTCCCGGAAAAAATAAAAGTTATCTCTTGTGTTTCTGAAATTCTCAGACCTAAGAACTCCATGAAGAAATGTGTTGGACAATAACTGAAGAATACTTTGGGTCCTGAAGTAAGATCCCAGCGTTCATCTGGCCTCAAGCTTTGTCCAGGATGGGGGAATATTTTGCAGCTGCAAGCTTACAGAAATGACCCAAGGGTAGAGTTCAGGCTGGGATCCCAGGTGTTTGGAGATTCCAACTCTGCTTCCACACAGTCTTACGTTTTAATCACAGTACAATGGAAGCACAAAGAAATTCCAAAGAAAATATATACATATATGTACCTACCTATGCATGCACATACACACAAACCTACACCAAGGTTAAGATCAGGCTTCCCTGACAGCTCAGTGGTGAAACTGAATTTTGAAACATCCATGGACAGACTATGGATTTAGCCATGTCAAGGGCAGCATGCCTTGCCTAAAGTTAAACCTGGGGCTTCTTCCCTCAGAGCTCAGTCGGTAAAAAATCCACCTGCTGATGCACGAGACATGGGTTTGATCCCTGGGTCAGGAAGATCCCCTGCAGAAAGAAATGGCAATCCATGCCAGTATTCTTACCTCGGAAATCTCACGGAAAGAGGAGCCTGGTAGACTATAGTCCATGGGGTCCCAAGACATTTGGACATGAGAAGGGCATGGCAACACACTCCAGTATTCTTGCCTGGAGAATTCCAAGGACAGAGGAGCCTGGTGGGCTCCATGAGGTCGCAAAGAATCGGACACGACTGAGCGCTTAACTTTCACTTCAGCAACTAAAGACCACAGCAAACAAGCTTAAGACCAGTTCAGGGCCTGGATTTTAAGAGTAAATCCATTTGATCAGGAGAGGAATTTACTACGCCGGTCACAAGGTATCTACCTAGAAATGAGAAGAACTGATTTACCCCTGATATGATGGAGGAAACGGGGATGTTTCTTGCTTCTCAAAGCCTGGGGATTTAAGAATAGCGAAGATCCCTAAGATGCGTCGGGGGGGAGCAGCAAGCCGGAGCTCTCTTTCCTTTTGTGAGGCTGTGGGCCATCCACTAAGTGCTGGAACATCCAGAGGACCCCCACAAAACCCCACTGGCCTTATCCGAAGTAGGCCTGGCGCCACTGTCTGTACAGAACCGCCAGCGACCACAACACACTCAATTCCAACCGAGGGGAACTTGGGTCCGGCTGTGGGGACGACGGAGGAGCAACAGGGTGAAGGGGAGGGTGCTGGGGTGGGGACACTATAAAACCATCACCTGTGTCACTTCTGCATCAGTCAAAGTGTGTCAATTCAGTACAAGATGAGGGTCTTCCCTGTGCTCCGAAAAGCCGTCAAGATACGCTCTTCTATCCAAGTCTGAGGCCCTGGGCAGAAACCCAGGGGCGAGCAGTTAAAACAATTTCTCCATCAAGTTATTCTCCTGAAAAGACACGTGTTCCAGCCTTCTCTTGACTGCTCCGTCCACACTTGAGTCCGCATGAAGTCAAGTCTCTCAGGGCTCTGGGGCCCTCATCAGTATATGTGGAACAAGACAAGGAGGAAACAAAGAAAGGGTCTGAAGGGCACCCACAATCTGCTCTCTTCCTGCCACCAGTGTGTCTAGGACTACGCTCCCTCAACCGTTTTCAGATGCTCTGCAGGAGGAAAAAGCAAATGCTGGGCTGTCCTGGCAAAGGCAAGAGACAGACCTGCTGAAGCTCCGGGGGATCCCCAGTTCCCCATGTCCCTCACACCAGTTCAGATGTCCGGGCAGCTGCAGCGCGCCACCGAGCTAGGCTGGTCTTCAGAGACTGGGCAGGGCAACTGATGCCAAATGGTAAGCTTCTGCCCATGCTGGGACCCCTTGTAGGATTTGCTCTACTCGCCCGGGATTGCTGCTTCTCAGCAGAGGTTTGGTGACAGGGACAGAACACAGCGTGTTTGTAGAATGAATTCAGTGAAGATACATAATCCAAAGGGCTCTCTTTGCTGTCCCCCTCACCTCTAAGTCCTATAAAAATGTTCTCTGGTTTCCCCAAATCTGGGGGCCAAGGATCCCCGAGGTCCTTGAAGGTTTAACAATAGGGTCTCTGATAGTTCACAAGGGCTTAAGAATGCTTCCAATCAACCAAGAGAAACAGGATAAGACTGTCCTACTCGCCACAGGGCGGGCCTTCAATAACTGCTCAAGCTGATCCACGTCATTCCCCTTCTAAGATGTTCAATCTCACCCCATGACCCGAGCAGGAAGTCCCAGCTCTTGTGTGACCTTGGCCAAGTCTTTCAGGGGCCCAAGCCTGTGCTCACCTCTCCAGTCTGGAGGAGACGAGTGAGTGCTGAAGGGGTTAAAAGAACACCAGCAAGGGTAGTCCCAGGACTTCAGATCCACGGATTTGGGGATTTCACTTCCAGGAACCCATAGATAAATGGGAGGCAGTCAGGTGTACTGGAAAAGCTACAGGCTTTGAAGTCAGTTAAACCTAGACTTAAAAATCCACTTCCACCATTCACTTGGTAACCTCAGACAAGTTGCTTAAGATATCTGAATCTCAGTTTGTCTTCTATATGTGCAATGGGCATCATGTGAAAGAAGCTTCAGGATAACCATTAAAGCACCCAACACAGTGCTTGGACAGAGTGAGTTCTGGACCCCAAAGCCCCTTGCAAGAAGCCCCTTTCACTTTCTAGTCACCCCCACACATGCACGAACCACCCTCTGCCCACATCTCTCTAAAACCATTTTCCCACAGCAGAGGAGACTGGCAGTGAGATTTCAAACCAGATTTATGAAAACTCATAACTAGAAGATTAAAATTCCAAATGTCATCTGGATAAGATGGGCCAGATGCTTGGAGAACTGCAAAAGCCTCGAGCTTCCCTGCACCGGCAGAGAAGTGGGAGTTGCGGTGGAGCTCATGTCAGAGGGTTTCACTGATGGAGAAGCAGTGCACTCACATCTATGATGGCAAAGGAGAGACGTGTCTTCAGGACTGGGTGGGGGCACTGCAGCTGTGAGATGAACTCAAACACCAGCATGCGGTGTTCGGTGAGGGCTTTTATGCACTGGGAGGCAACCGTGATCCAGGGTTGGCTCACTGGCCCTTCTCCTGGGTAGGGTCTGGAATGTGTGTCTGTCTACCCTGAGGCTGTTGGGGACCAGAGGGAGGGGGTCAGACCAGGGCCACTAGAAGAGAAAACCCAAGAAGGCTAAGTCATTAGGACCAGGGACACACCAACTGACAGCAGCTGGTCAGCACCACCTCCCACCACTCCCAAAAAGCAGAAAAGGGAAGGTGAGCCCTGCTTTCCAGAACTCCTACCATATGTATGCTAACCACACACATGACTTCACTGAGTCCTTCTGACCACTGGACGAGGGCTGCTCTGTATCCCTACTCTGTAGAGGAGCCCGGTGCTCAGGGGAGCTGAAGGGGCCCACAGTCTATAACTCCCAAACAGAGGAGCAGAGCAAGAATTCAAACCAAGTACTTCTGAACTGAAAATACATCCACTGTCCAAGCACTGGCTCCGTTCAACTAGAACCGTCATACCTCACGGCCCATTTCCACAGAAGCTGGCCCACTCCCACTGACTACCATGATCACAGAAGCTCAGGTAGGAAGTTAAATCAAATCATCAATGTCATTGTCAGAGCATTAAAAAAAAAAAGTACAAGAGAAAGAAAAAATGGCTTGTATTGGAATGCTGATCCTGGGCCATAGTCTATATCAGAACTATGAGTGAGGGAAGGGCAAACGCTCTTCAGAAGGAATCTGCTTCACCAACCAAAATGAAAACCTACAATCACCTGGGGTGCAGGAGCGGTTAGGTAAAGAGTTCACCCTCTTTGAAAAACCAGTGATGAAGGGAAAAACCTGGAAGAACAAAAGCTCATCTACTGCCACCTCTGGCCTTTTCTCACACGGCTCAAGACCACATTCTTCCGCTAGATCCATGGGGCAACCCCACCACATCCAGCTCCCTCCCAGACTGCCTGTTAGTGAACATGCTTTTCATTTAAGATCAAGTCCAGAGTCTGAAGCCTGGCATTTGTGGCTCATGATAACCTGGCCTCAGCCCCTGCTTCAGCCTCCCTTCCCTCCTGCTTGAGAGAGGCAATGCAGCTTAGTCACCGGGCACACGGGTCTCAGCGTCAGTCTCACCTGGGTATAGCATCAGGGCTCAGCTGTCTAATGGATGTGCTATGTCTAATGGTGAGTTATGAAGGATCTCTGAGGCCAACAGGAGAAAAATAACAAAGGGAAAACAGACATACTCCATGTAAAATGTATCCAGTTGTAATGCATGGAAGCTAGGGCCCATTCAAGAAAGATACTATAGATTTTTAAGCCTTCATGCCAGGAGACAGGTTGGGAGCATTGCACTGCCCCACCTCTGACTTTCCTTGATCTAGAATCTCTCTACCACACCCACCTGCACACCCTGACCAGAATTCTGCAAGGTCCAGGTCAAATCAACACCAGACTCTCTTACTTGTGACCTTGCTGGTATTGCTTGTCACTATGTTACTGGCATTTGCACACTCACCCTGGTTAGTTGCCTGCCTTACTCTTCCATGGTTATGTTGCTTACTGGCATTCATTTCTGCCCCGGCCACATTCTCTTCCACTTCCATACTGCGGAATTTGAAAGCATCACCCAGACTCCCTTGCAGCTGGGGTTCTGGGTTTGATTTAAGTTCTGCCCAGTGATTTGTACCTGCATGAGGTCTGGAAGGCAGGCGTGAGGCAGGGGGCCTGGCAGGCAAACTACAACAAATGGGAGTGATTGTGGAGTCCGACTCCAGGTTTCCGTATCTGGGCATCAGTTTTATGGGGATCAGAGGTAGGCAAGTCAAGGATAACAGCTCTAGAAGCTGTTTAAGCACTTTAAGTCACAGTTGTGATGGCTCGGTGTTGAAGAGCCCGATTGCACCTTCCTAACTCCTGTCCTTCCTAACAATTTTGTATGTTACCAATTCCCTATATTAAATCTTTTCCTGCTTGAGTTAGCTAGTAGGGTTCCTAGTTCCTGGACTGATACCAAGCTATTAAGTCTCCAATTTGCGCTCTTCAGCTCCCCAAGCTCAGTAATTATCACATGATCTGGATGTAGTTTAACGCTTAGCTCTGGTTGTAGGAGCTACTCACTACACGAGTCCAGAGATCCAGATTTATTTTCATGCCTATAGTTGACTCAGCCTAAGTAGGCACCTTCCCACAGTACGTACCTCTCAAAGCTCCATCCTGTGGAACTGACAGACAAGAGTGTATATTACCCAACAGTTTGTGCCCACAGCCAAGAAGAGCTCCAAATATCTACAAAATCATATGCTGGGAAAAAGAAATAACCGCCAACATTTGTCCCAAAGCAAATCTGGATGACAAAAGCAGACCTGTCCCTCAGACAAATTTTCACATTTATGAGGTGGCAAACTCAGCATGAAGAGTTCTGACCATTTTGTGAGCTTTAATAGTTCCTCCTCCTTTCCCTGGTCTGTCTTCCTTTCTCTCTGGTCAATAAGAGTTAGATTTGCTTTATAAGTCTGTATTTCACAAGTGTGGTAGATAAACTCCTGGGGGTATGCTTTGTAAAATTTTAGTCTGCACTCTGGTGAATCTCTTATTTTAAGCCATGTACTTATTTTTCTGATTACTTTCTATTATTCCCAATGTTTCTGCTTTTGCACTTGTAGATGGATTATATCATTTATCATTTGCTCTTTAAACAAACTGCTTTAAATTAAGTAGTCGCCATGAAGAAAGACAGTAAGTAAATAAGCAAGACAAGTGGTAGACAAATATGGCAAAACTATAGAGATGGCATCAGAATGACCAAGCTTGGGAGACACTGACTTAAATCCAACCTTACAAATAAATTTTCTGGGGAATTTCAAATGATCTTATCAGGATAATATGAGATGACTTTGAGAATGTTCATAATTCATTTTACATAACTTCCTGTCCCACTTCTCAGGGTCTTAGAAATAATCTGGTCTTCCAGGAAGACTGACTGATGGCATCAGGAATGTCAACAGTCTTTTGCAGACTGTGGTCCTGGGCAGGTTATTCAAGCCCATCTGCCTCACTCCTGTGTCTGGGAAGGGAAGCCAGTGAAGGTGCCTCTTCACTCCACAGGGTGCTGAGGAAGACAGAGAGATGCAGCTACGCCTTCTAAATGAAATCATTAATTTCAATGACTGCTTTTGCTGCTAAGTCACTTCAGTCGTGTCCGACTCTGTATGACCCCATAGACGGAAGCCCACCAGACTCCCCTGTCCCTGGGATTCTCCAGGCAAGAACACTGGAGTGGGTTGCCATTTCCTTCTCCAGATTGCTTTTAGTTGAACTGATTTATCTAAATACAATTTTCAATACATATAATCCTAGGGTTGGAGGAGAAAGGTTTGTGGTAAATTATTCCAGGAAGATATAAATGGAGGGAAAGGTTAGTATCTGGATATACCCTTTTGAAAAATACTGGTTTACTTTGGGTCCTTGTGAATACTCATGAACATAAATGATCCTGAAGCTAGAATGAACAGTCTACCTCTCCTCCTTTGCAGCCAGTGTAACGAGGGAGATAAGGGCTTTGAAGCAATACTCAAGAGTCATAGGTTTCTTCCCTTCCGACTGGATGCTGCCTTCCTGAAACTGGAGCAGGTGTGGCCACAAGGGGTCAAACGCCCTCGGTGGGATGCAAACACACCAATCACCAGTTCAGGGTCGATGCATGTTACAGGATGCTCGGGGCTGGTATGCGGGGATGACCCAGAGGGAGGATAAGGGGAGGAGGGAGGTGGGAGAGGGGTTAGGGAGGGGGAACTCATGTACACCCGGGGCGGATTCATGTCAATGTTTGGCAAAACCAACCAATATAATATTGTAAAATAATTAACCTCCAATAAAAATAAAAATAAATAAAAAAGTCAAGAAACAATGTGTTGGCATACAGTTGGTGCCAAATAAAAGCAGCACTTGGCTGTGGCTGACTCCCTCGGCCATAGAGCTATGGCTGAAATCTCAGATAACCCCAGGGTGCAGATTCACTATTAAGACAGGGAGAGGAGGTGGGTGATTTTCTCCCTAGCCATCCCACAGAGATGCTGCTGGCACTTAAAGACTTCCCCCAAACCCTCTGTAAGAGGACACAGGCGTAAAGATTGAGAATAAGGCCAAGGAAGTAACTCACCACTAACTGGGCGGGATAAGTCCAAATTCCCTGTGGACCTACCACGGTCATGTTTAGCCAATGCCACAAAGCACATCTTAGAACACATTTGATAAGGGAAAAAGTACTCTGGGAAAATGTTTGTGACAGTCACTGTAACTAACACATCAGCCCGTAACAGTTTAGGAGGACTGAGGTCATATTCGCTGCATAAGGCAGCTAAGTTGGGTTCTTTGACAGCTACAGCTTGTCCACAAGACTAGGACCTCAGAGAAGACATGAGAAATGCAATGTAAGACTCCATGCAAAGTAACCCTTGGGACAACAGTACACAGGGCTTCCCAGGTGGCTCAGTGGCAAAGAATCTGCCTGCCAATGCAGGAGATGCGAGAGACATGGGTTCGATCCCTGGACCGGAGAGATCCCCTGGAGGAGGGCATGGCAACCCACTCCAGTATTCTTGCCTGGAGAAACCCAGGGACAGAGGAGCCTGGCGGGCTATGGTTCCTATGGTCGCAAACAGATGGACACAACTGAGCACACACACACGACAACAGTATACTTGATGTGGGACCCTAACGATAGCTGGGGGGAAGAGGAACGCTGGCTGGCTCAGGTAAGGTGAAAAGGAAGCCTCCTTACAACTCCAAGTACAGATGTTCCTTTTCAGAGGACCCTGCGAAGTACTCTGCACGTTCGTTGGGCCGTTTGTTCATTTAACAGATATTTATTGGCTTCCACCTTGGAGCCAGATATTGTGCTAGGTATCAGAAACTCAGCAGAAAACCAGAAAGATATGTCCCTGAACTCATGAAACTTACCTGTAAATTGGGCAAGTTGGACGATAAGTTACTACGTTAATAAACAAGAAGTGTCGGTGCATGTGGGCTGTTACAAGGGAAGGACAGTGACGGGGGTAGTGACTTCAGAGGGCACCGCTATGATGGCGTGTGGTGGGGAGCACGGCAGACTTCTGAGAATAAAAGGAGAAGCAAGCATCATGAGAAGAGCCAGGTAGGAATATTCTAGGCAAGGGAATCGTAATGGAAATAAAAATAAACAAGTGGATCCAATTAAACTTAAAAGCTTTTGCATAGCAAAGGAAACTAGAAACAGGATAAAAAGACAACCCTCAGAATGGGAGAAAATAATAGCAAATGAAACAACTGACAAAGGATTAATTTTCAAAATATACAAGCAGCTTATGCAGTTTTCTGCATACCAGAAAAACAAACAACCCAATCAAGTGGGCAAATGACCTAAGTAGACATTTCTCCAAAGAAGACATACAAATGACTAATAAACACATAAAAGATGCTCAGCATGGCTCATTATTAGAGAAATGCAAAATCAAAAGTATGTTGAGATATCACCTCACACCGGTCAGAATTGCTATCATCAAAAAATCCACAAACAATAAATTCCGGAGAAGGTGTGGAGAAATGGGAACCCTTCTGCACTGCTGGTGGGAATGTAAACTGGTACAGTCACTATGGAAAACAGTATGGAGATTCCTCAGAAAACTGGGAGTAGAACTACTGTACGACCCAGCAGTCCCACTCCTAGGCATTTACCTTGAGGAAACCAAAATTGAAAAATGCACATGTACCCCAATGTTCACTACAACACTATTTACAATAGCTAGGACAAAGAGGTAACCCAGATGTCCATCATCAGATGAACGAATAGAGAAATTGTGGTACATATATACAATGGAATATCACTCGGCCATGAAAAGGAACACATTTGAGTCAGTTCTAATGAGGTGATAAGCCTAGAGCCTATTATACAGAGTGAAGTAAGTCAGAAAGAGAAAAATAAATATTACATATTAACACATATACATGGGATCTAGGAAGATGGTACTGATGAACCCATTTACAGGGCTATAATGGAGACACAGACATAGGAAACAGACTTATGGACACGGGCGGGGGGAGGAAGAAGGTATGGGACGCACGGAGAGAGGAACATGGAAGCACATACACTATCATACGAAATATGGAAGGCCAATGGGAATTTGCTGCATGGCTCAGGGAACTCAAACCAGGGCTCTGTAACAACCGAGATGGGTGGGGGCGTGGGGGGGGCAGTGGGAAGGACGGGACATATGTATACCTATGGCTGATTCATATTGATACATGGCAGAAACCAACAATACAGTAAAGCAATTATCCTTCAATTAAAAGTAAATGAATTTTTAAAAAATTTTTAAAATAAGTTTGGAAAAATAAATAAGGGGGAAAAGGCATTGTAATGAACACTTCTAATATTCCAGAAGGTAAAATCATGGAAACAGTACTCTATAAATCTTGTCTCTATGGAAAAAATAAAAGAATATTCTGGCCAAGGGAACAGCCAAGACAAAGGCCCAGAGGTGGGAAAGAGCTGGAAATTATGAGAACAGGAAATTATCCCTAGTGCCTGCTCTCAAATAGAAAAGGGTAACGTGGGGTGATTTCAGGAAGCAGGCAGGGGCAAATGGCACAAGACCCCACAAGCCACAATAGTAGGGGGAAGGGATTTTATTTGACACTCAACTGGCAGTCATAGGACGCTTTAAACAGGGAGCAAAAGGATCTAAGTTTTCGAAAGGTCACTCTGGCCCTCGTGAGAGGAATGGACAGAGAGCTGGGGTCAGGACTGGAAGCAGAGAGTCTAGTTACCTGGCTGCTGGAATAGTCCAGGTGCAAGAAGTTTAGGCCAGGGGACAGGAGCGGAGACTGAAGGAAGTGCAGAAAAATAACTGAAAAAGATTCGGCAGACTTCGGCACCAAATCAAAGCTTTCTGGATGGATAAACGATGACTTGGCTGAAGCTCTACCTGATTTGATTGGCTTTTCTAAAATTGTCCGTCATAAAAGTTAAACTAACCATATACCCAGGCACCAGTTCTTAGTCAGAGATGGGCAGCAAATTTCTTCAAATTGAACAACAATCAATTGCTGTTCTATAAAGGAGTCATCAACACAAGCTCAGGGCAGCGTTTCCATCTGGAGTAAAGAAAAAACGGCTCGCTGGAAACTGGGCTGTCGGGAGTTCACTGTCTGTCTTCCACTGCCTCCTACCTGCCCCTACGATCTGAGCCAATTCTCACTCTGCAGTTTCAAAGTTAAGAGCCTGAAACCTCCATGGAATGAACTGTAACTTCCAAGGAAGAATGTGGTTTAGCATTATGCTTCAGTAAACCCAGAAGGCAGGCAGAGATAAGAGAATTAAGGGTACCTATTAAGGGAGCCGGAAGTCCTGAAGTCCGGAAGAAAGAAGAGCCTGCACCTGGCCAGAGGCTGAGTTCCATCACGCTGGCAAGTTTGTAGAGAAGACCTTTGCCTCCAGGCTTCCTCACAGAGCAGCAGAGGGGTAGCAGTAGGGAGGAAGAGTTTTTTCCTTCATCCGTCTGGAAGCCTAATGTGCATGCCTGTTAGAACGTGGGTCACCAGTAGTTCTAGAGGACAGTGCTTGTTCCCAAGGAGTGCTAGCCCTGGGAGCAGACCACAGAGCTGGGCTGTACACCAAGAAGGGGCCATGCTTTCTACAACTTAGAATCAAATCCCCCTGGTAGTAAGGGCTTTGACTTCCAGAAAACCTTATGAGGGAAAGTGCAGAGGCTAAGGGACCCGTGAAGATCACTGGCACAGGAGTTTCTAAAGTCAGTGACCTGGACTTAGATATGTATTTGTTATGGAAACAAGCAAAAAGTAAGATTCTCCTTTCAGGTTTTGAATTTAATCACCTGCCACTATCTGGTGGCTCAGACGGTAAAGAATCTGCCTGCAATGCAGGAGGCCTGGGTTCGACCCCTGGGTTGGGAAGATCCCCTGGAGGAGGGCATGGCAACCCACTCCAGCTTTCTTGCCTGGAGAACCCCCATGGACACAGGAGCCTGGTGGGCTACACTCCATGGGGTTGCACAGAGCTGGACACAACTGAGCAACTAAGCACACAGGGGTATAAATGAGCAGCACGTGTGCAGAACAAGTACTCAGGCAGGCCCAGAGTGGTCGCTCCCTCCTGGGGGCCCAGCGGCGGGGCTGCACAGAGTTGGCAGAAGAAGGGGAACATCTGCAAGGCATCTCCTGGGTGCCTGGCACCTTTACTCACATCGGCGCACCACATAACTCTGTTGAAAATCCTCTTCGATGGGGAGGCACGACCACCTACTTAAGAGAGGGGAGTCAACGAGGCCCGCAGTCAGGTAACCAGTGGGCAGCAGGGCTGAAGTCGGAATGACTCAATCCCAAGTCCCATGTGCTTTCCATCCCTACCAGCCAGCACCCTCAGCCCAGCCACACTCTCCCCTGGGGGACTGAGTGCCTGCCCTTTGGAGGACTACAGCCTGGGCTTCCATCCCAAGCACGCAGCTTGCCCCCGGCTCTTACCTAGCTGAGAGAAGGCGACCAGTCCCAGACGTTCTCACCTGTGAACTTCTCAAGGCAAGAGCTCAAAGTGCCCTAACTCTCCTGCTGGAGGTATTCACCAGAGCCGTGGGGCAGGTCTCTCTCCTCAGCAGACTAAGATGTGTCTTAGAACAGCTCTCCAGCTCAGTTTCCTCCAGCAGATCACTCCCCACGGGCTCCGCACTTGGGCGGGAAGGGGAGCTTGGCGGGCTGGGCGTGCTCCCAGGCTACAGCAGATTGGTGCATACAGTGCCTGGGCTGGGCAGGAGGGCAAGGGGAGGAGTCCTGGAGTCCTCTGCCCTGCTGCTTGTCACCTGGCAGCTGGGGAGGTGGTAATGGTTAACCTGGGAGAGTGCTCCATCTTCCTCTGGTATCCTTGGTGTGAGTGACGTCACCACCCCTGCAGGACTCACCTGCAACCGGGGCCTGGCACAGTCCCCAGCAGTGACTGGTTAAGGGTACAGACTTTTCAAGCCAGTTTGATTTGGATTGCATAGTGTGGCTCCTTCGGTCACTAACTATGTGGCTCAGGGCAAGTTATTAGCCTCTGAGACGTAGTTTCCTTAGGCATAAATGGGGGTAAGCATAGCACTTATGTCATAGGGCTATTGTGCAGATTAAATGAGACAATGTGTGCAAACAGGGCTTGCCACCCAACAAGTACTCAACAGATGCTTAATAAAAAATAAAAGCAATGTTCTTTTAAAGTAAATCACTGCAACTGCAGTTCTTCCCTGGAAGGGGCAGCAGATTCAACCCTGAGAGTCCTGCCTTCTGGAAATGGAGAGAGAAAGAAACAACTTGACCATCAACCTGGTGGTAGATGCTGTGTCTGACTGCCTCCCAAACACAACATTCTCAAATCTTCGGAAGCGGTAAAAAGTCTGGCCATTCACTCAGCAGCTACTTACAGGCAGGTGCCTTACATGCATGTCTTCTGATCAATTCAACCACCCTGCAATGCCAGAATTACTCCCACAGAGGAGGAAGCTGAGGCTCAGAGATGTCAAACAACTTGCCCAGAATCACACTGCCAGGGAGGATAAGCTGGAATCACATAATAATAGAAACCAGAGCAACATTTTCATAGTCCTTAAGCTGTTCCAGGTATTATTCTGAGACCTTTACACATATTGACTGATGTAATCCTCAATACACCCCAGGTACTGTGATTATTCCCACTTCACAGATGAGAATAACTGAGGCCCAGGCAAGTTAAACAAAGTCATACAGTGGACAGCTGGGCTGGAACAAGAACCAAGGAAGCTTGGTTCCAGAGGCCTTACTTTTTAACCACTGCCCTATCAAAAGAGAAAAAAAAAAAACAACAAACCTCCTTGCTCTGACCACTACCCTGCCTCTAAAAAAATGAAATCTCATGAGTGCTGAGGACACTTTTTAAATCAGAGACAAAAATAAATAAATCAGAGACAACTGTGTTGGAATAAAAAAAATACAATGGGCTGGAGCTTGGAGGTGTTAGGGTGTGAGTGGAAGCAAATCACTTTGCTTCTGTGGATGTCAGCTGGCCCAAGTGTAGAAGGATTGGAGTGGACAAGTAGTTTGTACCGAAATGTCACAGCTCTAACAGTATATGTTTCTCTGAAATGGGCCTTCCTCCTTCCTGGGGAAGACCATGAAGCCCACAGAGCTGGGAGCTGAGATTGCCGACAGGCCCTCCTCAGGGCAGCCAAGGCACATCTAATGGAAGGAGATGGCATGGGGCCGGAGCACAAGAGCCGCCCACGAGCGAGCATCTGAGTCTGGGAGATCCTGGGCAATTTACCAGGCCCTTGGTTTTTCCCCTTTGGCAAAGACAGGGAAATAACTCGCCTTCGAGGGTTGCTTTGAGGTCATAAAAATGGTCATAAAGCATTTTCCCAGATTCAAAGTCCGGGTTTGCAAAATGCTCTTGAACTCAGCCATGAGAAGAGTCATCAGAGAAGTCGGGACTTTGTAGGATTCCCAGAAAGCAGTCTGAGAATGTCAAGAATCTTCATTACTTCTCCATGCTTCTTACAGCTGAGTCTGGTCCAGAAAGAGGAGAAAAAAATGCCCCAATACTAAATCAAAGCAACTCAGAAGACATTCAAAACAGTACTGTGCTGTTTTAGCATAATTATATGCTATCCAGTTCTTCAAAGTCTTCATCTCTCCCATCGGATAGTAAATTTTTTTTTTTCGGATAGTAAATTCTTAAAGGTTATGAAATTTGTCTCTCTCTCTAATCATAACCTGTAGATCTGCTGAAACATTCCCAAGACGAAACCCAAATTCACTTCCCTTGTACACTGACCTTCCTAATTCTCTTTTTTTCAAGTGACCTGACTGAACTCAAGTCAACAAACATATTCTGAATGGTACAATGGGCCAGGCAGCATGTCATTTGTATTCCATTCCAACTACTTTGAAAAACTACATAACAATAATGGCTGAAAATAGCATCAGTATCTCAAGGCTGGAGTTGGGGGTCGGGGAGCAATCAAACCATCCCTATTTGAGGAGATCAAAGAATGGTTTTGGAATTTCAACTACTCGGTTAAAGTCTGCTTATTTTATTCATTAGGTATTCATATAATATGTATTGTATAAATTCTTACTACAGAAGATTGAGTCATTCATCCATTCAACAATTATTCCTGGGGCAGCTGCTCTTTGTTAGGCAATGTGCTAACAGTCCTGAGAGGTTCAAAGAAGAAAATTGGTATATTACTTATTTTATTGGAAGTCTAATTCCAGAGGTCCGCGGCTACCAATTTTAAACTAGAGTAACGGTGTCTCTCTTCCTCAAGGATGATAAGATTAATTCATTCATTCAGTCAACTCATATTGGGCATCTATCTTGTGCCTGGTACTAGAGATAGGCTAAGAAGCAGTCAAGCATGATTCTTGCCTTCATGGAGGCCAGCCATCTAATTAAGGAGACAGCCAATTACTAACTGCAATAGATGTGACGGAGGAAAAAAAAAAACAAGGGACTGAGATTTTGAAGGGAGTACCTGCATAAGATAGATAGATCAGGGAAGGTCAGGTCTCCATTTAGGTTGAGTCCTGAATGATGAGAAAAGAATCAGTCGTGTAAAAAGTAGGGAGAAGAGCGTTCCAGGTCAAGGGAAGCATAGGTAAACTGCCGCCCACCTTCACATGGGAAAGATGTGGTGAGTTCAAGGCAGGATGGTGCGGGAGCCCGGTGAGCAGGAGGGAGAGCCAAGAGATGGGGAGGTAGGCAGAGCGCTCGGTGCAGGCGCCTCTAAGCCAAGGTGATACGTTTGGATTTTATTCTTTGTGCTAAGGGAAGCCACTGAAATGTGCTTGAAGCAAGGGAAGGAAGGGGTACTACTCTAGTGCTGTATGGAGAATGGACTGTTAAGTAGGCAATGGTGACACCATGGAGACTGGTTAGGAGACCACTGCAGTTCTCTGAATGAAAGATGATGGTGCCACATGAGAAAACGAGAAGTGGTTAGATTTTAGATCTGTTGGCAAGGTTCGAGCATAAGTACTTGCTCTTGGGATGAAAGCGTGCAAGGGAGGAGGACAACAGGATGACTCCTCAGTGGCTGGAGCCTCTGGTAAACGGAGGACCATTTCCTGCAGCGGTTCTCAATCAGTGGTGATTTGGCTCCCTAGAGCACATCTGGAAATTTATGGAGACATTTTTGACTGTCATGACTTGGTCAGGTGGAGGGGTCCGCTACTAAATATTCTAGCATAGGTAGAAGCCAGGGATGCTGCTATAAATTAAATAATTGTCTGGCCCCAAATGTCTATAGTGCCAAGGATGAGGAAGGCCAGCTTTCAGAAGTGAGGAGAGGAGACAGTGTGAGGGGTTACTTAATGCCACATCTGGGACATATTAAATTGGAAATACTCATGTTAAATTGTCCTTGGAACCACACTGCTTAGAAATGAAGAAAGTAAAAAGCAGGACTGGCAAGCAGGCTCCTTGGAGGAGGAGAGAATGTGAGTCCTCTCTCTCTGGTCTCCAAAAACACAGTGGTCCTACTCATGATCCTCTCCGCTGCTAAATTATGAAAGAAATTTCATAAAATCAAAAAACGAGAGTCTCAGAAGTACAGATTGGGAGTTTGGGGCGGACATGAACACACTGTTATATTTAAAATAGATACCCAACAAGAACCTACTGAATAGCACAAGAAACTCTGCTCAATATTCTATAATTTGGAAAAGAATTTTTTAAAATGTGAGTCTCTTAAGATTTGCCATTCACCCTGTTTGCACTCACCTTCCTTTCTTCTGCCCCCAGCTCTGCCTATGCTGCAAGTTCAGTGCCAGGACCTAGGTTTCCAAGGTTTCCCTTCGGTACCCATCCTTGCTGTGTCTGAGTTCAGCGGGGTCTGACTTCTCCGACAACTGCTGTGTATTGCACCTCTCTATGTATGCCATCCTGCCACTAGCCACGTATCTCCTCAAGATTTCTCACACCCCTTGGAGGAAAGGATTCTACCCATCTCCCAGATAGAGAAACTGAGGCTCAGACAAGTAACCTCTGGACCAGGTTGATGGCGATGGTGACAGGCGCCAAGTGTGCGATACCTGCTGCCTGCATCAACGCACCAGACAGGCTGCCCTCTTCGCATCTCCTACAGTGCTCAGTCTACAGCCTCGGGATGATGACGGATTTAGATCACAGCTCTCCTATGAGTGGCTGGCACACAGCTCATGCCTGAGCCTTTGTAGAAGCACATTAGCCCTGTGTGAGCCTGGCCTTTCCAGGTGGTTGACTGAGAGCTTGACAGCAGGGAAGCATGTTGGGGCAGAACAGAAATGCTCCCCTTTTCTCTCTTTCCCAAGATCCCACCAGATCCCCCAAAGAAGGAGGCACCAGTAGTATTACTGGCTGCCATCTGCATACCCACGGGACACACTGTGTCTAAGCTGGCCTGGCAGAGACTGGCGCTCTTCAGGGTCCCAGGTTACTGGTGGGTGGAGGGTGAGGAACTGTGTTTAAAGGCAGGAGTTTAGTCCATACGGTCTCTTTTACTTTTGGGGTACAGGCACCTCTGGCCCGTTTTCTCTGTTCAGTGTCTCCACCTGTGAGTCCAGTTAGGTCAACTCTGTGGCCAATTCACAGAAGACAAGGCAGGAAGCCTTCTTTTGGTCTCAGGTCTATGTCATGATCTTCACAATTTATTAGAAATCTTGGATTTGGGGAGTTAAGAGGGGCATACCAGGGACTGCCCTGGTGGTCCAGTGGTTAAGACTGTGCTACTATTGCAGGGGAGCAATGGTTTAATCCCTGGTCAAGGAACAGAGATCGAGCTTGCTGCACAGCCTGACCAGAAAATAAATAAAAATAAAATTTTAAAAAGTGGGGGCATACCAGAAAGTGCTTACCCAGGTTAGTGAAGGCTACCTATCTTTGTCTAGATTAATAAAGGTCACCTGTCTTTGTCCCTAGGGAGGGAAAAGGAGGGAGGGTACAGCCTTGATTTATGTTGCATTCATATCCATCCCCCTTGCATAATTTAGACCACAGTTTACGTAAGAATTCAATACAAACTTGAAAAATGATATAAATAACTCCAATATGGCGCAACCAAGCCAATCCATCACATTCCGTTCCACTCCTTCTCTGACCTGCTCCCCTTCCTGAGATCCTAATTTTGCCAACAGCCTGGCTTTCCCAGGATAAAAGCCTCAGAAGTCTTTAAACTCCCCTTCTTCTGACAACCAGCTAGCCAGCCCTGTCAGTCTTGCTCCAGAATAATGCTCCTACCCAAAGAATGCCTTTCCCAGGCCTTGAGCTTTCACTCAATCTACTGAGAGCTCACCAAAACATAAACCCTGGGGCCAAAGCCATGATTTTGCCATCATCTTTGTCTTCACCAGAAGAGAGCATGGCCCCTGGGACAGAGAGCATGTTCACGACCTGGAGCAGGTATAAGACCACTCTTCCAGCTGACAGTCTTCAGTTCAGTTCAGTTCAGTTCAGTCGCTCAGTCGTGTCCGACTCTCCGCGACCCCATGAATCACAGCACGCCAGGCCTCCCTGTCCATCACCAACTCCCGGAGTTCACTCAAACTCATGTCCACAGAGTCGGTGATGCCATCCAGCCATCTCATTCTCCGTCGTCCCCTTCTCCTCCCGCCCCCAACCTTTCCCAGAATCAGAGTCTTTTCCAGTGAGTCAACTCGTCGCATGAGGTGGCCAAAGTACTGCAGTTTCAGCTTTAGCATCAGTCCTTCCAATGAACATCCAGGATTGATCTCCTTTAGAATGGACTGGTTGGATCTCCTTGCAGTATAAGGGACTCTCAAGAGTCTTCTCCAACACCACAGTTCAAAAGCATCGATTCTTCGGCGATCAGCTTTCTTTACAGTCCAACTCTCACATCCATACATGACCACGGGAAAAACCATTGTCTTGACTAGACAGACTTTGGTTGGCAAAGTAATGTCTTTGCTTTTTAATATACTATCAAGGTTGGTCATAACTTTCCTTCCAAGGAGCAAGCGTCTTTTAATTTCATGGCTGCAATCAGTATCTGCAGTGATTTTGGAGCCCAAAAAAATAAAGTCTGACACTCTTTCCACTGTTTTTCCATCTATTTCCCATGAAGTGATGGGACCATATGCCATGATCTTTGTTTTCTGAATGTTGAGCTTCAAGCCAACCTTTTCACAGTCTTAGGCCAGGGAAATTCAGAAGGCCAGGCAGCACGACCTACAGCTTGTCTTCTTGCACAGGTGACACCAAGGAGCAGAATCAAAAGGGCCTCTTCCAAACCTACACCCCCTCTACTCCCAGAGCGAAACTACACCACACAGACAGTACAAGGTGAACGAACTCCACCTCAAAGAGCTGAGCCCCAGAACCACCAACCCCCTTCCGGGACACACAGTAAACCACGAGATAAACGAACCTCAGGAGGACTTGGATTCCCATTGAAAGAGCCGGTGATCTGCTCCAGGCTTCAGTCCAGAGCTCTGTTCCCCAACAAGGGCAGGTAAAGGTCTCATCTTTTCTGCACGTGTATGGACATGAGTTTGGGTGAACTCCGGGAGTTGGTGATGGACAGGGAGGCCTGGCGTGCTGTGATTCATGGGGTCGCAAAGAGTCGGACACAACTGAGCAACTGAACTGATAAGGAGGAGGATGGAGGGGAAGGAAGGAGATGGGGAAAGGACCACCCCCTGGGGAGGTCAAGGCAGAGCCCCGTATCCACACCCCTCACGCTTCCCAGGCCCAATACGCCTGGGGAGCCACGACATCAGAAACCTCCTGGAATAACGGCCACTCTCTTGGTCCTCCTAAGCAGCTACAGCACCCCAAAATATTCAACCCACACTGAACCTGGAGGGGACCTCAAGAGGCAGGGAACAGAACTGCAGCCAGGACTCAGACTCACTGGGAACCACCAGAGAGAACCCAGGAACCCCCACCAGCTGCCGCTCGGATTCCCTCCAGTTATTTCACTAACCTTACAGTACACAACACTACATTTCATGTGATTCAGCACTGCTTTACGGGGGAAGGACTGGGAGTTTGGGATTAGAAGATGCAAACTATTATATATAGAACAGATAAACAACAAGGTCCTACTGTACAGCACATGAAACTACATTCAACATCTTATAAACCATAATGAAAAAGGATATGAAAAAGAATGTATATACATAAAGGTGAATCACTCTGCTGTACAGAAGAAATTAATACAACATTGTAGATCCACTATAAAACAGAATTTTTAAACTAAAAAAAAAAACCATTGCATTATGATTAAAAAGAAAGAACAAAAACCTGGTGACTTCATAGTTGCTCCAGGTATGTGTGCCAGGTGCTATGCCAGTTGTGGGGAAGGCAACGATGCTGAAGCCTCAACTGCAGGCATCCTGCAAGCATCCGCAGAGAGTCCAGGCAAGCCAAAAGCAAGGTGGGGGCATGAAAAAGGGATTCTTTACCCACAGTGTCTTCACCCACAGTAGCTACTCTGGAGATATAATCAATAGCGCTTAGCACCTGAAACATCTTGGAACTGCACCATACACAACCTTAAAACCTCAATTTTCTCCTTGAAAAGGTCTATAGCTGTGTATCAATCTGTACATTCTTATAATATAGAACACTTCCAGGAACTAAGTTAAAGGATAATGCACCAAACTTCCCAGGTGATGCCATGGTAAAGAACCCGCCTGCCAATACAGGACGTGCAAGAGATGTGGGTTCGGTCCTTGGGTCAGTAGGATCCCCTGGAGCAGGAAATGGCAGCCTGCTCCAGTATTCTTTCCTGGAGAATCCCATGGACAGAGGCACCTGGAAGGCTACAGTCATTGGGGTCACAAAGAGTTGGACGCAACTGAACACACACACACACACACCAACCTCCAGATTCCTAGCATTATCTGATTTTATACATGCTTTCTCTTTTTCGACTAATTTGCTATCTGAGAAATCTTCTCTTCTTTACCTTGTGTAAAGATGTGCAGCCAATCTTCACTGAGAAGCAACTTAAGAAGGAGAGAGGGCAGAGGGCACGCAGCATGGATTCAGGAAATGCAAAGTAACACAAACCTAGCTGTCCCCATGCTGTCCTGGGTCAGAAATCTGTGTATTCAAATACGGGCCTCTTGAAACCAAAACCTAGTTCAATCTGGAATAGTCCCCTAACTAGAGAGGCACTGGGACAGCTTCTGAAGACTGAACTCTACCGTGCCTACAACTCCTCAATTTTCCCCATACGGCAGCCAGACATTACTTTGTGGAGAGACCATTTACTACTGCAGTCAGAACTTGAAAAAACAGCCAATCAACGTAATAAACCCAGTTCACTTCATTTCAAAACATGAACTCATTGTTATCTCAGGAAATATCACCTTACTCTTTAGATTAAATGTTAGCCCAAGTCTAGGAGGCATTCAACAGCGAGAAAGTAATATACTTCAGTTGGCTTCTCCAGGCTCAAGTTTCACCAAAACAAGTTTCATACAGAGATTGGCCAAGTACCGGGTAATGGGATATGGCAGGGTTACGTCATCCGCAGCCCATTTCCAAAGAAACGTGGCTTTTCCAGGTGGAATTCTAAGTGCTCTTTCTCCTCTTTATAATCTTTGTTGCACCAGTTTACATGATGAGTATTAGCAGATGCATTAAAGCTGGTGATAAGCTATGAGGCCTTGGGGTGGTTCGTGTCATTTGTCTGGGTCCCCGCTTCTGCCTTTGTGAAGTGGATGGTTGGGGGCTACTAGTCAGGGGGCCCTTTCCTGAGCTAACATCCCAAGATAGTCAGTCCTGGACTCCACTGTCCAGCTCTTCCTGTGGTTGCCTTGGCACAACATCTCCCAACCAGCCTTCGAGTCCAGCACCCAAACATGTGTGAGTCTTCCATTCCCTGAGTAGGGACAGAAACAATTACCTGGCAGATTGACTCAGTTTATCTCCCAAGTCCACTGCTCAGCCAAATAGTCAATCCTGACATTCATCCACCTTACACATCCTCAGCTGCTTCCCAGGCACAGGTAGAGATATGAAAAAGAATAATCTGGGCCCTCGATCTGGTGATGATCACGGTAATGAACTGTTATTGACTGCTTCTGAGGTTTCAGGTCCTGTATCGAATACTTGTATCATTTCATTTAATTCTCACAAAACCCCTCTTGGGTATACATAACATAGAAGGGAACTGAGATGCAAAGAGATTAAATGATTTAGCCAAGATCTCACAGCTAGAAGATGGCAGAACCCAGGATTTAAAGTAGGCCTGCCTGACATGATACTATGTTTCAGCCAACCTTGATACTTGGAATAACCAAGTATACACAGGAAAGCATCTCACTTTGCCCAGGACTTGATTTACATCTGTATCCCTGTACAATTCTTCACAGTACCCTTTTTACTCTCAGAAATGTCTTAGCTTGGATGATAAATTATCCAGTCACCTATTTACAATGCCTATTACAATGAGGAGTGATAATAATGATAATTGTTATTATTACACAACCATGTCACATTTGCGGTAAACCACTGCTTAACCACTCTAAAGAGAGAAACCTCTCCCAGCCTCCCTATCCTTCTGCTTACTTTGCTGTATTTTTCTCCATAGCATTCATCAACATAAAAAAATATATTTTGCTTATCATCTCCTCTACAATATAAACTCCACACAGGCAAAATAGCTTTTTGTTTACTAGTATATCCCCCAGTTTGTAGTAGACATTTCATAAATACCTGATGAGTAAAGAAACATATTATTGTCATTGGAGCAAAAGCAAACGTTTCTCAAGCAGTTACTAAGTGCTTTGTTCTGCTCAAAACCATGTGTGTGTGTGTGTGTGTGTGTGTGTGTGTGTGTGTGTGTGTGTGTGTGTGTGTGCTGTCAAGTCCGACTCTGCGACTTCACAGACTGTAGCGTGTGTGTGTGTCTGTGTGTCTGTGTCTGTGTGTGTCTGTGTGTGCTGTCAAGTCCGACTCTGCGACTTCACAGACTGTGTGTGTGTGTGTGTGTGTGTGTGTGTGTGTGTGTGTGTGTGCTGTCAAGTCCGACTCTGCGACTTCACAGACTGTAGCGTGTGTGTGTGTCTGTGTGTCTGTGTCTGTGTGTGTCTGTGTGTGCTGTCAAGTCCGACTCTGCGACTTCACAGACTGTAGCCCACCAGGCTCCTCTGTCCATGGAATTATCCAGGCAAGAATACTGGAGTGGGTTGCCATTTCCTACTTCAGGGTACCTTCCCGACCCAGGGACTGAGCCTGCATCTCTTCTGTTCTGCACTGGCAGGAGATTCTTTACCGCTAGTGCCACCTGGGAAGCCCCTTGCTCAAAAAAATCAAACCCCTCAAGTTTGGAAGTTTGATCACTTTATAGAGAAGAAACGGAGCCTCAGAGAGATGAAGTAAGAGTCTCCAAGGACACACAGACTGTTGGTGGCAGAGCTGGGAGGGAAGAGATGCTGACCACCTACACCCCAAATGCCACTCTGAGTCTGGGAGCAGAGACGGAGCACACACACAAGAGCAGCTCAAGGACTCAGGGCAGTGTGCAGTCAGAGGAAGGCTAGCACTGCTGCCTGTCAAGAGATCCCAGAGCGGGTGTGGTCAGACAGGGCTTCTCGGAAGAAAGGAGACTTGAGCTTTGGAAGACAATAGAATATGGACAGATGGAAGAAGCATTTAGTCCCAGGGAGCAGTGAAAGCGAAAAATCACAGGGCTGACCATGCTGATTAGAACAAACAGCTTCTATCTGGAGGCCCTACAGAGCAAGATTTAAAACGCTGCTATCACCTAGAGGGCCTTGAATGCCATGGAGGAGTCGACTTTCATCCACTAGTAAGCAGGATCCTATCATACAAGAGCTTTCCTACCAGGAATGATGTAGAGGGCAGTCTGGATTCCTGAAACTTCACCACGGTTACAAGGCCAGAGAAGTTGGCAGGAGCGCCAACTGTGAACCAGGACACCCCCTGGTCCCTCTGCAGATACAAATCCAGGGCACGTATGTGAGCTTGTAAATCTCCGATTAAAGCACCTTCCTCCCCATAGATTTGTTTGTGTTTTGGGTCCTAACATATTCCTATGAGCACACATCCCTTCTCTGCTACGACAAAGATAACATATAGTGCTTGTCCCACTCCACAGGTTTCTGAATGGATGCAACTAGTATCCGTGGTGGCAAGGACCATCCTCTTCTATCCTCCCAGCCATCCCATACATCCCCAAAACACCTTCTTATTATGCTGTTTAAACAATATCTATCTACTCATTCTATCCCCACTTTTCACAGCCTCTCCACCTCCTTGGCTGCTACTTTCTAACACGAGCCAACACATCTGCAACATCTGGATCAAAATGAACAATCCTTGGGAACAGCCCCTGTGTCACCTAGCCAATAGCCCTAGGCTCGTAGCTAGATGGATGATGGCAATCTGGTCCACATATCCTGGACAGCCTAGACACCCTGAAGAAAAGCTTAGCCACATGCTTTCTGGGTGACTGGCATTTTATGACAGAAGCCAGAAACAAAACATATACGTTGCTGTTGCCGTTGTTCAGTTGCTAAGTCATGTCCAACTCTTTTCGACCCCATGGACTGCAGCACGCCAGGCTTCCTTGTCTGTCACCAACTCCCGGAGCTTGCTCAAGCTCATGCCCATCAAGTCAGCGATGCCATCCAACCATCTCATCCTCTGTCGTCCCCTTCTCCCTTTGTCCTCAATTTTCCCCAGCACCAGGGTCTTTTCCAATGAGTGAGCTCTTTGCATCATATATCTTCTATACATACACACACACACACACACATATATACACACACATATGCAAAGAACTGACTCATTGGAAAAGACCCTGGTGCTGGGAAAAATTGAGGGCAAGGGGAAAAGGGGACGACAGAGGATGAGATGGTTGGATGGCATCACTGACTCGATGGGCATGAGTCTGGGTAAATTCCAGGAGTTGGTGATGGACAGGGAGGCCTGGAGTGCTGTAGACCACAGGGGCGCAAAGAGTCGGACACGACTGAGCAACTGAACTGATATGTATTTTTTTTTGCTGGCTCCACATAAAAATAATTGCAGAAGTAATGTGAGCACTGCGGGGTCACCAGAGGGACCAATTATAAATCTCAACAACCATATCAACACAAAAATGAAGGAAAATGTGTTACCTTAAAAAGTTACCTTAAGGAAAAAAAAAAAAATTTACCCTAAGGAAGTCACTTACTAATTTCAAGTGTTTTCTTTCCTCCTCTCCTGATATCCATTTCTTTATTTTCCCAGTAACTAGAGTCAAAATCCTCCTTACATGCATTGGTTTCAATTCCAAAAAGCATATCAAGGTTATGATGGCTCATTACTCACAGCAGAAATACACATGAAAATGGTCCTGGTTTCTCCAGGAAAGGATAGAATTTCTTGTTCTAGAGATTTCTGAAATTAGCAGAAGATGGACATGATGATTTCAGTACCTGGGAAATGGTAAAATCTATCCCAGTTACAATTAGTGGAAAGCAGGAGAAAGTTCTAAAAGTTTCTGAGAGCTGAAATTGCTGCTATTTTCCAGCTGAAGAGGGGAATGCCTTCAGATTAGTGGGCAACGAGCTCTATCCAGGAAAAAAGCAAAAGTTGTCACTACAAGAGTCAGTCCATGCACAGAAAGATGAATAAGACCTGAAGGATCATTGCGTTTTAAACACAGAACCTGGTTGCTCATAGGCTCTGCAGCGTCCATAGCATCCTTGCCTTTGGGAGGGAGCAGTATAACCGCAGAAAAGCAGACGGGCCCTTTAACCCACTGACCTCTTTTAATCTGCTTGTTAGCCTGGCTGTGGGCAGGACCAGGGGGCCTGTGATCAATGCCTCTCTGGGGAAAGGTCAGAGGTCGGAGGCACAGTCCCTCATCATCATTATTCTCAATTATTCTTCATTCAGAGCCACTTTCTCCCCACTTTTGAGGGAAGGCCCTGTAAGCATCTTCCAGGACACTGAAGGGTGATGACCCAACCCAGCCCTGCACACTGTGTTTCCTTTCCTCCCTACCTCGCTCACGGCATATCCCTGACCAAAGAGGATGATAGTGGGTAGAAACTCAGAGAGGCCCCCGCAGGAAGAAACCGCAGCAGTGCAGGCCTATACACGGCACACTCACACACACCCAGCTCAGCAGAAGGCCGTGCTGCTCCCCAGGACCCACTCACAGTTTTATGACAGCACAGTTCAAGGCAAGGCCTTTGCCATCAGACAATACAGAGGTTCTATGAGTTACTAACCTTGGAATCTTTTTTTTTTTTAATTAATTTATTTTAATTGGAGGCTAATTATTTTACAATATTGTGGTGGTTTTTGCCATACATTGACACGAATCAGCCACGGCTGTAATTAACTTTGGAATCTTAGGCAAGTCACTTACCCAACTGAACTTTAATTTCCTCGTCTCAACAGTTTCTCTTGCATAGTGCTATGGCAAGGATGAAATGGAATGAAGCTCAAAGTAAAGGATCAATGCATGTGAGCTATTAATATGCTGAATGTCAATTCTATGATTATTTTGGCAGTACAATTTTCTGTATTTCCTTGACGATAAATGTAAATAATGGTCATTGCACAAAAACTGAAATATAAGGAAAAGTATAGACCAAAAAAAAAAAAAATCCTTGATAATCTACCCCCAGAACTGAGCACTGGTAACGGTGTGACTATTTCTGTTCAGTGTTTCCTCTGTGCAGAGACACACACACACACACACTATGGGATCATCTTGTAATTACAGAAACAACTGCTTGTCAACTCATCGGGCCCTGAGTTCAAAGTCTGACACACACTTTTTTCTAATTCTCACTGTATCTCTGTGAGATACCCAGTTCAGTTCAGTCGCTCAGTCATGTCCAACTTTTTGCGATTTCATGGACCGCAGCTCGCCAGGCTTCCCTATCCATTGCCAACTCCTGGAGTTTACCCAGACTCATGCCCATTGAGTTGGTGATGCCATCTAATCATCTCATCCTCTGTCATCCCCTTCTCCTCCTGCCTTCAATCTTTACCAGCATCAGGGTCTTTTCAAATGAGTCCGTTCTTCGCATCAGGTGGCCAAAGTATTGGTGTTTCAGCTTCAGCATCAGTCCTTCCAATGAATATTCAGGACTGATCTCCTTTAGAATGGACTGGTTGGATCCGCGTGCAGTCCAAGGGACTCTCAAGAGTCTCCTCCAGCACCACAGTTCAAAAGCATCAATTCTTCGGTGCTCAGCTTTCTTTATAGTCCAACTCTCACATCCATACATGACTACTGGAAAAACCATAGCTTTTACTAGACGGACCTTTGTTGGCAAATGTGATACCCATTTACAGATGAGCAAAGCAAGGCTACAGAGGCTATGCAACCAGGTCCCAATGCCAGCAGTTCCTGAACAGAGCTGTGACTGCGGGCCTCTCCAGCTGGAGCGCCTACCTCTCTGCCTGAGGACAGGCGGCAAGGGTGCTCCCCCACCTCCTTGTGCTTTTCTTCTCCTCATTCTTTGACTCTGCCGCTTCTCAGAGGACACAAACTGTTCCAGAAGTGGCATCATTTTCTTCTCCCTGCCCTGCCCAAGTTGAAAGAATCTCAAAGAAAGGAAGCAGGGTGGGGAGGGCAGTGATAAGGATGTCAGAACCACCCACATCATGCTCTAGGCCTGTGCTTACCCCTCCCAGGGGATGCTTCAGGCCTCAGCAGTCACCTCCTCTCACTTTCATCAAAGGCTCCGTGACCCTGTCAGATGGGATTTGGACAGAGAAGACTCTACCAGCTACTGGCTTCTACCCGAGGTGGGCAGGTGCCTTTCTGACATCCCCCTGCGGAGATAATACATAAAGATGCAAGTTTTGCCTCTAATTACTCTTAGCCTTATTTTGATCCAATTAACCTTAAAATAGAACATGAAGCAAAACCTTTGGTTCCACTACTCAATCAGAATGGTGAGTTTGCAAGCTAAGGGTTAACTGACTTCATGTTTATTGAACTGCACCAGTGATAAAAGTTCAGGCACCCACCTCTGGCCCCAGGCCCCATTCTGGGATGGTTATTCACACACAATTTACTTCTTAGAGAGTTCCTTCCTACAGAGGACCACTAATGACTCAAAGGTTTTAAAAAAAAAAAAAAAAAAGTTTGTTTTCTTCAAGCTCATTAAGAGAAAAAAACCATTCACCCAACAACACAATGGAGAGCAGAACATTTACCTTTGAAGAAAATAACAATAATAACAAACATTGTTCCCATTTTTAGACACCCAAATATCAGACTTGGGGCTTCCCTGGTAGCTCAGCTGGTAAAGAATCCACAGGCACTGCAGGAGACCCCAGTTCGATTCCTGGGTTGAGAAGATCCCCTGGAGAAGGGACAGGCTACCCACTCCAGTATTCTTGGGCTTCCTCGTTGACTCAGACAGTAAAGAATCTGCCTGCAATGTGGGAGACCTGGGTTCAACCCCTGGGTTGGGAAGATCCCCTGGAGGAGGGCATGGCAATCCATTCCAGTATTCTTGCCTGGAGAATCCCCGTGGATAGAGCAGCCTGGTGGACTACAGTCCACGGGGTCGCAAAGAGTCAGACGCAACTAAGCGACAATGCACACAGCACATATCAGACCTTGGTGCCAGATCCTGTTTCCGTATTCTCATTTCATCTACTCACACCTGGGGAAAGGACTATACAACTCTTTTACAGAAGAAAATTGATTCGGAGATTAGTAAGTGACAAGGCTAGAATTTGAACCAAGAATCACCTGAGAGCAAAGTCTTTCCCAAAGAGCACAGCCTCCCACCATGAAAGGGCTCTCTGCACAGTGTCAACACACAACAAACGGGTAAATCAATCAGCAGATGATGAAACAGAAAACAAACTAACAAGGTGTCAGCTAAAGACATGGCCGAGGTTTCGAGGATTCTGCAGAAAAGCTGAGGGCCCATCCTTGAGGGCAGCAGAGGCTCTCTGAATGTCGAGGTGCAGGCCGTGGCTCCTCCTGCCTGGGACTGTAACTGTTGCCTCATCCAGTGATCCCAGGTGGTTTGAGCTCCTCCAGCCCCTCCCCAACCTGGCACAGGGGTACTTGGGTTGGACCACAGCAACCTTGGGTGGTCCTCACAGTTTATTGGAAAAGTGAGCCTCAGAGCTGAAGACCTAAGACAGACCCAATAAAGGCTGACCTTTGACCCACGTGGGGGAACACTCCCTCCACAAGCTAAAAAGGGGCAGCTGTTTTGGAGCCATGAGGACATGCTGGCCCTTACCCTAGCCACCTGCCACCAAAGCTGTAGAATCCATCCCCTGTGATGAGTCACATTTTCCCTGCCTGGGAAATAACTTCTTTTTTTCTTGAGAACTTTTAGGTCTGGTTGTCCGTCACTAGCCAGCCCAGACCAGGACCCAAACTTCCTGAGCTGGATCTTAGAGCAGCACCTCAGGTGTAACTTAGAGGGAAAATGTGTGAAACTCTGGGCTCGCCCACAGCAGTCTGGTTGGAGAAAGATTCCAGGCAAGGATTAGGGAGCTGGAGTCCTGACACAGTGCAGTGAAGGTACATAATGCCCGCTCATGTTACAGCACATTAAACGAAGTTGTAAAATAGTAGCTGAAAGTGAGACAGGCCAAACATAACACAAGAAGCATGAAAAGCAAGGTGCCGTTTTTCCAACAAATAAGTTCATTATATGAAGAACCAGCTTAGGTTGACTTAGCGACTTAGTATCCAATACAGCTGCTGTGAAATTTTTTTGGGGGGGCCAGCATCTTTAAAGAGTTCACCCCAAAATGTATTAATTCCAGTTTATTAATAATACCTATTCCCTACTGAGCCCTTAGTTTCGGTGAGAAACCTACAAATATGATTTCTTATGCTTGCAGTCCGCTCAACAAGGTGAAAACTTGCCCCAATTTAGTGAGGAGGAAACTGACATTCAAGGGGGTAACTGACTTGGCCACAGTACTGGCTAACATCCACGGGGAATTCAGGTCCCCGCCAGCTGAAACCGTCAGATAAAGAAGTCACAAAAGCAAAACCCAATGAAGAGCCTTCCGATCACTTTTTATCCTTGTTATGGAGAAACCCTTCAGGCTTCCTGGAGCAGAGAGGAAAAAACGCCTGCTCTCCGCAGTCGTCCCCAGAGTGATGGGCGGTTATTTTTGAAATCGGAGGAGGGAAAAAGTACCTGCAGCCTAGATGGTTCTCACAAACTTGAAAGAAAGCGAAGGCATTGTGAGAGGCGGGAGAAGAGGTCGCGGTGCATATTCAAGCTGGGCTCAACGTTTATTTGCCCAAACAAGTCAACCCTCAATAAAGACCAACACCCGCGAGCACCCCGAACTATCAAAACACAATGAGGGCGGGGTGGAGAGAGGGGGACAGACCACGCTGAGCCGGAACGCGCCTTGAGAGCACAGACCTAGGCGCAGGAGACAATCCCCGGCTTGGGCAACCCCGGAGAGCCCCAGGAATTCCTTGGTGGGAGCGTCTGCGAGATAATGCAGCCCATCCCACCCGCCTTCAATCGCTCACACACACGCCTGCACGTCGACTTTCCTGGTTTAAAAGGAAACACCACCTGAAATCTATTTTCAAAACAGTAAGGGAAATACCAGGAACGGGACGCACTTCGGGGACTTTCCATCGTGGGAGACAGCCCTGATGGGGATGCAGGGGCGCGGGGGGAGAGGCGTTGGTGGGGAATAAAAAGCAGAGCAGTGCCCGGGAAGCGAGGGCTGCAAGCCACCCTTACCAGCTTCATGGTGGTGTTATTCTGGTCCCAGCGCCACAGCATCACGCTCATCTTACTTCAAGGCGAGGAGGGAAGGAAAAGAGGAAAAAGAAAAAAAAACAGGGGGAGGGGGGCCGAAGCACCTGCCCGCGCGCCCGGCAGGTCGGGCCGCGCGGTCCGGAGTCGTTCCCTCCGCCCCCGGCCCCTCCGGGCATCCCCGGCGCCCGCGCGGCCCGGCCCTCGGGCCGCCCTCGCCCGCTCCCCGCGCCTCCCCGCCTGCGCCAGGTCAAACAGCGCCCCCTGCGTCCGAGCGCCCGCGCCTCGCAGCGCGGGGGCCGCTGGGGCCGCGGCGGAGGCGGGTCGCGGCCGGCGGGCTCTCCGCCTCCTCTGCGGCGCGCGGGTGCCCCGCGCGGCCCCCGGCGCTTCCGCGGGCCGGACGCCCGCCGCTCAGGGGGAGGGGGCTCCGGGAGGGGCCGGGGCCGGGGCCGGGGCCGGGGCCGCGGTGGCTGCGAGGAGAGCGTCTTCAGCCTCTCCCGCAGGCTGTGGCTGGGCGGGGCAGCCCGCAGCAGTCGGGAAGGTCCGAGGGGGCGCGGGGGCGGGAACCGAGGGGTCACCCGGGCGCAGTCGGTGGCCGCCGGGCCCTCGCGGGTCCCGAGCGCCGACACGGCCCGCGCCCCTCTCCACGTGCGCTCAGCTCCGTCGGCATTTTGTTTCTGCACCGAACTCACTCAAGTTGTCCGACAGTGGTCACTCTGGGGCCGCCGCCCCCCAAAAGCAACTGGAGGTGGATATACCATCGCTGCCCTCTCCGCCCCCTGTCACCCCCCCAGCACACACACACACACACTCCCCACCCCAGCCCACACGCCGCTCCGCCAGCAACATTTATTTCCTGCTACGTGAAGGACGCGGTGTGTTTTCAAACACACCTGGCTGCTGCTGCTAAAGAAAGGACATCCGTGGAGGGGGTGGGGGCAGACGAGGACAGGGGCCCGAGGAAAAGGCGATGTGGCCTTTGTTTCCGCTTCTGCCTCCTCCACCGGCCGCAGACTGGGGACCGGTACCCTCCACCCTGTGCCTTCCTCTGAGGCGTTGGGGGGCTGGCATCTCTTCACCTTCCTGCTGAACCCTTGGCTTGGGTCCCTTAATCTAGCACTGACTCTCCAAGGCTCCCTAGCAATTTTCAGTACCCTGAAAAGGCTCAGGAATCCTTCTGCTCCCCGTGGCAAGGTGGCACGCGCCATCCAGACCTCGGGGCCGTATCTTGTTCGGGCTGCACTGACATCTTGGGATGGAAATCCTGGTTCTGTCCTGCTGATATAGAACTCATGTAATTGCCCGATTACGCATTCATTTCAGCAAGTCAAAACCGTTCCAATGAGGGGAGGTGATAAATGGGTCCTGGTCTTCTCAAAATGATCTTTAAAACATGCAGCTAGATCAAAATGCTGCCTTACCACACTACATTTTTCAGGATTTGCTTTCCCTTTATAGTTGAAAAATCCCAACTCTGTTTCTGTGACTTCCGGCTTTATTTCCCAGCCTCTACCCCGACTTCTGTGCTCCAGCAACACTGGCCTTCTTTCTTTTTCTCACTCATGTGGAAATCGTTCCCACGTCAGAACCTTTGCACCTGGTAGTTCCTCCACCTAGTCTCAATTTCCCCTAGCCCTACCCGTGGTCTCATCTGCACATCACCTTCTCAAAGGGACTTTTGACTTTTCACACAGCGACCTTCTCCTTCCCACACCCTTCTACCCCAGGATTGTCATCTTTCCTTCCTCTTTCTACTCACTTTCTGAGTTTAAGCCACCTGTATTTTTGTCTGTCTTCTGCCTCATCCCATTAGATTAGAAATTCCACAAAAGCAGATACCTTGCCTGTTTTGTTCCCCCAAAGTGCCTGGAACTGCGTTTAGTGCAGAGTGGGAGCTGAAGGAAATGAAAACTGTTGACAACTGACCTTCTCTAAGTTCATGCAACTTCCTCTGCAATGAGGACTGATGCAGACCCCGGCAGCACAGCCCACATCCCACATCCTGCTGGAGGCCCTGACCTAGACCGAATATCTGCAAGGGACCCTTTAATGTATATCTCCACATATATTTCTGGACAGCGAAACACAGTCATCTTTGCTCCTCCAGGGAAGGGGCACATCATAGGGAAACATAGGAAGGGGAGAGCGGGTATTATTTAAAAAAGCATATTCCACATTAAAGTATACTTATGTATTTGGAAAACAAGATTCTACAATAATTTTTTTTTCCTGAAAATAAATCTGGACAAAAGCTTATTGGTCAAGAGAGCAAAACACAAGCTCTCTATTGCAGCTACTTTAAGCTGGGGTTTCTTGGAGTCCAGAGACCTTCTGGTTGTAAGAAAATGTTATGAGACTGGGTTGTTTGTACGTTTTCTGGGGAAGCCTCTACAGGTTTATCACATTCTCTAGGATACTTAGAACATTTAAAAAACACGTGTCTCCAGAAAGCCACTGAATGAGCATTTGCTTCCCAGTCAAAATCTGGCTGGTCAAAGATGGAAAACACCACTCCTGGTGCAGGAAGGAACTGGTGGGGGTGCCTTTTGAGAGGATACCTGCCCCAGCTTTAATTAAAGAGAATAAATCCCGTGGCCTTGCCTTTCAGATCTCATACCCATCAGACCACAGGTATGCTAGCTTCTTTAGCAAACACTCCTTGATCACCTATCGTGACTCACTTGCCCAGCTCTGTGCTGGGTATTGGGAATCAACAGAGGGTGTGTGTGCACACACCCCTACCAGGCACATATGCTTCTGCTGGAAGATGGACACATATACTACTAGTTGCAGTCAACGGAACAAGTGTTTCAAAAGAGGGCTGTACAGGCTGGGCCAGAAAGAAAAAAGTTATGAGCAAGACTGGAAGAAATTCAGGCAGGTGACACTGACCTCCATCTGGAAGGATGAAGGCAAGCTGGAAGAGAGAAGGCACACATCCCAGGAAGACAGCATAGCACATTTCAAGAGGACGGAAAAAGCATGGCAGGTTCTGTGTGGTCAGAATGTGAAGATGCAGTGGCAGGAAGTGGGGCGATGTGTCAGTCTGGAGCAGGTTAGGTCCTTATGAAGGGGACTCTGCCTTTAATTCTTATGAACTGAGAGTGATTTGGCCAAGTTCCCGTTTTAGGTGGACCTCTCTATTAAATAGCAAGAGGATGGCTTTGACAAGGTGGAGGCTGGAGGGAAGGAGACCAGTTGGAAGGCTGTTGAAATCACAGAGGGGAGACAGAATAAGGATCTGAATGGTGTGTGGAAAAGGAGACTGACGTCACAGCAATCCACAGACGCCATGAGTGATTCCAAGGGGTGTTGGCTGTGCGTTCACCAGGTGTCAGGACCCTGCAGATTTTCAGAGACAGACATGGCGCCTTAAGCCTCCAATCCCTTGGAGGGCTGTTTCCCATTCAGCAGGTGCCTCTCTCAGAACTTTTCTTCTTCTTCCTCCCATTTCTGTCTTCTCCCACCGAGGCCTTTGCTGTGAATTCTGAGGAAGAGATCAGCCTCTCTACGTGTGAATCACATAAGACTAAGCTAGTGGGAACAAGGTTTGTGAGGGTCTGCCCTGCTGCTTCCTCCCAGCTTTTGGCCTCTCTTTTCAGGCTGTAGTCTTCTGACCTCTCCCCTGGGCCTGACAATTCAGCGCTGACCCTCACAGGAGGTGACACCCTCAGCTTAGCCCAGCTCCCTGAGGGTGGCCTCTCTTCCACTCTCAGAGTAGCCACAAGGCAGGACTCCAGGTCTAGTGCTGGGCAGCCCCTGGTGGAGCCGAAGCCCCAGAGGCTGAGTTCTGCCCTTTGCTAACAGTGTCCTGTGTTCTAGATCTTTCCATCCCCAGCATCCAAGAGATCCATCTCATACCATCTAGCACTGGCTCATTCCCAAGTCTGTCTTCCCTCCTCTCTACTCAGAACTGCAGCCCAAGCTTCGGTGGACACGTAATACATATCTCATGAATGAAAGTGGGGGCATCCATCTTGCTCCTCAAGGCAGAATGAGGAGGAAAGAAAAGTCAGGCCAGAAAGCACAGCTTGAGGCTTAGAATCTCAGAGACTGGCTCCTCCATGAACCTTCCTTGCCTTGCTCATAACCTGATGATCTCTCAAGCTCCTTCTCACTCCTAACTCCTGCAAGTCCAGCTCCTGTCTGATAAACTAATTTGTGTCCAGCTGTTAATGGCTTAATGCGTTTCCCAGATAACAGATTTTCAGTTTAACAGGGGTCTTCCACTCTTCCAGCCAAAGCAGTGACTAATAGGGGAAAGTTCAGACGCCGTGGAGGCTGGCCCGGGGAGCAGCAGACAACACGGGCTCTCTAGACGGGCCTGAATGTGGGCTGGTGCCTTTCCACCCACACATGAGGCGAACTGTGGGGAGATGCCAGCTTTTATGTGGTTGGCTCAAGGCTGACAAAGTTTCAACCAGAAGCAGTGTGCCACCACAGAGTGAGGGCTAAGCTAGTTAGCTAGACATGGGGAATCCGCCGTTCCTCCCCACCCCCCCACCCCCCCAAATAACCGACATTGAACAGGAAAGGACCACAGATAAGTTTAGTGTCACCTGTCAAATGCAAATCCTAGCCATATTAGCAGCTATTTATTAAGCATGGCACAGATCAACTTCCACTTACTTATTCATCACAGCCCTGCTAAGGAAGGTCAGAGAGGGAGAGTGATTGACTCTATTCAACCAGCTCAGACACCCCCAGACAGGTCAGTCTGCCTGACCCCCTACCTCTGCAATGTCTGTCTTATTGTCAAACTACGTACAGGAAATGAAAGCCCAGAAATGCCATCCCTGGGATAATGAAGAGGACTTGTGAGCAGAAATTTTTGCCAGGGGCTTTCAGACTTATTTGAAGTCTCTGCCCCACTCTGGAAGGGCCCTATGATCTTGGCTACGGGGAAAGAAGGTGTATAAAAATTAAAATAAAAGGTTTGAGGAAGTACTCAGCTGGCAGGCTTTCCAGACTTGAGCACCCAAGTTTAGAAAAGCACTAATCCTTCCTGAAGAAACAAATTCTTGCCGAAAGCCAGGGACAAGGAAGGTCTGAGCATGGAAGGTGCCGTCTCCCCTCTGCCAGCCTGAGTAACCTGAAGGTCAGCCTGGGAACACTGAGGTCTGCAGAGGGTCTTGCAGAAGTGATTGGAGGGTTTGAGAGTAAAGTGTATGGCTTTCAAGGGGGCAGACACCTTGTCCCAGTGACAATCTGCAAGTGAACGAATGAATACGTCCCTAAAAAGGGCAGGGCTGGCTGGGCTAGCAAAGAACTTCTCAACACTCTTGCCTCTTCCCTTTTTTCTTAAGATAGAGAATTATGTAAAGGCATCTCCCAGTGTACAGAGTGCCACTGCCTGTCATGTGTTCCATGAACAGGGTTTAATTGGTTGCTTCCTGGCACACAATTTTCTTTCTTCCTTCCGGCGACAGGGGTCAGGTGGTGATAGAGGATTTCTGGGTGGAACAGGGTCCCCAGTTGCTCCTCCCAACGTCCCCGTGGTCTGTCCATCCCCCTGGCCACCCACGGGCGCATTGCCACACCCTTGCCTGGGCTGTTTCCTCAGGTTGCAAGTGGTTGTCCCTCCATTCTCTGCTGGATGACATCCTGAAAGAATGTTGTTCCTTCAGGACCCTGAGCAAAACTAATGCAGTAGGTGAACTTCTTTTAAGTCCCTCCCCCATCAGAACACACCCTTCTCTGTGGTCCCCAGTAGTCTGTTTCTATCTTCTTGACAGACTTCATAAAATAGCCCATCTTCTTTTGGAGTTAGGGTTGGTGTATTTTATTTGCTGTTATGGATATTAGTATTGATATTAATATTGTTACCACTAGATCATAAATTGCTTAGAAACACATGCTCTATTTTATTCATCTTTGTACAGGCAGAATAGTGCTTGGCTTATCATTGGTGTAATGAAACACAATTGACAAATTCAGAATGTCAGGGCTATAGGGGGCATAAAGATCATCCAGTTCCCCTTCCCCCCATCTTCCAGAAGAATCCCTGTATATAACTCCTTCCACTAGAACATGCAAAATGTATGAAAAATAAACCCAACCGAATTGGGAGGCTAGAAGCACCAGACACGATGGCATCTTGGGCAGACCCTGGGGAAGAAATCAGAAATCCACGGTTACTCAGACTAAAGAGTCACTTGTTTGCTGAGAATTTGGATATCTGATATTTCCTTTTAAAGGTTACTAGAAGGAGAGCTTTTAAAATTCTGCCTTGTATTTCCCTATAGTCAACCTAAACACTGCCAAACATATAAGGGGCACGGGGTAAAAAAATAAGGATGAGCAAATAAGGAAGTAAAGGCTAACTTCAAAGCTCCAGGGCAAGAGGTTTTGATGTCTACAGGGCAGCCGAAGTGGTCCCAAACAACAGAGGACGCCTCTCCGCAGAGTGAGCTTGTTTATCCCTCGTATCCGAGGGTTGCCAGGTGCCCCTGGTATTTATTTGCTCTACTCAACACCCCAGACCTGGGGGCTCCTCCTCCAGCCCCTTCCCCTCCCACCGCCTCAATGAAGCTGATAAAGGGTAGAAACTGCACAATCTTTGGGTGACCTCTGACCCCCTTTTGAAGGGCCTCCACCCAGCCCATCCTCCCTCTAACTCCCACCCTCTGAAGAGCGCCATCTCCAGTTCTGACCCCAAGGAGGTGTCAGGGCATGCGGACCGGAAGATGTTTTGGAAAGTGACTTAAAGACTTGTTTGGGACTTATCTAGCCTACTCAGTTGGGCTAGGGGTTCACATAAGGTGAAATAAATGACTTAAGCAAAAAAAGAAAAAAAAATTTTTTTTTTTAAAATTCTGCCACAAAACTGCGGGCACAGAAATGTGGATAGCTATTGTCAAAGCACTTAAGAAAGTTCAATGGCTTCTAATTTTTGTCCTCTGTTCTGGTTTTGCATCGGAGTGATTCAGAGAAACAGTTTGGAACAAATCTGCCCTCAGACTCACTGGGGTGTGCTGGGTTTTGCTTTGTTTGGTTTTCGGTGGTTGTGGTTTGGTGGGGGAGAGGGTGGTGTGGTTTTGTTTATTTTATTTTCCCTGTGGGATCAGCCCTTTCATGCTGGGCCAGTGCTGGTCACTGGGGATTAAGGTTAGCAATTTAAGAGGCAGCATCTTTCCCAAGGGGCCGTGGTCTACACTTCCTGGGGACTGTTGAGGAACCGAACGCCTCGCTAATAACTCTGCTCTTGGGAATGAAATTGATTTTCACGGAGAAGTTACACGATGGAACAATTAAAGGGACACAAATATCCTACAAGTGGGCTAAAAATTATTCCCCAGTGGGTTTTTTTTTCCCCTTAGAACAAAAACGGCAGATAAATTGATTCCACTCTTGTTAGGCATCCTGATCTCACAGGAGACTGCCACACACACACACACACACACACACACACAGCCGTGTACCCAATCCACCAACAGGGTTCCTCCCTCCCCTACCTCCACCCGCCAGAAAAGGGTGACTGTGATGAATGCCCCTGAGGACAGGGTCGGGGCTAGCACTCTGGATCCAGTACACAGGGTCTGAGATGAGGAAAACCAGGAGGAAACAGATGTCTGAGATGCACCAGCTGAGAGAACGTGTGTACACAATCCCCGTCTATTCCAACGTCAACAGAGGACAGCCCGGGAAACCCCAGAATGAGGGCGCCATTGTTTAGCAAAGGAAAACTCCCAGCGCCACTAACAACTCACTTCTGGCTTCCGTGGAGGCCCATGAAATTACTCTGGTCATAATTACTGCTGCTGTTGATCAAAGGGCCTCAGCAACTGAGGCCATTTTTCAGATCCTAGACTAAGAGTAGAGAGGCACTTTCAAGCCAGCCCCCTTTCACAGCTTTGTCTCTGGTCATGCTCCAGTCAAACTGAACATTGAGAACACAAGGTGACCTGGTATTATGTTTATCAAAGCACTTTCTCATCAGTTACCCAGGTAACTATTTTTAGAACTATTTATGAACTACGTTGGATGGCTGGCATGATTTTCCAAGGGGACACTGAAGCACAGAGGGGGTAAGTCAACCGTCCAAAGTCACACAGCTGTTTAATGAGAGGGCCAAGCTAGGACTTATATCTTATTGGCTGCCATCCAAATCCACTCTCATGGGTTCTCAAGACAAGTGGACTTTACATAATAAGAGTATTATTAACAAAAGCAATAGCAGTAATAATAATTGATGCTTTCATCAGTGAATTTCTATGTGTCAGGTACCATTCTGAGGACTCTGCATGTAAAATCTCATGTGAAACCTTATGAAATAAATTTGAAAATTACAGAGGGGGAATCAGGACAGAAAAGTGAAATAACTCACCCACGGTCACCGAACTGGCAACGGACATCTCTTGGAATTAAACTCTGTTAAGATGCAGAATCTACACTCTTAACCTGTGCTGTTCCATCTCTCTTTGTGGTAACATCATAATATAATGTGAGCCTAACATGAGATGGCATCACTGACTCTGTGGGCATGAGTTTGAGTGAACTCCGGGAGTTGGTGATGGATAGGGAGGCCTGGCGTGCTGTGATTCATGGGGTCGCGGAGAGTCGGACACGACTGAGCGACTGAACTGAACTGAACTGAACATGAGAAAATACTATAAATGTAATCCACTGAAAGGGTTTTGATAAAATAGGTACCATTTCCATTTAGTGGGGTTTTGTTTTGGTTTTCGGCTTGGTTTTGCTTGGTTTTTATGCTTGTTGTTACTACAAATAAAATTCCATCAAATGCAACAAATTCTTTCTCAGATCATGCAATGGTAGGTTGTTTTTCAATAGCTCTGTGACCTGGGGCAGGTTATAAATCTGTCTTCTCTTCTATAAAATGGGTATGATTATATTTACCTCACAGAGTTGTTTAGAAAATCAGGTGGGATACTATGTATGAAGGCACCCAGAAGCTGTAAATTCCTAGAACTAGTTTCCCGAAATTGATAGTAACCAAAGTTTACTTTGTTCAACAGTTTGCATATGTCTTTTAACTGCAGGACTCCTGAGAGGCTTAAATATGCTAGTGAGAGTCCCGGAGCTCAAATAGGAAACCAGAAATGGAGTACTTCCCAAAGTTGACTATAGAACTCTTTGGAGGAAGCATTTCTCCAGCTATAATTCTAAGTAACCCACTTCACGATTTGTCTCCCACAGAATGGAATCTGGCATGTGTTTTCCCAGAGGATCCCTTTCTTCAGCAACATTCAGAACAGCTCCAGGCCATCTGAAGTCACCGCTAGATTCTCCCAGTTTATTTTGAGACTTTGCAGCAAGAGACTTAAGTCTGCACTTAAATTATTATAACTATCAGTTATATCTTCCTAACAGGATATGAGTTACAAGTGAGAGGGGCTCTGGGACTCTAACAGAAAAGGGACAAGAGACCTGAGATGATCCCATTCTAATTCTTGTGCCCTATAAGCAAGCTGGCTCCTCCTGCAGGATCACTCCAAGAACTAGTCACTCAGAGTGTGTGGCTGGCCCCTGACATAAAATCAAGACCGGAAGGCTGGCCCCACTGCTGATGAATCCCCATCCTTCCCGCACGCACAGAGTATATGGGCAAAGAATAACATGGGGCTGGCCCAACACATCGAATTCAGCTGGAGGAAAATGCATGCCTTTCTCTGCTCTGACACCACTATCCCATGCAGGTGGACATGGGATGTCTAAAATCCCCACTGTTTTATCCTAAAAATAAAAGTTGCTAACGTTTATTGAGGACTTGCCTACTTAGCATATCCCCAAGACTGTCTAAGCTAATCACCATCTTCCAACCTCACGATGACTCTTTGAAAGTGGTACCATCAACATTTTACAGAGCAGGTAACGGAAGCACAGAGATGTTAGGTAAATTGCCGATCATAATAGCTCATAAATAGTGTAGCTGGGATTCCAACATGGGTTTGTCTGAATCCATAGCCTTGGACCTAAGGTTTTAGGTTGTCTAGAGCAGTGATCCTCAAAGAGTGGTCTTCAGACAAGCAGCATCACCAATACCTGGATACTTTTTAAATATGCCAATTTCTGGGTACCATGCCAGGCCTACTGAATGAAAAACTCTGGTTGTTGCTGTTGCTTAATTGCTCAGTCATGTCTGACTCTTTGCAACCCCTTGGACTGCAGCATGCCAGGCTTCCCTGTCCTTCATCATCTCCTGGAGCTTGCTCAAACTCATGTCCATTAAGTTGGTGATGCCATCCAACCATCTGTCATCCCCTTCTTCTCCTGCCTTCAATCTTTCCCAGCATCAGGGTCTTTTCCAATGAGTCGGCTCTTTGCATTAGGTGGCCAAAGAACTGGAGCTTCAGCTTCAGCATCAGTCCTTCCAATGACAGCAATCTGTGTTTTTTACAAGCCCTGCAGTTCACTCTGAGGCCCACTAATGATTGAGAACCAATGCTCTAGGGGCAAGGGCTTTGTACTAGGTAACGGCATCATATCACCTGAGAAAGGTAACACAGCCAGCCAGAATGAGTCATTATCCAGTAGCGTCACCCAGCAACAAGCAGGGTGCATTAGGTCAGGGCTGGGGGGTTAGAAGTTATTGTGGGAAAGAAAAGTAATAGTGAGCTTGGTGGTCCCAGGGCACTAAGGCCAAGACAGAATGGGGAGGGAGGGCTGAGGTCCAGCTTGAGGGCAGGAAAAGGCCAGGGCAGCCAGACCTGTGAATATGCCACCACTCCCATCCCATTCCATCCCATTTCCCACCTTCCCTCCTCTCACAATCACAGACTCTCAGGGCAGTGCGGTTCTCAAGGATTCCTGAGTTCTCTTCCTACCAGAGCCTCTGCTTGGACCCCTGCAGTGACAGCTCACTGCTGGAAGGGTGGTTCTTCTCCTTTCTGGAAGCATCTGCTTGTTACATTACGCTTGCCGTCTATGAGATTCCCGCGTGTTTCCTTACACTATTTCCTGCCTCTCCTTCCTCCACTCCATGGGGGCCATTCCAAACTCACCTGCCTCTGGGCAGCCCCTCAGATGTTTGACAAGCCCAGGCTTCCTGGGTCCTCTCTGTTCCAGGACTAAGGCCACGGCTCTTTCAAGAATTCTTCTTCTACCCATTTTCATGTCCTTTCGCCACCCTGGGCCACCTGAAAAGGCTTGCATCCAGAAGCTCTTATCTGCCACTTCCTGTTGGCCGAACTCAGCAACCTCCACCACGCGGAATAATACCAGGCTCTCTGAGCGAAGAGCCCTGCCCCCCAGCGGCGCCTCCCCCGTGCTGTGCTGTCCTGCAGTGGGGCTGCCCAGTCCCCTTCCTGATGGAGGGGCCGAGGGGAGGGAGTGCTGATTTGCTTTTCCTTCTCTTCTTCCTGATGAGAACATGGAAAACTACAGCCCTGCCCTTCAGAGATTGCCCCTGTTCTTCTGCTTTCTCAAGGAAATGTTTCTCTGAGACTCACTCCACGTGCAAGGAGGGAGGCCCACCAGTGAGAGAGTTCTGTCCCACTCACCTCTCCCCCCCGCCCCCGCAACCTGGAGGAGCTCCCGTTTCCTGCATCTCTCCAGTGTCTCAGGACTGGGGGTGGATATAGCAGCCTGTTAGAACCCTTGGCTATCAGAGTTGGTAGACATCAGGTTCTGTCAAGGTCCCACAGCCTCTCTGCAGCTGGCAGGGATTGAACCCTTCTGCAGAGATGAGATAGTGATGAATCAGTCTTCTCTGGACAGACTGTGGTTATCTTCTCCAAGGAAGCCACGGCAGAGGCTGGACTGGCAGCCTGGAGTTCAGGGCTCTAGGCCCTCATGGTCCCAGGGCATCCTCTGGAAACAAACTATTTAAATTCAGACTTTGGTCCACCCTGGCTAGCTGTGTGACCTGGCAAGTTCTTTAACTTCGTATGAGGCCTATGAGCTCACCTGCTCACGGGGACATATCTATGGAGTGCCCTCTTTCAAGGTTGCTGTTGAGGACCACACGTGACGCGCATACGAACACTGGGCAGTGCCTGGCACACAGTCGGTGCTCACTGGATGTTTCTTGCTTCCGTTGGTATTACTATTTCACACAACTTGATTAGGGATCAAGTTACTCATAACTAGAGCCTTTTTAACTTTGCAAAGCCTTTCTTAATCCCTTGGTGATCCTAATAACTCAATGAGATGACGATGTCAAGACTTACCACTACCATTGTACAAGTGAAAACACCAAAGCCAGAAAGGTCAAGTAACTAATCCAAAGTCACACAGCAGACTGGTCATCAGATCCCAAACCATCTGACCTCCTGCTTCCAGCTCCTGAGGCACAGCTGTGATGGACAGTCTGATTTGTAATGCCATTGCAATTTCCCCCGTGTTCTACACCTGTCTTATTTTCTAAAATCAAGAGCTAGACTCTTGATCTTGGACATAAAGTTCTACAATGTCGACAGTAAACAGGCTCCCCTGTCCTACACTCCCAAGTTTCTATCCTAAGGGGCATCCAAGGAAGAGATTCCTGTATCTTTTCACTTCCTGACTTGGCTCCTGGGGCAGGGGTGGGTTTGACTGGTGTATGAGTCAGTTTACAGCCAACTTCACTGCATGATCCAAGGCTCATTATCTGACCCTGAGCCAGAATTTGAGGATGTTGGCACCAACTTGCCTGGGAGTCCTCCATAGGAACACCTATGCAGCATCCCATCCACTCCCTGGGTGGAAGAAGCCAAGCCTCTCTTCTGGACTGGAACAAGGCCTGGAACAAGGCCAGGTGGGAGTGTAGGGTGGGAGAAGGGTATACCTGCCCGCTCTAGATGTACCGCTCTCACTTGCCAATCCAAAGGGAACCCTTGCAGGAGATTTTGGGGTGTTTGTGCCTGGGGCTGGGAGTCACTATGTTCTATTCAGTGGCTCCAGAAATACTAGATCTTTCCACCATGTCCCATCTGGGCCTGGGATAAGCACCATCTCTTCAATGTCTCTACTATTGGATCGTGGGCTGGCTTAGCTGTATATTCCAGGGAGGGACAGTTTATCTCAGTGCTCTTCCTATGGCTCCAAGAGACACTTCTCTCCATCCTCAAGAGAAATCAAGAATTGGCTCCACTGAGCACTTATCAGCCAGGGATGCTCCAGTGACATCAACTTCCTGAGAGCTGGACAGTTCCCTTCACTTCAAAGCTTGGCTTTGCTCCCCTCCTCCCTCTGCTCGTCCCCTGTTCAACTTGGATTCACCTTCAGACCCCATGGCACATAGAACTGGCTTCTCACAGTCCTTGCTGTCACCCAGAGCACAGCGTGGTGTCTTCACCTGATCTGTCTTCACTAGCCTGAGCCCACAGGGTTGAGCGGTTATAAAGAAGGGCCACCTTGCTGCGAATGAAGGATATTACAGGGGCTGAAAACTATCTGGCAACAGAACCTTTTTTTTTTTTTTTACATTTATTAGCTTATCCAAAAAATAATTTTTGAATGGCCACTAAGCGCCAGGTTCTATTCTGGGTGTTGGCGAGAGAGTGCGGAGTGGGTCAGACAGCCTGCCACCGAGGGGCTGACAGTCTACAGAGGCAGAACCGACAAAGAGGTAAATGTACAGGATGTGCAACAAAAAAAGACTCCAGTGGGTTGAGGGGCAGCGTGCCTGCGGGCAGGGGCAAGTGCCAAGGAGACACCTGCCGGTGGGGACTCGAACAAAGGAAGGAAGTGAGCCGCGAAGTGACTTGAGGAACCGGGGTTGGAGTATGCCCGGGCCCTTGGCAGAAGGTGCTGTGCTCATGGGCAGCCTGCAGGCCACCGAGGCTACGGCAGAGTGAGCAAGGCAGAGGGTGAGAGCTGGGCTGGAGAGAAAGGTCAAGGCCAGCTCGCGGAGAACAGGGTCAGCAGCCGACTCTAGCCCTTGGCTGGTTGATGTCAGCCCATGAGCTAAGACCAGTTATTACATTTTTTAAAACTGAGGTGTGGGTTGATATACAATGTCGTGTTAGTTTCAGGTGTACAGCAAAGTGACTCAATTACACACACGCACATGCACACACATATTCTTTCCCAGGTTCTTTTCCATTATACATCATTACAAGATATTGAATATAGTTTTCCATGCTATACAGTGGGTCCCTGTTTATCTATTTTATATATAATAGTGTTCATCTATTAACCCCAAACGCCTAATTCGTTACCTTCCCTCGCCTTTCTCTTTTGGTAACAATAACTGAAGACGTGGTATGCATATACAATGGACTACAACTCAGTCATTAAAAAAAAGTAAAATAAAATAATGCCATTTGCAGCAACATGGGTGGGCCTAGAGTATCGTAGTAAGTAAAGTAAGTCAGACAAGACAAATATCATATCACTTACATGTAGAATCGAAAAAAAAGAAAATGGCCCAAAGGAACTCATTTACAAAACAGAAACAGGCTCACAGACATAGGAAACTGTTCCAGCGTTTGTAAAGAGTTAGCAGGAGGAGGAGACAGATGGAGAAGGAGACAGACGCAAAGATGAAGGCAAAGAAGGAGGTGGTTTTGCGACAGAGCCTATGTGGCCCACAAAACCTGAAACAGCTTCTGTCCGGTGCTTTACAGAAGTTTCAGTTCAGTTCTGTCGCTCAGTCGTGTCTGACTCTTTGCGACCCCATGAATCACAGCACGCCAGGCCTCCCTGTCCATCATCAACTCCCGGAGTTCACTCAAACTCATGTCCACAGAGTCGGTGATGCCATCCAGCCGTCTCATTCTCTGTCGTCCCCTTCTCCTCCCGCCCCCAATCCTTCCCAGCATCAGAGTCTTTTCCAGTGTTATCCCCTAATACTGAGCTCAGAAGGACATTAAGCTGTTTGGGTTTCATTTCCAGTGCTATAGGGAGTCACTGGGCAGGGGGATGCCGGGGGCCCTGCACAAGCAGAGGCACAACCTGAGTTCTGCCTGTCAGTGCTTCCTCCGGCCCCACCACAGGGAAACGGCTGTAAGCGTTTGGGTGCTCCTGTCACACTCAGCCGAACTGAGAGGATGCTGGCTGGGTCTGCAATGCTGGTGGTGGCTGTGGGGAAGATTCAGTTTGGGGGCAGTTTTTGCTTGTTTTATTTTTATTGGAATATTGTTGATTTATAGTGTCTTGCTACTTTCAGGTGTCCAGCAAAGTGAATCTGTTATACGTATAAATATATCTACTCTTCCTCAGATTCTTTTCCTATGCAGGTCATTACAGAGTATTGAGTAGAGTTCCCTGTGCTAGACAGCAGGTTCCTATTAGTTATCTATCTTGTATATAGTAGTGTGTATATGTCAATACCAATTTCCCAATTTATCCCTCCCCATCTTACTTCCTGGGGCCTGGAGAAGGGATAGGCTACCCACTGCAATATTCACGGGCTTCCCTGGTGGTTCAGATGGTAAAGAATCCACCTGCAATGCGGGAGACCTAGGTTCGATTCCTGGGTTGGGAAGATCCTCTGGAGGAAGGCATGGAAACCCACTCCAGTTTTCTTGCCTGGAGAGTCTTCATGGACAGAGGAGCCTGTCAGGCTGTAGTTCACGGCATCACAAAGAATCGGACACGACTGAAGTGACTCAGCACAGCACAGCACCTTACTCCGTGGCAACTGTAAGTTATTTTCTACATCTGTAACTCTCTTTCCACTTTGTAGATAAGTTCATTTGTACCCCCTCCATTTTTAGATTTCACATATAAGCAATATCATGTGATATTTGTCTTTCTCTGTTTGACTTACCCCACTCAGTATGATAATCTCTAGGTTCATCCATGTCGCTGCAAATGGCATTATTTCATTCCTTTTTATGGCTGAGTAATATTCCATTGTGTATATCCACTTCTCTGTTGATGGACACTTAGGTTGCTTCCACGTCTTAGCTATTGTGAATAGTGCTGCAAAGAACATTGGGATGCATGTATCTTTTTGAATTATGGTTTTCTCCCAGGGTATGCCCAGGAGTGGGATCACTGGATCATATGGTAGCTTTATTTTTAATTTTTAAAGGAATCTCCATACTGTTCTCCATAATGACTATGTCAATTTACATTCCCACCAACAGTGTAGGAGAAGGGCTCAGTTTGGAAATATAATTTGTGTCATCAATTGAATATGAGATGTGAGGGAAAGAGAGGCATGAAGGATGACTTGGGCTTTTAGCTTGAGCAACTGGGCAAATGTTGGTTTCATTTACTGACATGCAGAAGGAAAGCAGTTGGTAAGATAGGTGTGAGACATCCGAAGTTCAGGTTTGGCCATGATCAGTTTCAGATGATGATCAGACATCAAAGTGGAGATATGTATAAACATTGTCTAGTTGCTAAGTCATGTCTGACTCTTTGCAACCCCATGGACTGTAGCCGGCTGGGCTCCTCTGTCCACGGGATTCTCCAGGCAGGAATACTGGAGCAGGTTGCCATTTCCTTCTCCAGGGCATCTTCCCAACCCAGGGATCGAACCTGAGTCTCCTGCATTGACAGGCAGATTCTTTACCACTGAGCCACTGGGGAAGTCATACATGGACAAAATATATATAATGTAATTTTCTTATATCAAAATAATAAACGCTATGTATGACTTCTTTAAATTTACATAGTGCTACAGCATATTAATACCCTGTGAACTTCAAAAAACCAAATACATTTACAGTAGTATTATTGATCACCAAAATGAAGGGGAAGGAGACTTTACAACTGTGAGAATGTGCAAGTGTCCTAGTAAGGCAATATTTATCCAGATGATCATTTAGTATGCGCCACCTCAAATGCCTCAGTTCTGGAATGCCCGTTTTGACAAATGTCACATAAAATGTAAAGAATGATGATGTTACTGATGTAGTTGGAAAAAAGAATATACTGAAGACTTTTGTGTGAAATAAGATATTCATGCACATAACAATCTACAAGGAAAATGTTCTCCATTTGTCTCTTTCACTGATGAGAAAAGTCAAAGTGAAAAGTGAAGTTGCTCAGTCATGTCTGACTCTTTGTGACCCGATGGACTGTAGCCCACCAGGCTCCTCTGTCCATGGAATTCTCCAGGCCAGAATACTGGTATGGGTTGCAATACCCTCTTCTAGGGGATCTTCCCAACCCAGGAATTGAACCCAGGTCTTTTGAATTGCAGGCAGCCTCTTTACCATGTGAGCCACCTAATTGATTGAGAAAACTGAGGCTTAAAGAGTTAAACAGTTTCTGGAGTTAGTTGTACATGGAGTTCAGCGGTGGTAAAGCTGGGACACAAAGTCAGGAGTCCAAGTCCTTCACCCCACATCCACTAAACTGAACACAGCCGTGAACAGTGCTCAGGAGGGCACTCTTCCTTTTCTGGTGTATGTGTCTGGGCATTTTCATCTGGACGACATAAAGGACAAACTGAGTTCCTGATTTGATTCTCTAGTCCAGATCTAATAAAATATTCTTGTTTTCTACCTCTGAATTTATTAAAATTGAAAATGTATATTTTTCATTATTATACTTTTTCTTATACTTTTTAACTGATGAAAATGATACATGCTTATTAATTAAAATTGAAAATACAGAAAAATAGAGAAGAGGAAAAACAGAGAAGAGTGCCCAACATTTAAATATACTCATGATTGAATATTCTGGAGCTTTTTAAAGGCTGCATACACATTATCTGCTCTAAGGATAACAATTAACTTCTGGGGTTCCGAAATGTGGGCTCAGAAAGTAAAGAGGGCCCGAAAGGAGTCAATAAAGTAGATGGTAAAGGCTCCAGGTAATAAATGACAAAAAAAGACCGACATTTTTTAACACAACACAAAGATGTGTGTCAAGAATTGTGCTAAGTGCTTGAGGTACACGACCCTGGCTAATTCTCACACCATTTTACAGTAGAGGAGACTGAGGTTTCCATCCCTTTTAAGCAGCAGAACTGAGACTTTAACCCAGAGCAGAAGCTCTTCAGTGTCCTGTTATTCTTTTCTAGAGAACAGTGATGGTCCACCATGAGGCTAGTGCGTGCTCAGTAAACAGTTCTTAGACAAATAAATCAAAACTAAGGAATCTGATAAATTCAGAATGAAACTAAAGGAGAGGAAGATAGCGTAAATGGGGGCAACCTAGGATAGACTGATTCATGCATTCAATAAATATTTCCTGAGCATCTGTTAAGTGCGAGGCGCTGAGTCAGACACCAGGGACCCAGCAGTGAAGGGAACAGACCAAAATCCTGAGCTCAAGGTGCTCACTTTTCATGGCTGGATCACTGTGGGTGGTTAAGTCTGGGAGCCACTCAGCGTGGCTTGCCCTCAGGTCCTAGAAGTCTGTCTTGTTTCACTCTGATAGAGAGTCACCTTGCATCAACCAACTTCTAAAAAGTAAAGAACTTCAGGAAAGGAAAATCTAATTATGGAGCATTTCTGTTTTATTCTTCAGACCAAACACTGCCTAAGTTGTGCTCCACTGTCATCTCTCATTAGCTCTACTTCTGCTCAATTTCCAATCAGATCCACTAACAGGAATTTTTAACCTGAGGCTCTGGCCCTCCTTGGTCTACATGGATGGGAGAATGTTATATGAATATACATTTTACGGAGGAAGAAGGGGCCTGGAGGGGAGGTCCACTGCTTTTGTCAGATTTTCAAAAGGGTGTGTAACCTCAAAAGTGTCGAAATCCACGGCTCTAATCTTTTTCCACTTCAGTGATACTTCCCATGGTCTGTGAATGTTGACTCTCTTTTCCTATAACAGTCTCTCACAGAGCTGAGGCTGAGTGGCATGTGGGCTTTGCTTTCAGGAACTCTGTAAGTACAGCACTGGTATTTTTCCAGGCGAGGCAAAAAAAAAATCGGAGCTTAATTCATTCACTTCCACATTGACACAAGGGGGAATGTTCCAATTCCTCAGCCACTGAGAAAGGCAATGTCCCCCACCAGGCTTCACACAACCCTCTTTCACTTGATTATTATTGGAGTCTCACCCCTGGCCCTGACTCCACGCCGTGGGTCTACACCGTTTCCCTGAGTACACACAGTCTTAGACTCCTTCCAGCCAAAGAAAATAACACTGTTCTGATAGTCGAAGGCAAGAACAGACTTCCTAAGCAGGTTGTGCATCTGCCAGAATTCCTGCTCGCTATGCTTATTCTTTAACTCCAGATATCAATCACCATCTCTATAGGGTAGAGAAAGGGAACAGAAAATAGTCTCCTGTTATTTCGTTCTGTTGAAAGCAAGTAGCACGTTCAAGCAGAACATTTCAGATTTGAGGTCTTTGTAAGCATCCATCCCTTTATCACTCCAACGAATACATCTGAAGTGCCCACTATGCTCCAGACACTTCCTAAATGTGGAGGACACAGCAATGAACAAGACAGGCATGGTTTCTGCCCTCCTGGAGCTCCTGGACTAGTACAGACTAGTACAGGAACGAGACATCACAAGTAAATACAAGTGTGCTGAGAGGGATAAAAAAAAGGTGAAGTGCTAGTGGGACCAGGAAACTAAAAGAGCCTATGTAGTGTCACAGTGTGGAAGAATGAGGAAGCCATCCCTGCTGAAGGACCAGCTATGCTCAAAGACCTGAAAAGTTTGCTAAGGCCAAGACGCATGGAAGGAGAACACATCAGGAACCACTGAGGCTTGTGCAAAGGCCCTGAGGTCAGCACTAGTACAGCATAATGGTGGAACTGGTTGAGAGACTGTGCAGCCAGAACGAGGAAAGTGAAGCATGGCTAGAAACAAGTCTAGGAGAAGAAATAGGGGAGCTGCAGAGATAGGGCTTTGTAAATCATTACAGGAGAGCAAGAGGCGCCATGAACAAGTCCCAAGGAGGGATGCGTGTGTGTGTGTGTGTGTGTGAGACACACGATCAGATTTGAGGTTTTAAAATATCCTGAACATGACGTGTGGACTAGGTCTGGGCAAGATTGCATGTGAGGAATCTGCTTTAGGAGTTTCTTCAGTAGATGTGGGGAGACAGATTGGTGGTTTGGATGAGGGTGAAGGTCATGGACACGAAGAGAAGTAGACTCACCTAAGAGAAAACAGGGAGCATGAACCAACAGAACTTGACGGTAGGTTAAATGTGCAGGTGGGAAGGACAGCAGGATTAGTCCTCTGACCAGTCATTTCTGCTTGTCCCCAAAGTAGTTCTAGACACTCCTGGATACTCCAGTTGGGGGGTTATAGTATGCCAGGTATAAAGCTGAAACGAGCCACTAATTCAAGATGCTCCAGGGACACTGGCCATTGTTAAGTTCATTGAACAAAGCAAGCCTGTCCCTGTTTGGAGCCTTTGTGTTGGGGATTCTACTGCCAGAACCAGGCTCCTGGCTCTTCATAACGCTAGTGCTTCAATTCTAAAGCTGCCTCCCCAGACTGGTCTGCAACTGAACAACTCTTGAACACATCATCCTTTCTAGTTTCTTCATAGAATTTATCACTCTCTTACTAATAAACGTATTAATACATTTGTTCACTTGTGTTCTGTCTGTATCTCCCCACAAGACAAAAAGCACAGACGTCACTTTGCCAACAAAGCTCCATCTAGTCAAAGCTATGGGTTTTCCAGTAGTCATCTACGGATGTGAGAGATGGACCATAAAGAAGGCTGAGCACTGAAGAAGTGATGCTTTTGAACTGTGGTGTTGGAGAAGACTTTTGAGAGTGCCTTGGACTGCAAGGAGATCTAACCAGTCAATCCTAAAGGAGATCAACAATGAATATTCACTGGAAGGACTGATGCTGAAGCTGAAGCTCCAGTACTTTGGCCACCTGATTTGAAGAGCTGAGTCACTGGAAAAGACCTGGATGTTGGGAAAGACTGAGGGCAGGAGCAGAAGGGGGTGACAGAGGATGGGATGGTTGGATGGCATCACCGACTCAATGGACATGAGTTTGAGCAAACTCTGGGTGATAGTGAAGGACAGGGAAGCATGGTGTGCTGCAGTCCATGGGGTCACAAAGAGTTGGACACAACTGAGCAACCAAACAACAACAGAGACGAAACCACCCCCATCTGGGTGACCTTTGACATCACACTGGCTCTGCTTATGGGCCGTGGCTCAGATGAGCAGCAGCCCCTGTGGGCAGATTCTGCACAAGGTCCTTCAGACTTCACTCTGGCCTCCTGAACACAGGGCTCAGGTGAGCAGCGGGTTTCCAAGAAACAGAACTCTCATAGGGATTTCCTTTGATTTCTTTTCCAAAGCAGAACCACCAGCATTGGTACCTTTCCAAACTCCACACCTCAAGGCACAAACCAAACTCAATAGGATCCTGGGACAGAAATACTCACTCTTGCACATGACTGGGAGGGCACACAGCAAATACTGCTCATGCTGCTGATCCGTGGCTTTTCTCCGCTAGTTTTCCCTATAGATCTCAGGGCCAAAGTCAACTGCATTTGTGCTTTATAACTGGTTCTTTTTAACCCAGATATTGGACAGGATTTGGTCCTCTCAGCTAAATTCTATCTGGCAAAGAGCTCTCAATTCTTCTCACTTTTCGAATTTTATTTTGAATATATGCTGTTATGAATATCTTTCATAACAGAAAGATGGGGACTGCATTCTGTGGAGGAGAAAGAAACAGGGCATGGCAAGCCTCAGCCCAGCCCCTGCAGAGCCCATCAAAGGAAGGAGCTGATGCTAAGTCACCAGTGGATGGTCAGTTATCAGAGCCTGTGCATCAAAGGCTGTTGTGCATGGATATTCTGATCCTATAGTCTCTCTGAAGCCAGGAGTAAAATGACTAAGAACAAACCTCCCTGTCAAATGATGATTTCAACTGAAACCATAGCACCAATCTGGTGAGATAAAAGAAATCATCTCCTTACCATACAAGAATCTGCCTGCAATGCAGGAGACCTGGATTCAACCCCTGGGTTAGAAGATCCCCTGGAGGAGGGAAAAGCTACCCACTCCAGTATTCTGGCCTGGAGAATTCCATGGACTGTATCGCCCATGGGGTTGAAAAGAGCTGGACACAACTGAGCGACTTTCACTTCCACCACCGTACAATACACCTTACTGCGTTGCCCTAGGACCGAGTTGCAACGGGACAAAGGATGGGCTCTATTACAGATGGGTTAGGCTGGACACCTCTTTCTTCAGCCTATCTCTATGGAGCCACGTCAAGGCTCACACACTGGCATTAAGTATTGGGGTTGCTCTTTTCTTTTAATGTGGACCATTTTTAAAGTATTTATTTAATCTGTTACAATATCACTTCTGTTCTATGGTTTTGGATTTTGGGCGTGAAGCATGTGGAATCTTAGCTCCCCAACAAGGAATCAAACCAGCACCCCACCATGAATTGAACCCCTTGCACTGGAAGGTGAAGTATTAACCACTGGACTGCCAGGGAAGTCCCTGGGGCTGCACTTGAAAGAAAAAGACTGACCTCTGTTCCAAACCTCTGATTCATATGTCGGAACTCTTGCTTCATGGGCACTATTTCTCTTAGAAATGGCCTTTCAGGAAGTAGAGGCAAATGATAAGACAACCACCTTTTGGAGGGGAATTAATCAAAATCAACTGTGAGGGATGCTATGGACGGCTGAGCTCAAGACAATCACATTTGTAGACCATCTTGCCATCCCCGAGCATTTTCCTATGTTCTGCATCACTAAATCATCTCCATCTGGTACATCTGACCCCACCCCCAATGGTTAACAGCAGCAGCCGTTCACTGAATACTCACTATGAGAAGGGCACTTTATATATGGTACTTTATTCAGTCCACATGAGCTGTGTCCATTATTATCCATATTTTACAACTTAGGAAACTGAGACACTAAATCACTTTGCCCCAGAACATACAGCCAGTAAGTACCAGGTGTGGGAACCAGCCCCTTATCTCATACCAGCAGCCCTACTCTGCTCTACAGCCAACCTCTCTTCAATCAAAGGGTCTATTTTACTCTGTTAACTAAATCAGAGAAGGTGTATTTGTTTTAAATTTTTCCCCTAGAAAGACTCACCAACAATTTTTTATAACACTAAATAAATAACACCTGAGCCTTAGTCTCTCCTTCTAAGTGAGTGTGTTGAACAAGATTCTATCTTTGGGCCCAAAATTCTACGATTTCACTCTGATCAATCACACAAAGCATCTTCCTCATCTCAACAGGGGGGAAAAAAAAATCTCATTAGGCTCTTTAGAACACCCACCAGCAATTCTGTGTGGATGGTGTGTGTCCTAAGTCATTGCAGTCGTGTCCAACTCTTTGTGACCCCACAGACTGTAGCCTGCCAGGCTCCTCTGTCAATGGGCTTCTGGGTTCCTAGAAAATCTGTAGTAAATGAAGATACACAGTCTCCTGGGGCCTGTGTGAAGGTAAGCAAAGGGAGTTGCTCTGCCTCCCTGGGGTGGTCTTGGCTCCCACCTACCCACCCACCAAGGAGGTTGCCCACCAACCCCCCCTGCTCTGGCTAGGTCTGGCCATCATCCCTCACTGGACACATGACCAATAACATGTCAGCACAATCGCCCTCAGAATCAGCTTCAGCGGGAAGGGGTCCCTGCTCCACGCTGCCTCTTACAGGAGTCACCTGGTTTTCCATCATGGCCACTGCCTCCTGTTCTCCTGACCCCCATCACCCTTGCTCTTACTCCCTGAGGTCCTGTCTCCACTCCTTCGAGCTCCCTCCTCTCCGTTCCCTACAGACCTCTGCTGTTCCCCACCTGAGACAGCTCCTCCCCTATGCAGTTCACACAGTTGCCTCTTTCTGACCTTTGGGTCTCATGCCTTCCCAGACTTCTGATCACTCTGCCACTTAACCATGTTTATCTTCTTCATCGCCCTCACCATGATTTGAAATTGTTTTGTCTATGTATTTCATCCCCTGTTTCCCTGGGACAAAAATATAAATTCTATGAAGGCAGAAGTATCCCCGTTTTGTTCATTGTTGCTCAAACAGAATAGAAGGTATGCAATAACTGGAGTGAACAAAATCTTTCATATCAAATTTCCTCATCTCTAAAGGGGAGGTGATAATATTTGTATCACAGGGCTGCTGTGAGAATTAGAGGCAGTGTATTTTCAGGTTTTGTCTAAGAATTGGTCCCAATAGCCAGTTTTAAAATCATTATGATTCACTGAGAGAAGAAGCATACACTGGGAATGAAGCCTACAGTCTGCTGGGCCTGAATTTGGCCTTCAAAACTAGCTATTTGACTTTCAGCAAATTAGTTAACTTCTCTAAGTCAAAGTTTCCTCACCTGTAAAACAGAGAAAGCAACAACACAAACCCTGAGGGCCACTGTGCATCAAATACTGGGCTTCCCTGGTAGCTCAGACAATAAAGAATCTGCCTGCAGTGCAGGCAACCAGGGTTCGATCCCTGGGTCAGGAAGATCCTGGAGAAGGGAATGGCTACCCACTCCAGTATTCTTGCCTGGAGAATTCCATAGACAGAAGAGCCTGGCGGGCTACAGTCCATGGGGATTAAATACTACAATCCGTGAAAAGTATTCAGGACAATGTCTAGCAGGAACTATACCCTCAATAAAAGTAAGCCATTCTTATCTACAGATACGTGTGTGTGCATGCAAAGTTGCTTCTGCTGTGTCCCACTCTTTGTGACCCTATGGACTGTAACCTACCAGGCTCCTCTGTCCACGGGATTCTCTAGACAAGAATACGGGCGTGGGTATGCCCTTTTCCAGGGGATCTTCCTGACCCAGGGATCGAGCCTGCGTCTTTTACATCTCCTGCATTGGCAGGCAGGTTCTTTAGTACCCCCTGGGAAGCCATAGAGGGCTACAGATTTCTCATTATGCCCTCTCCTTATATACTATACAGCCTTTAACACTGACGTGAATTCTCTCAGCTCTTGCTTCTGAAACCCTGTGAGGACTAGGAATTATCCATTTTATTTCATAGCTGCAAAAAACAGATGCTTAGAGAGGTCAAGGAGTTTGCCTGAGATCCCACAGCTAGCCAGAAGCAGGGGAAAGCCTCTGAATCAGGAATTCAAACTCCCTTGTGGTCACCACATTATGTTTGCGTCCCCACCCCACCTACAGCCCCAGAAGCTGAAGACATCATGCTGGGCACAACATGGAGAAGCCCTGTCGTGCTGCTTGAGTTCCTGTTTCAAATAAGCAGAAGCCCTAGGCTTCTGCACACCCACTGAGGCCAAGTGTGTCTCTCCCAGGCCCGTACCTTCCTAGGCCAGTTGAGGGCTTGGCAAAGCCATAGAGACAGATGGAGCCTGTGGTTTCGCTCACTAGAGCAGGCCCAAAGTTCCAGTGCTCGCTCAGCTTCAAAGTAACTTTAAAATAGCCCAGCACTGACTGGGGGTGGGTCAGAGCGGGGCACTGGATTGGTCACTCAGGGCTTTGTCATCTATTTGCAGCTGGCAGGTGAGTTCACTGGGCAGCAGGATCTTGCCTAAGGATCAGCCTGGCTGATCAGACTCTCTGGGGGATGGTGGTTGGGGAGGGGGGACCTGTCCTGACTCGGTCCCTGGCTCGTGTCCTTGGAAAGGTTTTCAGAGGTGGCCTGACCAGGCCCTGGCAGCTCTTCCTACACTGGGGACAATTCAGGAAAGGGACTCTGGGCACAAATCCAAGGAACTCAAAGGGCTGTAGAAAGGGAGCCATACTGCACTCCCTGGAAAGAAACTGGTGTCCCGTTCAGTCTTTTCAGTGTCCAGTAGGAGCAGATTTGTTGTGACTAATGCATTAGGCTTTGGCCAGTTTCATGGGGCACAGCAAGGCAAAGTTTCCAAAAGCGCAAAGTCTCTGAAAGGAAATAAAGGAATAAACTTCATAAATACCCACCTGTGGCGGGCAGCCCACCCTGTTTAAACTCTTTAAAAAGGCAACAAAGCACAGGGAGCTGTGAAGAGAATTACTCAGAACCAGTCAGATGTGAAGCAGGCAGAGGGCAGGGGTGTTAATGGTTGGAAATTTGCTTGGATCCTGTCATCCTCATCAAAAGCCCTTCATGATTGTTCCTTGCTCACAGTCCAAATGGGAATTTCAAGAACTGGTCCTGCACTGGGCTGAATGGTGTCTGACCAAAGCTTCATGTCCTCCTGGAACCTCAGAACATGACCTTATTTGGAAATAGGGTCTTTGCAGATGTAGTTAGTACTGGTTTAGGTGGTGGTGGTTTAGTCACTAAGTCATGTCCAACTCTTGTGACTCCATGGACTGTAGCCCACCAGGCTCCTCTGTCCAGGGGATTTCTCAAACAAGAATACTGGTATGGGTTGCCATTTCCTTCTCCAGGGGATCCTCCTGACTCAGGGATTGAACCCAGATCTCCTGCTTTGCAGGTGGATTCTTTACCAACTGAGCCACCAGGGAAGCCCCATCAGGGAAGTATTGGATTAGGGTGGGCCTTAAATCCAGTGATTGGTGTCCTTATCACAAGATCACGGAAGACACAGAGACGCCCATGGAGAAGAACGCCACATGAAAACAAAGACAAAGATTGGGATGATGAGTCTACAAGTCAAAGAATGCCCAGAATTGCCAGCAACCACCAGAAGCTGGAAGACAGGTAAAGCAGATTGTCCTTCAGACCTGCCAGAAGGAGCCAACCCTGCTGACCTCTTGATTTCTGACTTCCAGCTTCCAGAACTGGGACAGAAGCAATTTGTGGCATCTCAAGCCACCCTGCTGTGGGATGTTTTTTATGGCAGTTCTCGGAAACTAATACAGATCTCTATGTACAAGTTTAGTCCTTCTCCCATCAAAGTCATCCTCCTCACAATTCACATACAGGAGATTGTTATTATACATGTTTCTTTAAATACCAGAATTCAGGTCTCACCTCTGCCATTCTGGCTGCTATATAATTTTGGGCAAAGCAATTCACTTCTCTTATTTTCAGTTGTCTAATCTATAAAACACAAGCACAAGCTGGAATCAAGATTGCCAGGAGAAATATCAATAACCTCAGATATGCAGATGACACCACCCTTATGGCAGAAAGTGAAGAAGAACTCAAAGGCCTCTTGATGAAAGTGAAAGAGGAGAGTGAAAAGGTTGGCTTGAAGCTCAACATTCAGAAAATGAAGATCATGGCATCTGGTCCCATCACTTCATGGGAAATAGATGGAAAAACAGTGGAAACAGTGTCAGACTTCATTTTTGTGGGCTCCAAAATCACTGCGGATGCTGATTGCAGCCATGAAATTAAAAGACACTTACTCCTTGGAAGGAAAGTTATGATCAGCCTAGATAGCATATTAAAAAGCAGAGACATTACTTTGCCAACCAAGGTCCGTCTAGTCAAGGCTATGGTTTTTCCCGTGGTCATGTATGGATATGAGAGTTGGACTGTGAAGAAAGCTGATCGCCGAAGAATTGATGCTTTTGAACTGTGGTGCTGGAGAAGACTCTTGAGAGTCCCTTGGACTGCAAGGAAATCCAGACCAGTCCATTCTAAAGGAGATCAGTCCTGGGTGTTCATTGGAAGGACTGATGCTAAAGCTGAAACTCCAATACTTTGGCCACCTCATGCGAAGCGTTGACTCACTGGAAAAGAGTCTGATGCTAGGAGGGATTGGGGGTGGGAGGAGACAGGGATGACAGAGAATAAGATGGCTGGATGGCATCACCAACTCTATGGACATGAGTTTGAGTGAACTCCGGGAGTTGGTGATGGACAGGGAGGCCTGGCGTGCTGTGGTTCATGGGGTCGCAAAGAGTCAGACACGACTAAGCAACTGAACTGAATCTATAAAACGAAGATAACAGAAGGGCTGTCATGGGAGTTTGAATGAGAAAACAGACATATAAGAGGAGGGATACTGCATAGCCACCAGAACTTCTCTTGGGGAAGGTATTACATTTGTTTTGAAAATAAAGCAGGAGGGCGGATCTCAAGGGCTTGGGTCAAGAAATTGGGGGTGGGGGTGGGGTGGGGAGGGCTGTTGATTAACATGAGGGATTTGTAGCATGTAGGTTGGATGGTAAGAACTGACTGATAACGGGAGAGGAATGTAAAGGGAGAAGAATTCAAGAGATAAAAAGGGCCAGCAACAGTGGGGGAAGGAGGGAGCAACCCTTCTATATCATGGTGCGGTTAAGGAGGGCTTCTGGAGCAAACGGAAATGTCTACTGGGTATTTTCAGTTGTTTGTGACATTGGAAGGACTGGTGCTGAAGCTGAACCTCCAATACTTTGGCCACCTGACGTGAAGAACTGACTCACTGGAAAAGACCCTGACACTGGGAAAGACTGAGGGCAGGAGGAGAAGCAGACAACAGAGGATGAGATGGTTGGATAGCATCACTGACTCGACGGAGTGAGCATGAGTTTGAGAAGTTCTGGGAGTTGGTGATGGACAGGGAAGCTTGATGTGCTGCAGTCCATGGGGTCACAGAGTCAGACGTAACTGAACTGAACTAAAGTGAATACAAGATAAACTGTTTCCCCTACTTCCCTGACAAAATACCCAGTAAAGATTAATACTGGGTACCAACCTTGTCATGCTCACGGAGTTTGAGCTTGAACTGTTTGAACTTGGAGAGGTTCCAAGTTGGAAGGTTGGGTTGTCACGAGGGAAAAATGAGGGAAGCCCACACTGACACAGGAGCTAGAGACCCGGAGGACATCTGGTTCCCCCACACATGCGAGCAGCAGGCACTTCATGAACATTACCCGTGAATGTCTGCTTCAGCCTCCGCCCTCACCTTCCTGACCACGCCTCACCCCTGCCTGAACCTGGAATGACTCCTCTTCCTCTCCCACTTTCTCACCCACCCAAATCCTCCCCATTCTTCAAGCATCAGCTATCTTCCGGAGAAACCTTCACTCACCTTCCCAGCTGGAAAGGGACCACCCCTCTCCTCCCATCTTTGCGAAGCCTGTGTTCCCACGTAACAGGTACTGTATTCTTTCTGGAGTTAATCAATGAAGAACGAGACAAAAAGTCGTGCAGAGGCAGATAAGGGAAGATGAACTCGGGCCAAAGAGAAGAGAGTGGGGGAGGGGAAGAAACTGGGAGGAAGGGGCCCTGAAGAGCTCGAACGGCCAACTTCATTCACGGTCACTGCGCCTGGGCTAGGCGAGCGGGACAGAGCCGAAAGGTGATATCACAGGCCGAGCCTTTTGTCAAGCCCAAATTCAAGCATGTTCCCTGATTCTGGAGTGTCATTCTGACAGCATGGTGAAAACAATGGCTCTGCTGGTAATGCGATTTCTTGCAAGCTCTCTAAAGCCACATGGATACAAATTACCAAAACCTCCATCTGCTGAGTTTTCTCCCTGCTGCTAAGTCGCTTCAGTCGTGGCCGACTCTGTGTGACCCCATAGACGGCAGCCCACCAGACTCCCCCGTCCCTGGGATTCTCCAGGCAAGAACACTGGAGTGGGTTGCCATTTCCTCCTCCAATGCTTGAAAGTGAAAAGTGAAACTGAAGTCACTCAGTCGTGTCCGACTCTTTGCGACCAAATGGACTGGAGCCTACCAGGCTCCTCCACCCATGGGATTTTCCAGGCAAGAGTACTGGAGTGGGGTGCCATCGCCTTCTCCGTTTCTCCCTGCCCTTACCCAAAGCAATTAAATATATCCACCGTGGCCTGCCAGTAGCATTAACCACTAAGGTGAAGCACTCTGATCCACCCTCAAAGGGCTCAATAAAGGAGCTCACCATGGCCTGGGACACGGAAATCTTTCCATTTACCTATTTGGCCTTCCCACCTTCCCACCTGGCCCTTAGCACCTGTCCTGAAGCCCAGGCTGCTGAACCGCCAGGAGGTAGAGGCACAGGAATGAAAAATACATTCTTGCTGTTCTCAAGGAGGTCCCTGTGCAAGGGAAAACAAACCAGCAGGCAAGTGCAGGGCAGTGTGAGTACGGTAGTGACACCCCAAGGGGTTATGACCACCTCAACCCAGGGAATTACTGTTCAGCTGAGCCTTGAGGGATGACGAATAATGATATTTCTCAAAGTCCAGGACTCATTCCCATCACAAATGCACACACTGGCTGTTACGATCATTGTCATTTCAGAAATATGAAAATGTAAGGAAATGTCTGACCTGGAGGAGAAAACCAGGTGGAAAAGGCTGAGGGGAAAGCTGGCAAAGGGCTATCAAAGCAGAGGTAACAGAACATGCAAAGGCCCAGAGATTTCCATGGAGGTACCATTCTAGTGAGGAAGGGGGGTCTCAGTGAGGTGGCTGCCATGGCAAGGCACCAAAAACTGGGCAATTAAAACGACATTTATTCCTCATAGCTCTGGAGGCTGGGTGCCAGCATGGTGGGGGTTCATGGTGAGGGCACTCCTGGTTCACAGACTGCTGTCTTCTCACATGGGGAAGGGGCGGGGGCAGGCAGGCTCTCTGGTTCCTTCATCTCCTTTTTAAGGACACTGCTGCTATCATAGAGGGTTTACCCTTGTGACCTCATCTAATCAAAATACGCTCCCCAAAGCCCCCTCTCCTAATCCCTAACCTAGGGGATTAGGGAATCAGCATATGAATTTGGAAGGGCTGGGGGTGGGGCTGGGGGCGGGGGCTGCTGAGAACAACATTAACATGCAGACCGAGGCATTGACTTGTAGTCACTGAAGTTAACAACCTTGAGAATGATCCCTGTCAGCCTAAGATATACCAATGAGAAACTCCACCACATCTGTGATCATCTAGAGTTGGAGACTAAATAGAACTGCCCAAAAGTGATGAATGAAGTATGGTACCTGCACATACTGAATACTCTCCAGCTAATCAAAGTGACTCTGCATAGGCATACTTAGTCAGATAGAGAGCTGTCCATGACGTATTAAGTTTCTTAAAATGTAGGTCAGAAAATACATAGATGCTAATTACTAGGGGGAAAAAAAAAGACTGAAAGGAAACTGACCAAAATATTCACAGTTGTTGTCTCAGGGGTAAAGTAATTTTTTAACTATGCTTTTACTCTGTACTCACGTGTTCTAAATTTTCTGCAATAGACTTATAAAATGTTTGAAATCAGAAAGAAAGGTATGTGTGTGTGTGTGTGTGTATGTGAGAGAGAGAAGGAAAATTTGTTTACTACCAGGCATGACCCAGGAAAAGTGGGCGACAGCTTCAGTGTGACCCTTGGGTCAGAATGAATGAACAGGCCCCCAGCTCAGATCCCTGGAGCTGCTCCATCGCTGGCTGTTACCTGAATCTCCTCGTATTTACTTCTGTAAAGGTCACCCTCAATCAGCCCCAGTCATCCTCTTAAAGAGTTAAAGGACACAGCCACACACTCACCTTCTAAGATGGGAATGTAATCAGTTCTTGAGGTCAAAGGTTCCTTCTTAAAATGTTTGATTAATTATTTGTTAGCAAATCAGCATTGACAAATGTGGCTCTGGGCCTGTTTGAGGGGGAAAGGTGGGAAAATGAAAGAAACAGCTCCAGGGTGGAGAGAGGATAATGGCAGTGGTAGACTTCGAAGATCCCATGAGATCACAGAGGCGAGGAGAAGCCCTGCACCTCTCCAGGTAAATCTGAGCTAGCAGTTGACGGCCTGAGGCTCCTCTAAGAATGGTGGCAGCAGGATGGATGCATCATGAAGTTCTCCGTCTGACCCCTCCTCAGTCTGCACTCCAGAGCCAGGATGGTGAAAGGACACACCTTCTTGGACCCGGGACAGAAAAACCAAAGGCTCATGCTTGTGTGCTGTGAAGACAGGCTGTCATGAGAAGCACGGAAATAAACTACAGGAAGTGAAGAGAAACTGCTGAGGCACTGTTTTTGATGAGCTGGTTAGGGTAGAGCTCAGACAAGCAGGAAGGGAGGGCGCAGGCTCTGTGTTGATCTGTGGAAAAGCATTTAAGGAGCTGGGAACGGTAACGACAAAGGCCCTGAGTCAGGAACGAGTTTGGAAAAACCCCAAGACGACAAGAAAGCCAGGGTGGCTGGAGCTAGTGAATCGGGACAATGCTCCCAGGACCGCCAGATCCAGCCGATTAGATACACACCTCTGCACAGGGGCACATCACACGCCACCGCTATCCTGTGGACCAGACACAGGAGGTGTCTCCCTCCACCTCAGCCCAAGAGGAACAAGTCTGAAAACCTGGCCCTGTTAACTATACGGGGTAATGGCTGAGTTGCTGTCATAGCCTCACTGTGTACCCTTGGGCAAGCTGCTTAGCTTTTATGAAGCCCAGGAGTGCACTGGTACACAGGATCTCCTAGGGGAAAGGGCGCAGGGGATGGAGAAAAGCCCTAGTTTGCAGCATTCACCCATTTCTGAGGTGTATATACTCCCGTTTCAGTTAGCAGCATGGAATCACTGAACACAGAATTGGGAAGAGACACACATTCGGCTCTCAAGAGCCAGTGCCTGCCAGGCCAGCATACCATCGCCTCAGTTCCTCCATCTGTAAAATGATCTCACCTCACAGAGTACTTGCTGAGAATTAGACCAAGTATATGTTAAAATTAGGGACTCCCAGGTAGCTCAGTGGTAAAGAATCCACCTGCCAATGCAGAGACACAGGAGAGGCGGGTTCGATCCCTGGGACGGGAAGATCCCCTGGAGAAGGAAATGGCAACCCACTCTAGTATTCTTGCCTGGAAAATCCCATGGACAGAGGAGCCTGGTGGGCTATAGTCCATAGGGTTGCAAAGGGTCAGACATGACTGAGCACACACATACACACACACACAACACACATGTTAAAAGCACTTACCGTAATGCATGGCACATAGTTAATACTCTATAATTATTGAGAAGTACAATTTGTACTCAGTGAGGATATTGATTCTGGCCCAGCACTTGTATGTAGAAATGATTCTTGAAGGTAAAAAGGCCAAGAATGGGACCCTCTTGTAACTGTCTCTGCCTCTGTGTGGCTTTGGGCAATTGGCTTTCCCTCTCTGGGCTTCCAGTCATTCTACCTGAAGCGAGGGATAGAGCTCTTGTTTAAGTCCCTTCCAGACTGGACATTCTGGAGCTTCCTTCTTTGGGGACTATTCTGGAAAGAGCATTGAAAGAATGAGTGGCTGAAGGCTACCAAAGTGGCATGGGGAAGTTTGCTAGATTCTCACCAGTATTGCAAGCTACTGGGACAGAGGTGGCAAGTGTGTGCAGAGCCTGGGATAGCAAGTTCTTTCCTGGCAAAGACTAAAGAATTGTTCAAAAGGCCACTGGAAGTGAGAGAAAAATATATGAAAAAAAAAAAAAAAAACCCCAACAATGAGACCTACAACTATGGTGAGAGAAAAGGAACATTTGTATAAGTAACGTCGGGGTTGATGGGCTTTCAGAAAACATCTTTAATAAACATGTTAAAAGGAAGGCTATTTCTGCCAGACCTTGTCTGTAAAGAGAAGAGAATTCAGAAAGGAGCTGTTGAAGAAACACTTGGGTGAGATGAGTAAATCAGAAGCGAACAGGGAAAAAGGAAGGTGAGAACAGGGACTTCCCTGGTGGTCCAGTGGTTAAGACTTCACACTCCCAATGCAAGGGGTGCAGATTCGGCCCCTGGTCAGGGAACTAGATCCCTCATGCTGCAACTGAGAGCCCGCAGACCGCAACGAAGACCCCCAAGGCATCAACGAAGACCCCGAGTGTTGGAACTAAGGCTGCTGCTGCTGCTAAGTCACTTCAGTCGTGTCCGGCTCTGTGCGACCCCATAGACTGGCAGCCCACCAGGCTCCACCATCCCTGGGATTCTCCAGGCAAGAACACTAAGGCGAGGCGCAACCAAATAAATTAAAAAAGGAAGGTAAGAATGATAACGCCCTTTAAGATGATCCCCACCAGGCACAAGCAAGGCAGAAAGAGCAAGAGTTTAGCTAGAGACATCAGCAGTGCCAAACTTCATTGCCTTGAAGACAGAGTCTGCAAAGTGGAGTTCTTTGGGCCTCCAATGTCCTCATTAGAATCCCTTTGAAGTACATCAGACTGTAATTTTCAAGAGTCAAGAACAAAGCTGCATCTAGCCTTTGGCTCGCACGGCCCAGCAGAAGGAACAAAGTCTCTGACATGGCTCCCCCGAAGCCACAGACATGAGGCAGGCCTCCCCGCAGATGACAAGCCGCCCTGAAATATTTTGTGGACTTTGCACTTTTCTTCGTCAAAGTCTCTGGACTCGCCTGAATTTCTTCTCTGGGGGACAAATGAATATCAAGTCTGAATGCTGTGATCCCAGAAATTGCTTTCCACTGGCTATTATGGTTTGGAACTCAATTTTCCCCCAAACGAATAGTTTTCTCAAGCAGCCCTGAGAACTCGCCGCTCTTCTAAGTCGTGACAAGTAGGTAACTTAACTGAATTTCCATCTCGGTACTCCCTGTTCTAACGTTTTGGGGTCAGGTATTGTTCCCCTAAGGAGCTTAATTCCGATGCCTTGACATCCAGCAGAATTGAAAGGGGGAAGTTGCAGAATGTACTTCATTTTGGCTGGAGCCAAACTCTTGACAGGTGAGCTTAATTACTAGCTGCCTCCCAGTCCTCATCAACCAGCTTAGGACAGAAAGAATAAAGTTGTAATAAAACGTAATGACAGTTTAGTCAAACCGGGATCCCAGTGGCGGCAGCCAGTGACTGGAGTGGAGAAGCAGATGCTTAAAGAGGCGAGGACGAGGCCCCGCCTCCTCTCACCTCTCAGTTTCATCATTTTAACGATGACACAATGAGTTCCAGGCCTGTGGAGTCAGGAACTATAAATGCTGCATTAACTGGGCCCATAAATGATTATCAACTGTAGCCTGTAAGCTTATTAAAAATAAATTGAGAAATGAATCAATCATTGTCAAACGCTCAGTGAGATGCTGCTAAAAATAAAAGTCCATTTGAAATTCTAAGAGCATCTTACAGCGGATGCCTAAACAATCTGTCGGTGAAACTTAAAAGAGTAAAAGAAGACCTCGGAAGAGTCCAGCCATGACAGTCTGAGAGTTAGAATCTCTGGGTTCCCATCCTGTCTTTTGCCAGGTACCGGAGAAGGCAATGGCAAGCCACTCCAGTACTATTGCCTAGAAAATCCCATGGATGGAGGAGCCTGGTAGGCTGCAGTCCGTGGGGTCGCTAAGGGTCGGACACGACTGAGCGACTTCACTTTCACTTTTCACTTTCCACTTTCACATATTGGAGAAGGAAATGGCAACCCACTCCAGTGTTCTTGCCTAGAGAATCCCAGGGACGGGGGAGCCTGGTGGGCTTCCGTCTATGGGGTCACACAGAGTCGGACACGACTGAAGTGACTTAGCAGCAGCAGCAGCAGCAGCAGCAGCCTTGTAGCATGGTCAGCCCTTCCCCCATCACTGCCCGTCAGTATCCTCGATCTGTTGACCCACATCTGTGTCTTTTCAGCATCGTGATCTGCCTTGGGAGCCCAGCTGAGAAGCCCTGTTCTCCTCTGAGCCTGCTTCTCCTTGGCCTGCAGTTCTCTACAGCAGTGCTGCTCAGCCCACCAGGGAGTTTTAAAGCCCCCATCCACGAGTGCTTCCCGTGACCCCCGAAGCATTCTGCCCACATCGTTACACTGAATACTCACAACAATGTTCGCTCAATGGACAGCTGTTTATCCAGCTCTTACTCTGTACCAGGCACCATGCCAGGTGCTTGGGATAAGATGGACAACAGGGCAGGCACAGCTCTTGTCTTCAAGGAGCTCATGGTACAAGTGATATTATACCCAGTTTACAGGTGAGGAGACTGAGACTCAGAAAAGGCTAAATAGTGGGAAGCAGCAGAGGTGGGATTCAGCCCCAGCCTATGCTGTTTCACTCCCACTGTCACGGACATTTCTTTTCCCCCTCTCCCAGACTCCTTGGAGGTGGACTCTAGGTTTTCTTTCAGTGCCCGCCTCCCTGTCTTTCTCTGAGTTGCTCAATAACCAAGGCTGGCTTAGCTGAACTCCACAACCCCTGGTGACCTACTCTGTAAAATGCACAGAAACAGGTCTGCATCGTCCTCTCTTGGGGCGGATGTGAAGACCCCAGGGCACACGTGGGCATCTGGAAGGGTCTCTGAACAAGTTGGAGCCAAATGTAACTTGGAGGCCACACCCTCCGCAGGAAATTCAATCTCCCTGGCTCCACCACTGCACTGGTCAGCCCTGCCCCAGGCTTCTGTGCACAGCAGAGCCTTCCCACAAAGCCTCCAGAAGGTCTCACTGCATGCCCAGCACATCCCTCAAAAGCTGCGCTCAGTAGCCCATATGCTCAGGTTTCCTGGGCTGTGTGTGAGCTCCCTGCCACCCGGTCGGGAGGCCCTGGGGACAGCAGGCAGGGGCCCTGGCAGGCCGGCCAAGTCTTCCAGGCCCTCCCAGGTCTCCTCCACCTGGGCAGAGAGTTCTCGGTTTCCAGATGGGATCACTGTCAGGAGGGAAAGCGACACCGGCTATTTCCTGGAAGGAGAATAACTGCTGAGGCGATGCATTAGTGAATAGCCTACCCCAACGCTACTTGAGTTTTAGTTTTAAAAGAAACCAAACAACTTGAAACCAGATCAATACCAGTGCCTGGAGAGAGTCAGGGAGAAGCAAAGGAAGCTGGGAAGGGGACCAGCACTGATTTGCCTCCTCCCCGGGGCAGCTCAGACACCAGGTGATCTGAGCATGAACAGTTAGTCCGTGTCCCAGGTCCTGTCCACTCCTGGCTTTCTAGTGAGCTGGCCTCACTCAGCCCTTTCTGACTGGCATCTTGCGTGAGGAGGGCACAGTGTGATGGAAGGTGGTAAATCTGAGCCCTTCATCTGTGCTGCGTGACTTCAAATTACTGACTCCACCTCTCTTGAGTCTCAAGTTTCACATCTATAAGCTGGGTATAATTATTCCTACCCCAAAGTATCACTGACAGGTTAAAATAATATGAGTGAGGACATAATAAGCACTCAATAAAAGGTAGATGATAATCATAATAATCATCACCGCTTTTTTAAGAGGGACATAATGAAAGTCTAGCTTTATAAAGCTTAGTCCTGTGACTCTTCTCAGTGCTGGAGAATGTTCTAGAAGGTAGATATGACTGACTGACACTATGCACAGGGCAACAAGAGGGAAGTAAGAGCAGGATTCTTAAAAGAGAAATGGAGGGGGCATGTGGCAAAGAGGTTAGATGAATGAAAAGAATGTGGAAATCAGACAAAATTTAAATTAAAAATTTCTAATTTTGCCATCCGCAGCTACTATTAAATCTGCCTTCTCTTGAACTATCCTCCTTCCATGTTTTTCCAGCATTCTCCTACTTAATGACAGTAAACACACTCCATAAATTAAAAAAATATAGTAGAGAGGTAATTAATGCTGAGCCATCTAATTCCAAATTCCTGATCATGCTCTGCTGCTGCTACTGCTGCTAAGTCGCGTCAGTTGTGTCCGACTCTGTGCGACCCCATAGACGGCAGCCCACCAGGCTCCCCCGTCCCTGGGATTCTCCAGGCAAAAACACTGGAGTGGGTTGCCATTTCCTTCTCCAATGCATGAAAGTGAAAAGTGAAAGTGAAGTCGCTCAGTCGTGTCCGACTCTCAGCGACCCCATGCACTGCAGCCTACCAGGCTCCTCCATCCATGGGATTTTCCAGGCAAGAGTACTGGAGTAGGTCACCATTGCCTTCTCCAATCATGCTCTACTTACATTAAAATGAGATTCCAGGCATGTATGACAATCAGTTTTACTCTAGCTGAAAAAAAAAAAAACACACTCACAAACTGAAGTCAGTTATTTAGGGAGAGACTTGAGAAGCACTTGGCTTCCATATGTTATCCAAATGTGTGGAGCTCCGCTGGCGCGCCTGACAGGCTGTGGCATTGTCATTGCCTTGTCTTCTGTAAAGTCGTGCTCTTGATTATGTTCAGAGAACCAAGGCGTATTGTGAGATCTGGGCTGAAGCTGGGCAGCAGAGCTGGCCCTGCAGGAGTGTTTAAAGGGGGTTGCGAGCAGCCAACTCTGCAATTCCCTCTCCACTGGCCTCAGGTTTTAGACAAGCCGCACCTCTTTTCTCTGTGTCAATGTCTCTATCTCCTCATCTATAAAATGGGTGTGATATTTTAGGGTGACCAAGTTGGTGAAAACCCTCTGGGAACTGCAAATTTCCACTGTTCTTAGTGTTTGCCCAAAAGTGCCCTGGTGCTTAATGTGATGGTCAGCTGTATTCAGATGGCCTGAATTTCATACCTTTCCAGTGTCAAAAGCCGGGGTCAGGGAGAATGACAACAGGTGTGTGGAGGCATCACTTGGGGGCCTCTTCCAGGGCCAGCTTACCCAGTAGGCCTAGTGCTTAGGACCATGGAAATATTTTAATTTTCTTTTTTTTTGCAATCAGAAGAAAAAAAAATACATACAATCTTGCCTGGATTATACTTGTTTTATACCAGTGAGGTCATAAAATCCACTTTTTTAATACCTCTTTTTGATGGAGGAAGGGTCCACAAAGGAAAGAGTTCCGAGAGCCCCTTCGAGTCATAACACAGCCCCGACCAAGTTGCTAACAAATGCAAGTGGGCTTCCCTTCTTACCTTTTCCAGAGCCCAGACTTATTCCTCTGGGCCTGATGTCTGTTCCTAGACCTCGAAATCTTCCAGAGACAATGCCCAGGTCAAGGAATGAGTGGGAATTCCTAACACCATGGCTGGACAGAAGGGGAGAGTCCTGAGTGGGCGCAGGGAGGAGAGTTCCTGGCTGCCTCTGCAATCACGTCTTCTAAGCTGCTGTCCAACCTGATCCCTGGACTCATTCTCCAGGTGGAGATACTTTCTACTCCCACTGTTGGTGGGAGTATGACCTGGCACAAACTTTCCAGAGAGCCATCTGGCAATACAAATTTAGCAAGAATCTAAACAGTATGTACTCTGACCCAGCAATTCTGCTTTCAGGAATCCATCTTACAGTTCTTCCTGTGCCACTGTGCAAAGATAAAGGTATAATGAGCACACTGTTTAAGATGGTTTCTTGTTTTGTTTTGTTTTTTAAAAGAACAAGCTGAAATGTTCACCAGGAGGACCATAGCCAATCAACTGTGTAGCATCAATAGCCATTGGATAGCCTGCAATAAAGCAGTAAAAGAGAGAGCATTTGACCTCTGTGTCAAGAGAGGGTAAGGAGAGAAAGAGCTCTGTAGGGGGGTGTGTATATGGGGAGACTCCAACTGGGGGAAGACATGCAAGTTCAGAAGCACCGACCTCTCTTTGCAGCTGCAACCTCATAACCACTGCCTCTCCCACTTACAGAACCCTCTTCAGCTTATAAAGCCTTTCTTCGGAGCCTCACGATGGTTTTGCGAGTAGATGAAGGGTTTTCACTACATCTTAGATAAGACACAGACTCACAGAAGTTCAGTCATTTGTCTGAAATCCCAACGAGGGGAGTGGAATTTGAACCAGGCCACAGGACTCCTCTCACTGTGCTGTTTCTCCTAACCTTCACCTGTTTTCCCTCTCTGGATCTCAGTTCTGCCCCCAGTACTATGAGCACATGGAAGCGGACCTTCATTCCCTAGAATGCTAGGAGCTCCGTTGCCTATGTGGTATTGTCTCAACACCTGCATTAACGCAAACTACCACCAGATGGCAATAGCAGCCACAGCTTCCCAGCCCTGGTGGAGAACTTGGGCTCCTGGGCTGCCTGTGGTGAATTTGTCTGTATCAGGGCATGGGTGCCTCTCGATTCTCTGCTGTCTGGACACCAGGACTGAAGTATCATTACTCCAACTATCTAGAGACAGGCAGGGCTGACACCATGCCAGGCCCCAGTGGAGGGGAACCAGCTCCGGAAACCTTCCTGGCACCCGGGCCCCAGGATACAGGCATTGGGCAGAACAAGAACGCATCCACTGTTAGCCCCCAGGTCCTACCTGGAGCATCCCAGGTGGAGGGCAGCACAGAGTCCGTGAGTCCACGCTGCAAAACACATACACACCCTTGCCAGTCCTGGACCTAGGCGGTGACCACATGTGAAATTAATTCTGTCTTCAAAGCAGCTGTTTATTGGGTACCAACTATGTGCCAGACCCCGTGTTAAATGCCTTGTACTTACCTCCTTCAGTTCTCACAACAAGCCAGGAGGGCAGGAGCTATTATCACCTATGTTTTACGGATGAGGGAAATGAGGCTAGAGGAGGTGAAGTAACTTGCCTAGAATCACCAGAGGCAGGTAGTGGTAATCTAGAATCTGCCCTAAGCCCATGGAACTCCTCAGCTCATGTTCTTCCAAAAGGGTTTGGCTGGACTGGAGTATAAGGGCCTTGGGAGGGCTAAATAGGAGAAGACAAACTGTTTGCGGAGGAGGCTGAGGCCATTCAGATTCCCTGGGAGCTCAGCTGGTAAAGGATCCACCTGCAATGCAGGAGACGCCGGTTCGACTCCTGGGTCGAGAAGATCCTCTAGAGAAGGGATAGGCCACCCACTCCAGTATTCTTAGGCTTCCCTGTTGGCTCAGATGGTAAAGAATCCGCCTGCAATGCGGAAGACGTGGATTCGATCCCTCAGTTGGGAAGATCCCCTGGAGAAGGGAATGGCTACCTACTTCAGTATTTTTGCCAGAAAGATCCCATGGACCCAGGAGCTTGGTGGGCTAAAGTTCAAGGGGTCTGAGGCCATTCTGGAAAGGGTCCTGACTCCAGGCTTTGAAAATGGTGCCATTATGGATCTAAATCACTGTCTTCGCCTCTTGCCACGGGGTCACATCCCTGTTGGCTGCTACCAGAAGCAGCACAGGGCAAAGTTCAGGGGTGTCGGCTCTGAAGTCAGACACCTGGGTTTCCAAGGTAGGTGACCTTGAAGGTGACCCTGAGCTCTTTGCATCAGTTTCCTGCTCTGCAAACATGATTCTAATGATAGAAACAGTATCTCCCTCACAGGCTTATTGTGAGCATCAGAGGAGTTGATATATTTATAATGTGCTTTTAACCTGCCCTGGATATACAGTAGGTACACAATAAATGTTTATTAATATTACTGACTGAGCTACCAAAGCAAGGATTGCTGTGGTTCGGTTCTCCTGGCATGACTTTCTTTCTTCTGCATCTTCCGAACATCAGTACGTCTCCTTCCCTGAGTCTCCTGTGTTTTCCGACCTCCACGCCTCTGCTCGTGATGTTCCCTGGACACGGATCACCATGTACCCATTTCTTTTGAGAAAATACCCTCCAAATGTCAAGGGCCACCAACAGTTAGTATAGTTTGCCTTTAATGAATTTGTAAATAAGTTTTATTGTTCCTCAATGCTTGCAGGCAGTCATCCCGCCCAGCACTTCCTGCAGCACTTTGTTCATAGCGGGGTATCCCCGAAGGGCACAGCACAAATGCCCCCTCACCATGGACCGAATGGCCACCCTCCCAGGTATGCCTGCTTGGACCACTGATAAGTACAGAAGAATCTTCCTTTTCCTCTGCAAGGACTGGATAAAGCATTTCCCTCCCCATGGTCCTCTTCAGATAACCCATAAAACCTAAATTCCTGTAAGCTGAATTTCGAGCTGAAAACCCAAGGCCTTGAGAAATTTCTCAGCCCAACTTGGCCAAGTCTGGAGCTGCCAGCCCTTCTTTCCTACTAAGAGGGGAAAAGAGTGCATCTCCCCCTCAGGACACTGTCAATCCTTCTGACTAACACTTACTCAAGCAAAAGAAAGATTTAGTCAAGAAGAGTAAACTCACATTACTAAAGGGGCCATGCAGCCGCTGAGTATGAGACAGCTGGGAGTGGTGGGGACTGTGGTAAACTGAGAACACTACCCATAGTTAATCCAAAAAAGTTTTGCCAAACAAGGAAATGTATCCCCAGACCTAATGCAGCCTAAGGGCCATCAGCTTGCAAACTTTACCTTAAAAATGTGCCATCGATCCTCCGAACAGATGGATTCAGGGTCCTCAGTATGACATCTGATGTAATTCTTAAGGTGGGCCGACCAGAGTTCGAATTCCTACTCTGGCATTTCCTATCTGTGACCTTGAACACTTTACCCGCTCTGTACCCATTTTCTCAACATTAAATGGGAATAAAGTGAGAATCTGTCTCATAGGGTTGCTATGATTAAATGAGAAAACATACATGAACCGACTAACATAGAACCTGATACATGTAAACTATTTTTGAAACATTTTTTATCTATTTGTGGCTGTGGTGCGTCTTTGTTGCTGCACATGGGCTTTCTCTAGTTGCAGTGAGCGGAGGCTACTCTCCGTGGTGCTCGGCTTCTCATTGCCAGGGCTTCTCTTGTTGCAGAGCACAGGCTGTAGGTGTGTGGGCTCAGGAGTTGTGCATGGGCTGAGTTGCCCTGTGGCATGCAGGATCTTCCCTGACCAGGGATTGAACCAGTGTCCCCTGTGTTGGCAGGTGGATTCTAAACCACTGGACCACCCAGGAAGTCCAATATATGTAAATGATTTTAAATGCTACTGACCAAGAGGGAGGACTCTAAGTGGAGAGGGGAAGATGTGTTTATGTTTCTAATTACATTGTACCTTGTGGTATAAGCTGTGTGTTTTCTCTAGCTACTGAGCTGCTGTCTCTTCTCCAACGGGTACAATGTGTGGCCCAGGGGATAGAACCTAACTTCTTGTGCTCCAAGGGTGGCTCTGGGCTCTAGCATAGAGCCCTGCATTGCTAGAGGCAGCCAAACAGCATAGCAGCAGAAGTTTCCCCTTGGCAGTAGTTAAGACACCTTCAGAGAACTGCTGTCAAGAGCCCATGCACCAAAACCCATGTGACCTCCTCTATGGGGAGAGGCTGGGATGTTCCCTCTCAGTGGCCAGAAACTGTCCTCCCTGGTCTCTCCTTACAAACAAGCCCCATCTGCCAACGGCAGCCACCACGCCAGGGGTGAGGCTATCTGGTTTAGGTGTCTATGTTGGCTGTAAATACTGCCTCCCCCTTGAGAACTCAGCCACAAGTTCCTCACTAGGAAAAGCCACCCCCCACTGATCACAGTCTCTCTACTTTCTCCAGAACCAAGCAGATGGAGCTGTCTTTTCATCTCCTGGATACGCCTCTCCCACATCTGTCACCCATATTTAAGATCTACAACTCCAAAACTGGAAATCCAGCCTGGACAAGGCTGACAGGCTCCAGACAGAGCCTCAGCACACACACATCTGGGGCCCCTGCTTTGCCTGACCCGGCCACATGACAGGGAAAACATAACCAGCATATAAACTCATATTTTAGTCCCTTTTATCCCCCTCGGAAGTTCTGTGTTATATATCCTCACCTTCTCAAAAGTCAGAAAACATCAGAGAGAAGTTTACCATTCCTCGTGGCTCAAGGAGCATCACAACCATCATTCATTTCTCTAAGGGCTGAGAAAACAGTGGATTTTTCAGTCCCCTCTTCCTGTGCGATTTTACCGCCAGCTGCTGAATGGACAGTCAGAGCATCCACTTACCCCAGACCTCCTACCCACTTGCTTTGGATCTACTTAAGTCTAGGAAGTCTGATAATAACTAGTGAGAACCACCATTCAGTGAGCATTATATGTGGATCAGAATTCCTACTAAGGGCTTATCCCTCTGTGCACGATTTCACTGAACCTCTGGGAGGCAGGAACTCGTATCCCCATTTTTCAGAAGAGCAAACTAGGCTGGGAGTTGAACTGTCTCATACAGCGGCACAGGGATAGGAAAGAGCAAGGGAGGCTTGAGTCCAGCCTTTTTGACCCCAAAGTCTATGATCACGATATTCCACCTTCCACCATGTTACTGTGCTTTGGAATTATCTACGAGACAAATGGGCCCTTGCCTCCTCCCTCATTCCCTGCCTTACTCCTTGTGATGATGTGATTCGTGCCTGTTTTCCTCACCAGGCTCTAAGATCCAGAAAGCATGGATTCTGTCCTGGTCTCCCCTTCCCTACCCTGCCGAACACGATACCTGGCACACAGGAGATGTTTAATAAACAGACTCCCTTCTTTCTTTCCCCCATAACTTCTTATCTCTGTGCTCATTATTTTCCTTTAAAGCAGGCTTTTGAGTGTCTTCCTAGACATCGTCAAAGACTCCGTCCAGGGCCAGACATCAGCCAGTGTACCCCAATTAACACCTGGAATTGTGGGGCTCCCTGTTTCCAGTTCTCCTTTCAAGGAGCCCTCTGAACTTCTACCCACTCACGATGATGACCAGATGTCCCAAGGAACTCCAGCAGTTACCCCAATGACAACTTGGGCTCCATAGCTGGGCTCCAATTCCAGAAAAGCAAGAGTGTGGATCCTCCTAGCTGGGGTCGAAGTTCTTTCATGGAATTATGTGAGGTTGGCCTGTCCAAATGGTGCTGGCACGTTGGCTTCTGGCAAGAAATTTTCTTTATATATTAGACAAGAGCCCCTCAAAAAATATTTGCTGGGCCCTCTAATGCCTGGGGAAGGCTTTGCCTAAGCTATCTCTAAAGGAAGGCTCCACCAGTGTTTTTATTGATGAAATCTGACTAAAGTGAACACCAAGGGTAGCTGTGATCAACACCCAGATCAGCAGAGTTGGGGGAGAAGACATCATTGAATCTGGGCTTTGGAGGTGGCGGGTGTGAGTTTGGATCTGGCTCTGCCAGTTTGCTGGCTGAGCGACCCGGGGCAAGTTCCCTTCCTCTTTCTCGTGAGTGTAAGCAATTTGGATAGGACTTTGTGAGTTTATGTAAAGGTCCCCAAATCTTCCTAAATTATAGCTGACCCTTAAACAAGGCAGAGTTAGGGGCACTGACCCTCCACAGAGTGGGAAATCTAGTATAACTCGTAGTCAACCCTCTGCACGTGCCGTTCCTCTGGATCTGAATTCAACTACCCATGGATCACGAAGTACTGGAGTATTTATCAGTACTATTGAAAGACATCTGCATGTACGTAGACCCATACAGTTCAAGGGTCAAAAGTGCACTTGCATTTTGTTGCCTGAATCCAGGTGGCAGGGGAAGGCAGGCTGGCAAATTGACAATGAGTGTAGACACCTAGTCCAAATTCTGGTTCTGCCACCAATTAGTTCTCTGATCAAGTCAAATACACAGAGTAACCCCCAGGTATCCCTTCTGTGAAATGGATATACCAACAATTGTAATTACCGTGTAAGTGTATTATGAGCAGACATGAGAAATCTTATGTATAAAAATCACTTAGCCCGTGGTAGGAATTCAACAAATGATGGTTATTGAATTTGAAACCATCCTCCAAATCAATCAGCATGTTTGCTTAGCACAAACCTAGCACAGATGCTAGGTGCCCCAGGGCATTCCTGAGAAGGACTAGAATATTCCCTGGGTGTTTAATGCTGACAAGAGTTCTCACTGAAGCTCAGATCACATTCTATTTAACATACTGGTAAAGACTCTGCTCTTGTCTCTTTATCTTCTGCTTCAGCAAATATCCGGGGACTGGGACAGCCAAGAAGGTCCTCAGAATTGTGCCCAGCAGCCCTGGAACCCAACAAGAGGTGGCCTAGAAGGCAGACTGACAGTGAGTAGCTCCAGTTTTCCTAAGAGGAAACTACTTTTAATCTTAACAGCAGTGGAAACTGCATACATTAACATAATCTCAACCTCACCAACGACTTCCAGTTTTTCATTTAAAAAAAAAAAAAAGTGTTTCATGATCAAAAGCCATGCCCAGTATGTTTGGGGTGGTTGATATAGAGAGGCTGAGACAGGGACACTGCTACATCTGAGGGACAATGTGTTTTGAACTGTCACCACCTCCCATGGACCTCTCTCTGCCCTTTGAGCCAAAAACTCTTTGGAAAAGGTGCTCTGTTTCTGATGGCTGATGCTGGCGGCCAAACAGGTGCTGGCAGGTCAGGCTGATGCAGGCCCCAAATTGGGCAGATGGCGGCAGATGGCACCCAGGTGGGCAGCGCCCAGCACTCAAGCTCCCTCCTTCCCACAGAGTCAGCCTCCCAACCTCAGTTTGTTCTTCCCATCCCTGCAGCTTATTTTTACCATGCAGGGGGAAAAAAAAAGTGATGCTATTTCTCTGCATTTTACCCTGAAACAAGTCACACCAGCTCCTTCAGAAAAGCACCCAACAGATGGCTCTGGTCCCTTGTGCTCGGAGAAATAGCAAAACCTCCCGGGCTGCCAGGAGGTGATTAAAATCTCATGTATAGTGTAGAGGAAAAGACTTCAGGCTCCTTTGTTCAGAAGGCAGAGAAGTGAGGCGTTCGAGTCCTGCCTCTGACTTTGGCTGTACAAGTCCTAGCTCAAGCACCTGACCTTGGCTTGCTGTGCCTCTGTCTCACAACAGTGTTTTGTGAATAGCTGTGAGGATTAAATGAATCAGTCCAATGCCTGGCACACCCTAGGTGGTCTGTAAGTATTGGCTAGAACTATCATTGCTGTTCAGTTGCTTAGTCGTGTCTGACTCTTTGCGACTTCTGTAGCCCGCCAGGCTCCTCTGTCCATGGGGATTCTTCAAGCAAGTATACTGGAGTGGGTTGCCATTTCCTTCTCCAGGAGATCTTCTCATCTCAGGGATCAAACCCACATCTCCCACTTGGAAAGCAGATTCTTTACCACTAAGCCACCCTAAGCCACCAGGGAAGCCCCTAGAACTCTTATTACCTCTGATGGAAACCTCTGCAGGGCTGGAAAGGAAGTCTGTTTAGGAAGCCAGGGGACAGGGCTGCTCCCAGAGCAACACTCACCCCCCAAACCACACATGTGTTTGGCCAGGAGAGCCGGGGCGAATGGGCAGGGGCCCAGGCTGAGCTCACTGACACCAGGGGCATCGAGCTGCCAGGTTACCCGGCTTAGTCGCAGCACCCATGAAGAAGTCTTCAGTCTCCTGGAGAGGTTCAGGGTGGGGCTGCGATGACAACTGCAGCTTACATTTAGTGAGCACTTAGTGTGTGCCGGGTCCTGGGATGAACATGCTACAGGCCTTCTCTGACTTAGTCCCTCATCCATGCCATGAGGAAGATACTATTATTATCTACGTGTTACAAATGAGAAAAGTAAGGTCACACAGAAGGAAGCATGCAGTCAGGACCCAACTCTGGCCCAGTTAACGGGAAATTCCATGCTTACAATGACTACATACCACCGAGATGGGGCTGGAGGGCGGAGGGCGGTTTCCCGCACTCCCAGCCCAAGAAAAGGCTCGTGGGCCTGGCCCAGGCCTCCACGGCAGACCTAGAGAGCATGCGGTTCCTGCCTGTACTGCCATGCCCGCCCCCAGGGGATGTTCCCCACCCAGGGATCAAACCCAAGTGTCCCGCATTGCAGGCGGATTCTTTACTGTCTGAGCCACCAGGGAAGCCCTGTGGATTCCAGGCACAGTCAGAGACTCCAGCCTTCTCACTGTACATTTTTTGGGGGTGGGGGGATATGTGAGCCCATCCTGGCCCTGCCCAGCCCACAGGGATTTCCTCACTTCCCTACCTCCATCAGCCAAGCTTCTGAAGATATGCCATCATGAGACCTAGAAGGAGGGATACTTCACTCAGCTGGAAGAAATGCTTGAGCATGAATTGCTTTGCATCAGACTAGGTGTGAGCAGGAAGGAAGGGCAAAGGGTTCAAGAAGAAGGGGCCCAGGAAGTCACGTTTTGAGGCAGCACGCTGTCCTCGTGGAAGGAAATGGAGGCTGGCACAAGCCTCCATCCCAGCGCCCTTCTCTTAGGCATTCGTCCCCGTCCTGAAGCCACTGACGTCATCCATAATGAGACATCCGTGTCTGGCATTGGTGTATTATATTCTGCCTTTCAAATACTGCATTTACATTTTGTCTCCTGCACTTAGGAAACTACTGCCTTGCCTTAGCTGGCTGGGTGGTCACCTCACCCACAACTACCAAGCGGGAAACTGGCTCCCATCACAAAGCAACAGCTTTCCTTGGAGTCATCACACAGCCTCCTCTCCTTCATTCATTCCTCAACACGGGGTGCCAAGTCCTGAGCTTGTTTTTCCCCTGGTGGCTCTCAGATCTACTTGTTCCTCTCCAGCCCCACTGCCCAGCCCTATTCCAGGCCTCTATTGCCTCTCTGTGCCCGCTCCCTCATCTGTAAAGTGGGGCTAATAATAGTGCCTTCCCTGTAAGTCCACTGCAATCTTTTAACAAGTTAATACAGGTAAAATGCTTGGACTAGCATGTAGCACACAGTAAGCACTCAGCAAATGTGAGCTGTGCCCACTATCACCATTGTTATCATCAACAGTAGTATTATCAGTTGCTGACAATCCCTCGTCAGGCCTCTAGTCTGCATCGTTTTCATCTTGGTGTCCTGAGATGAACCCCCTTAGACACTATTTTCAGCCTGCCCTCCCTTACGGAGAATCCCAGTATGGCTCCCCATTCTCTGGGACTGAGAACAAATGTCCCTGACTGGTCTCCAAGGCCCTCACTCTCCAGACTGCCTTGAACACCACCTCCCCATATAAATATCTGTTCAAAGCAGGTCTCTTCAATGTCATCCGTCAGGCACAGCAGACATGATCATGGCTGCCTCTAGACCTTGCCCAGGCTTTTCTGGCCTTTGGAAAACTCTCCTCCCTCCCTCCATGTATCCGAATTCCTTTACTCCTTTAAGGAAAGAGAGAAAGACCAGCTCTTGTCCTTCCTCCCTTAGAAGCCTGGGTCCTCTGTCCTGAGGCTGGGCACTGAATGGCACCAAGTGGCTTAATGCCCACTGTGAGCTAGGAGGAGCATGCTAGGTTCCCAGCCGGCACCTCTAAGATGCTGCACGCAGACCCATGTGTAGGTAAGAGAACGCCAGTCATGGGCTCCAGAGCCAAACACTCCTGAGCTCAAAAGCTGGTGCTACCATTTACCAGTCACTTGATCTAGATCAAATCAGCTAGCCTCTCCAGCTCATTTTGCTCATCTGCAAAATGGCTCTAAGGCCTGACCCTGGAAGGTAGTCAGGGGACCTAACCCAGTGCTGGGCAGAAGCGCACCCCAGTGCTGTGCAAGTTCTTCCATCCCCTCAACAACCATGGGCGATGGATCATTATTCTATTGGGAACCAGAGTACCACCTACAGGAGAAGTGCCACCCACCTGCCCCCACGGGAGGGTGACGCAGTCGGTGGAGAGGCCTCTCCTGTGAGAGACCAACCCCACCTGCTCCCCAGAAGTGCCCCCGCTTTTCAAAGCTGCTTTTGTGTTCAAGACAATAAAAGCAGCGCCCCTGCCAACAGCATAATTGTGCGGGTATCAGCTGACAAAAGGTTTAAGAGGGTAATAAAAACGCCCACATCTCAGACTTCGAGCCTGGCAACGGAAGAATGGATGTCATGAGGCACACAAACCCTCAGATTCCTAGAGGATGCTCCTTCTGCCTCGCAGGAGGCTGAGCAGGGCAGAGCCCAGCACAAGCGGGCACGCCAAGATCTTAGTGAGGCAGCCAGGTGTCTGGACCAGACCACAACGGGCAAGGAGGGCCTGAAGCCAGAGAGGAGGCTAGGCCCCAGAGAGGCATCTGGATGAGAGCTAGAAGCAGAGCCCCTTGAAGACCAGGTGACCAAAAAGGCCTCCGGAGAAGGCAGGGGTGTAGTCTCCACAGCCATTCCTCTGGCTACGCCTCTTTAGGCTGGTTACCCAGCCTTCCTGACCGTCATTCCTCCACCTAACAGTACCACCTCACAAGGGTGTTTCAATGCTCAGACAAGAGCCTGGAGGAGCTGCTCGTTTCCTGGGGACGTGCCATGCGCCAGGCTCCGTGCTCGGTGCTTTATGCGACTGGTCTCTTTCCACCATCTCAATGCCTGCGAGGCTCCATTTGACAGAGAAGACTAAGCCCAGGGAGGTTAAGGACTTCTGTGAGGTCACAGAGCGGAGACAAGGCTTGAACCCAGGCCTATCTGAATCCTCAGCTCATGCTCTTAATCATTATGCTTGGCAAACTTTAAAATACCATATACACATCTGGTATCATGGCTATGCCTCTGGGACAGGAGGAGAATCAGATGAAAGACTGACAATAATAATGCCAGACAGAGAACCAGGATGCTGAGGGGGTAAGGACAGAGGGGCACGCAGCAGGCAGGGGGCCAAGCATTCCCAGCCCCTGTTTCCCCTCTCCTTCCACTCCTACACTCCACACCCCAACATACACACACACACACACACACACACGACTCTGTCTAGAACCCTGCATTGACAGTACATGTTCATTCACCATTTCACTTGGAATCTCACACCAGTCCTTGAGGCGACGTATATCGTTCCCACTTAACAGATGACGAAAACTGAGGCTCAGCGAGGTTCAGTGATTTATCCAGGGCCACACAGCTAGCCAGCCATGCGATATGACCCAGGATTTCTAACTCCAAGGCCCCTAGTCTTTGTGTCAGCCTGGTCATGCAGGTGTGGGTGAGATGCCCTCCTGGGGCCAAGAGCCCATGTGTGCCTCCCTCCACCACCCTCGGTGTTCATAGTTTGCTGAATCACAGTTGCTCTTTTGTTCACTGCACACTTCCCCTTCTAGCCTGTAAGCTCCTTTGAGAGCAGAGACCCCAACTGGCTTGTTCACCATTGAGTATCCAGGGTTCAGCCCAATGTGGCAGGGAGGTGGTCAGTAAATAGTCCCCCACTCAAAATGCACCCTAAAGCTTTCTTTTCCACTGCAGGATTTGAGGGAGAAAGACGCAGCTCATGAAAGTAGGGGTGAGGAAGAGAACTAGGCAGTGGCCACTTTTTAGTAAAGCACCTACTGTGTGAAGCCTCCAGCACCCCAGATGTGGGAGCAGGAGGTGGAGAGTGTGTGCAGGAAAGGCCCCCTCCATGTGGCCCCCTCAGTAGCACAGAGGGAAATACAGCTGAGCCCTGGTACCCCCATCACATGTGCCCATCACGGCTCCCTGAGCTAGGATTGTCAGACTTAACAACTGAAAACAGAGGGCACACTGTTAAATGTGAATTTCAGATAAACAACCAATAATTTTCCAGTTTAAGTGTGTCCCATGACACAACAGATGGACCCAAACCTTGGTTCCGTCTTTATCTAATATTTGTCATGTACTTAAAACAAGCTTCCCTGCTGGCTCAGCTGGTAAAGAATCTGCCTGAAGTGCGGGAGACCTGGGTTCGATCCCTGGGTTGAGAAGATCCCCTGGGGGAGGGCATGGCAACCCACTCCAGTATTCTTGGCTGGAGAATCCCCATGGACAGAGGAGCCTGGTGGGCTACAGTCCGTAAGTTTGCAAAGAGTTGGATGTGACTGAGCACGCACGTATACTTAAATACAATTTTAAAATTATTCATTATTTATCTGAAATTCAAATAGGACTGGGTGCCTTGTGTTTTACCTAGCCACCCCACCTAAGTTGTTGGAGGGGGCTTATTTCTTCAAACGATCTGAGAATGATGACGGTGAGGACCCAGGGGAATCTGGAAAGGCCCTCCCACAGTCCCCAGTGTGGAGAGAGCAGGGCCCAGCCCCGGGCACGGACGGAGGCTGTGAGCTGGCCTGTGGTGGCTGGGAGCCGGGTCCCCAGTCCTCCCGGCACGGGGAGGGGCGTGGCGCCCGCCCCGGCTGCTCCCAGTTAAGCGGAGCTGGCATTTCAGAGCGCGTCAGAGGCGCTGGCTCCCTGCCCTGGAAGTCAGCATCTGGCCTTCGAGCCAGCACCGCTTGCCCGGCCCCAGCCCTCTCGCCTCGGCGGACCCAGGCCGGGGGTCCCAGCCGGCCATTGTCATCCTGCCTGCGCCTCAATGGGGACATTCAGGGGCTCCGCAGAGGCCCCTGGGGAGGGCACGGCCCCCGCCCCCTCCGGGGTGCCCTTGGCCGCAGCCTTCGCCTGCGTGGGTGGGTGTCGGGGGTGGGGGCGTCTGGCTGTGGCGAAAGCAGTTGGCAGCCAGGGGCAACGTTACTGAAGACTGGATTGTTGACAGAGGGCACAGAAGTGTCCCACACGTCACGGGACCCCGGGGGGGCCCTGCCCTCCCTGTGCCCCCCGCCCCCAGCCGGGGCAGCGGGGCTTCCGAGGGGCCCGCACCTGAGGGCAGAGCCTCCCCTCTCTCTCAGGGCGATTAACTGGAAGCAAACAGAGCGAGTCCCAGGCCCGGCTTTGCCCAGTCCTAGCTGTGTAGGATTAGGCAAGTTGCTTTACCTCTCTGAGCCTTTCTCCATCTCTGAAACGAGACTCCTGGCATCTACCTCCAAGGCGGAGACTAGAGGAGGCAAAACACGTGAGCAGGTAGCACGGGACCGGCACACAAGTAGGGGTTTCCCCTCCATCCCTTCTCATTTCTAGCTCTTTCAAAGCCACTGGCGACTCAGGAAATGTGCTCTTCGGTGACACAAAGGCCACTGCTGGGAGCTATCTAGGTTCAGGCTTTAACGAGGGGACACCAGGCCACCTGGAGGCCTGGGACGCTGACTAAGGCCCCTCCCTGCTCACACTGACGCTCAAATACAGCTCTGGTGCTCTTTCTATCACCCTACTCTGGGGTCCCAAGGATCTCATGCCTACTTTACCTTCCAGGTTTCCCTGCCCCAGGTTGCTCCCCAGCTCGGATTTCTGAATGAGCCAACAGAGGGACATGCTGAACTCTATGGGCACTGCCAGGCAACCTACAGGCAGCCACCCTGGGCCTTAAGCAGAGGACAAAGGGACACATACTCTCGGTTCACAGTCCACCAGGAGTCCTGGTGAATGCTTTTCAGGGGCTGACATCCGGTGTGATGACCACCCTCCACAGCAACTCCAGCCCCTGGCTGCAAGAACAGCAGCCAGGACTCCCCATCCATCAGAGCCCATCCGCCTGCGCTCAGCACACCAAATCCTGAAGATGTTGCCCTGTTTCCTCTGCATCTCGCATGCATACATTCAAACCTAGCTCCCCTCACCTTATCTGGGCTCCCATCCTTGCCTGCCCTAACTCACCTAGTTCGCTCCTTCTCTTTAATCATCCAAGTTGATATTTCCCTCTGGACCAGCCTTTGTCAGAGAGTGGCGGCTGTGGGCCATCTTCTGTAAGTTCTTTTAATCAGACTTGCCCAAAATATAAATTCTTGGGCCTCACCCAGATCTGCAAACTCAGCGTCTCTGAGGCTAAGGTCCAGGATTCCGCATTTTTAACAAGTACCTGGGTCGTAAGCATGCACAGTGAAGTTTAAGAACCACTTCCATGGAGGGAGAGGGGCACGCTTGGCACCTCTCTGGTCCCACAGGACCTTTCTTTGCACACTCCCGTTTCCTGTTAATAACTGTCTGAAAGAATGAATTAATTGGTTTCCTTATTGCCCAATTACATTAATACAGTTGAGCTCCGCCATCTCATTTCCCAATTGCATTCTCCTTGGACTTCCTTGAGAGGTTTCTATCCATATATGAGAGTACAGCAGAAAATACACACACACACATGCACGCACCTGAGACCAACATTTATGGAGAACACATATGCCAGGCATAGGCCGCATGCTTCCTGCACCAGAACGTTCAGAGCAGCTCTGTGAGGTTGAGACATTCATGCCTCTAGAGCAGATGAGGAAGAATGGACAAGCGTGTCAGCCATTCACCTTACCTGGGCACAGCTGGAGTCTATGCCCCGGACTGTGTGGTCATGACCACTTTCTCTTACCTGCTTCATGATTCTGACTTCTCTGAACACCGGTCTCAAATCCAAGAGCTCCCATCCCAGACCATGCATCGGAATCCCCTGCAGAGCCCTAAGAAATACAGGTGCAGAAGCCTCACCCCAGGCCTGTGTCTGGAAGGGAGATGTCTGGACCTGTGTTCTCTTTTTGACAGCTCCATGTGGTCCTGGCAAAGAATGACTGGCCATGTGCCCAGGTCACGCGGCTTGTTCAGGAGGGTCTAGAGAGAAAACTCAAGCTTTTTGACTCCCAGAACAGTGCTCTTGCAGCCTCCTCACACTGTTCACATGCTATGGTGTGCCCAGTGGTAGGAAGGGACTTTCTCCAGCCCCCTCAGGAACATCTGCACACACACACACACATGCCCATGCATGCCTGTGCATGCACACATCCCCATACATATATGCACATACCCACAAACATCTTAGTATCAGACTCATCACCTTTCAGTCACAGGACAGATTCTCTGCTCCCTTCAGGGCTCAGTGTGGACTTGAGGGGGCGGGGGATGTCCCTCCTCCAGGCGACTTGGATGGGGTTAAATGAGACAAGTCTAGGGGAGCGGGGGAAGGAACAGAAAGCCCCCCTTGACCTCCTCCAGTGTCTCCTCCCTCTTGTGGACGCTGGAGCAAGCCCACTAAGCCCTCTTCCTACACATGCAGTGGCCCCTGCCCGACTGGGCCAGGAGCGTGTGCAGGGATGGCTGGTTTCTATGGTACCAGTGACCGGGTAAGCAGCTTTTGAGTAGCTCTGATTTACACAGAACGAGCTGAAAAAAAAAAAAAAAGCTCCCACCTCTAAAAGCATTAGACAATAATTTCACCAAACAGCCTGATTCAGGGGCTCAATTAATCTGCTCCGCTCTTATCAATGGGCTTTCTGCAAATCAGGACCCAACCTCAGCATGACTGAAAGAAACGCCTCAGCAGGGAGACAGATTACATTTGCACGCCACCTGCCCATTGACAGGGCTTCTCTAAGCGGGGACAGAGAGCCCAGCATGGCCACCAGAGCCAGCCCCTCCCCTTGGTACTCTGGGGCGCACTCCTTCACAACACACTGGCATCGTGCAATGCAATTTCCCACTGCAATTCAAGAACTAGAAGGAGACTTCCAAACAGCAAAGGATCCTGGTAGCTGGGATCTGTTCAGACTGAGGGAGGGGCTGTCCTCCCTTTGCTGAAGGGGCTAAAGCGGACTTCCCAGCCGACGGTGAGAAGGGCTGCGATGGAACTGCCTCCAGTTGCTGCCAGATGCTATCTCAACCGGCTCAGAGCTCACTGCAAAGAGGAGAGCTGAGGTTCTCTAATCTTCAATGCCCAGGTCAAAGACAGGACTTCCCTTTCTTCTGCAGCTACCAGACAGATGCCAGCCTTCCATCACGCTGACCAAGCATTAGCCACAAAGCCCAGTGAATACGGGCTTCCATGGTAGCTCAGATGGTAAAGAATCCACCTGCAATGCAGGAGACCCAGGTTCAATCCCTGGGTCAGGAAGATCCCCTGGAGAAGGGAATGGCTACCCACGCCAGTATTCTTGCCTGGAGAATTCCATAAGACACAGCATTGTAAGATATGCATCGGCTGCAGATTCTAGAAGTCTCTTTTCTGATACCCTCTTTCAGGGGGTGTCCTGTCCATCCCTCCCATCCCTAATCGGAGGGATTATTAGAGGCAACGGGGTCCATGCCTCCACACAGAAGAGGAAACTGAGTATTTACAGGAAGGAAGTTTCTCTTCAGCACTTCTGACGAGGTAAGGGCATAATTGCTTTTCTGCTCCTTAAACTTTAATTTGCCTATGAAATATCTTCAGTTCTGGTTCAAATGCAAATTGTGATTCAGAAGGTCAGAGGCTAAGCCCAAGGTTCTGTGTTTCTACCAAGCCTCCAGGTGATATTATAGCTACTCCAGAGATCATCGTTTTTATTAACAAAGGTTAAAGTACAAAAAGGAGCCAGAACAAAGAAAGGAAAGAAGGAAGGAGGGAGGGAAAGGGGAAGAAGGGGAGGGAGAGGAGAAGACAAGGACGCAAACCAGAAGACAAAATGGAAGCAGTGTATGTTGGCAAATCCTATTCTCAGCTCTCTCTCCTACTGCGGATCCAGCCCTAAACTTGGACCAAGTAAGAGTCTGCTCATAGGGTAAGATTTCCCCAACCTGATCAAAAGTGTTACCTTTTCCCAGCCAACCTAACTCACCTACATCTTGGGGTTCAGACAATGATCTTTGTGCTAAGATACTCATCCATCCTTTGCAGTAAGAGTCCCTACAAAAGATGCAAAATTGTCAAAGGGAGAACATTTTAACCCATTCTCATCTTAAGAGACACACTGTAGATTTCTTAGTAGCATCCAGAGAAATAGGTATAAGTAAGAATCTTGGATGTGGAGTCAGACCTAGAGGCTAGTCCCAGCTCTGACTGAAATCTTGCACAAGTCCCTATTGTTTATTTACTAAATATTTACTAATCACCTACTAAGTGCTGGACATTGTTCTAGGTGTGGGGGAGATAGCTGTGAACAAAAGAGGTGAAGTCCTAGTTCTCAATGAGCTGAAAGTCTAATAGGGGAAGACACAAGATAATAAATATATGGCATGTCTACGGTAGACTGCTCTGGTTCTGCAGAAAAATAAAGCAGAACAAGGAGATATAAAAGAATGGATTGCTGTTTTATATAGGATGGTCAGAAAAAGTGCCTTTGATAAAGGGGCATCTGAGCAGAGGAGGGAAGGAGCTACGTCAATATCTGGGGAAGACATTCCAGGCAGCAGGTGCAAGGGCCCTGAGGCTCGGCTTCATTATCTATAAAATAAAGAGGTAAGGCAACAGGGTCTTTTGTGACACAGTTCTGAGGTTCCAGAGTCTTCCAGTCAGGAGCAGGAGGGGCTTTGGAGGTGGGGGGAGATGACCTGTGCTGTGCAAATGGACTAGGGTGGTGCAACCTCCAGGCCACCTCAACAGCCTCCTCCTTTTTTACAATCTTTCCAACTCTGTTTCTAGGAGCAAATCACCTAGTTGTTTTTAAGAAACAAAAATAATCTGTCCTGTTAAGGGAGAGATATTTTAAAACCACTGAATGGATTTTTTCCTTCCCAGCTTTTATTTTTTATTGATACATCTCCTCTCCTTCCAGTTCTAAAATAAGCACCCTGTCTGCCCATGTACTAATCCAAAGGCAACACAGCGCAGATGGCGTGGGCCTGGGGAGAGCCAGGCAGAGGTCGCTTGGAAGGCACCAGACCCAGAGAAAAGACACCAAGACAGCCTGGCCAGCCTGGCCTCACCCATGGCCTGCTTCCTCCAACTCCAGGTGACGAGACGTTCTTAAAAACAGCAATGGAATGTGGTGAGAGCTGGCATTTGCAAATGACAAATTTCTGACCGAATTCCAGTTCTCTGGAATGGAAAACCAGCAGCTTCCTGTTACAAAATGTACCAACAGTTCATGCCTAATACATGGGTGTGGGCAATGCATATACTTCAAATCTAAATTTGGCTAAAAATGTAACAAAGCCGGCATATTTTTAGCCAGGTAAACATTTCTAGGGACTAGGTCAAATTTATATTGGTTTCTGTTCTGCAATCCAGAGAAGAAATGATCCCAAATGAGTGAGAAGCAGGGACCCAAGGGGAAAGCCACACAGATCCCCCAGGCAATTGGGAGTCACTGATTCCTAGTGACCATCTCCAGTTTGTGAGAGCTTCCCAGGACAAAATAGTTTGTCTTTTCCCACTAGAACTGTGTGTGTGCTAGCTAAGTCACTTCAGTCATGTCCTACGCTTTGCGACCCCATGGACTATAGCCTGCCAGGCTCCTCTGTCCATGGGATTCTCCAGGCAAGAATACTGAAGTAGGGCTGCCATGCCCTCCTCCAGGGGATTTTCCCAACCCAGGGATTGAACCCAAGTCTCCTGCATTGCAAGCATTCTCTTTACCTACGGAGCCACCAGGGAAAAAGCCAGCACCTTTTAAAGAACGAAGCCCCAGGCTACTTTAGGAAGGCAAGTCTTAGCTGGGTTTTACTACCTCTCACGCTAAAGAACCTTAAACAAGTTGTTTTCCATCTCTGTGCTTTCGTCTCTCCTCCCCACCCTCAACTAGTTAGAAGAGGCACACAGAGAGGACCATGCCATGGGGGAGGCCGCAGGCTCTGCTAGCATTGCTGAGCTTCAGGCCTATTTCCTCCACTTGTAGGCAGGTGACCCTGGGCAAGTTGCTTATGCTCTACCTGCCCTGGTTCACCTGTAAAATGGAGATAATAACCAAAGTGCCTACCTCAGAGGTTATTGCTTTTATAATAATTAAATGGGAAAATCCATAGAGAGTGCTTAGAAGAATGACCAGCACATAACAAGAGCTCAGTAAGTAACAGGAGATCTTATCTACCCCCTACCAGACAGTTTTACACACAGTATTGCTTCGATCTGCACGGCACACTGAAGTGCTATGCTTTCCCTTGGCTCAACAACTCTTTACTGAGGACTTACAGTGTCCCGGGCCCTACACCAGCACCGGGGAAGTTAGATGCTTGGTAGATAAATGGGGACGTGGGATCTTAACCTGGGTTGCTCTGACTTCCAGCCTAGGGGAGCAGGGTCTAAGATGCTGGGCAGAGAGTTTCAAAGCTGATTCCATGTGGTCTCAGTCACGTTACTGACCTTCTCTGAGCCTCAAACATGACACGGATGAAACGCCACCAGCCTTATCTCATTGTGGTGAGGCTTAAATGAGATGACGTATGGAGTCGCAAAGAGTCGGACACGACTGAACTGAACTGAACTGATGGCAAGTGTCTGGCCCATGGGAGGTGTTGAATGGTGGTCTGCTGCCACAATCATACCATCCACAAAGAGGTCCTAGTGTTGTGATCCACTGAGCCAGATGCAAATGCTTTCAAATATGAAAGAATGAAGAGAACAGACTTGGGGTTGCCAAGGGGGACGGGGCTGGGTGAAAAATGGACTGGGAGCTTGGGGTTAGCAGAGCAAACTATTATACACAGAGTGAATAAACAATAAGATCCAACAAGCACAAGGAACTGTATCCAATAAATATATATTTTTATATATATGGCAATAAACCATAACAGAAAAGAATATGAAAAAGAAGGTATATATATATATAACTAAATCACTTTGCTGTACAGCAGAAATTAGCACAAGATTGTAAATCAGCTATACTTCAATAAAGTAATTTTTTAGGAAAAGAATACTTAACTACTCAGTAGATGGAGAAGGAAAGAATATAGCTTAGGGCTGGTTCCAATTCTTCAAGCCGTCAGGCCCTTCAGAGTAGAACATCTGATTGCCATGAGTGAGGTGGGGAGAATGCTGGGCCAGGAAACAGGGGGCCTGGATCCCAGGTTTTTGCTCTGCACTCAGAGCTGGGTTACCATGGGCAACTCACAACCTTCTCTAGGCTGTTTCACCATTGGCAATGGCGCTATGGGAATAGATGGCCTCCAACGTCTGCACTGGCTCAGACATCCCAAATATCTAGTCCATAGAGGCACAGATCACTAAGCAGACATCCCGAATGAGCCTGATTCTTATAAATCTGGTTTCGTCGCCTAAATGGTATTTTTCCCTCCAGGGTTTCCTCTGTCCAGCGATAGTTAACAAGCAAAGTTCACACACTGGAAGGTCTGACAGTTTGGGGATGCTTTGTGGCCCACATACTTTGACGTCAACATGCGTCACTCCCAGGTCTGAAAATAATCAAAGCAAATCAGCATGCAATGGGAACTGTCTGCAGAGCTGCCACAGGAGGACAGGAAAGAGGTCCTGCCAGCTGTCAGGCACATGGACCTGCTGGGTTGAGCAGCACGGGGGTGACCTGGGGGACAGCAGGCAGCGAGAGGAGACTGTGCCCAGACTGCAACAAGATGCAAGCCAAAATCAGTGGAGCGCCTCACTTGGTAAATGCAGAACCTCTAGCAACAGGCTGGGACAGGCACAGGAGACAGTGGGGAGGCCAAGGCCAGGGACACGGGGAGCAGGCTCCAAGGAGCAGAGGTCTTGGAGATTTAATTTTTTTTTAAAGCAGCACCCCAGTATGGGACTCAGGCTTCTTCCAGTTACTGGCAGAAGACAGGGGTTAAGAGCACAGATTTTGGACTCAGAGACACCAGCTAGGAATCCTGCTACTGTTCACACCAGCTGTGTGACCTGAAAAAGTTCCATGACCCCTCTCAGGCATCTCTGCACTGACCCCTCGCTTTCCTCCTTCCTGATAAGTCAGGATCAATAACCCCAGGCTCAGAAAGTGAGTGTGAAGATTAAGTGAGATTAGGTATGGAAATGGCACATGAGTGGTTGCTGTCACCCTTATTCCTGGAAGGCTGGTCCTATCCTCTTTTCTTAACCAACGAAAACCCTTTAGAATACTTCTCAGTCCCCCTTTCAAAGCTGTTGGTGGGGGGATCTGCCAAAGCCCTCCAGAGCCCACAGTGTCCTTCCCAACTTTCCAGTCTGCTGTACCACCATGATCACATCCAGAAAGACCTTCCAGTGGAGCAACCAGACAGTGTGGATACTGTAGACATCCTCGTGTAAAGGAAACTTGTGTAAAGGAATCCGCCTCTTCCCGCTACCCAGACAGATAAGTTTTCCCAAGACCTGGTTGGAGAGTTTCGATACTGACTTCACCATCTCTCTCCTATGCTTGGCCACCCACCACCATGTACTTGTTTCAGCTTATACACCAACAGACAGTTCTACAGGAGCCATATGGCTGAGCCACAGCTTCGTGGTGCTCAACAGCCACTCAATCCTGTTTTTCAATTCTTCCTTTTATCTCTCCCTTCCCCCCCCACCTTCCTTCTTTCCTTCTGGAATATGAACCAAGAACTTACTATGCGTTGATGCAGTCCTGCCGATGTCAGTACCAGCAGAGATCATGAGAGTCCCACCCCCGACCTCATGGAAGTTGCGGTCTGGCTAAATAAGCAATCATAGTTCAAGTTATGGGGGCTCAGAGCAGGCTATGGGAGCACATAGGAGACAGACTACCTTCAGACCATGGTGGTGCCAAAGGGCTTCCTGGAGGAGGTGACACTAAGCCTGACCTTGAATGGGTAACGGATGAGAAGGGTTGAGCCAGGCAATGGAATTCTACGTAGTGAGGAGAGAAAGAGGGTTAAAGCAGAGAAAGGACCTTGTTTCTGTTCAGACTCCTTGCCTTCTCCATGCCTCGATGAGTAAAATTCAACCTGGTATTTTCATATTTTAAAAAATGTCTTCATTAAAAAGAATATCTTTTGTACTTTCAACCTTGGAAACGTCTTAGGTTTTTATAAGAGATTATCGAATAAACTTGGAGCTTATGATTTCCATAAAATTTCCACAACCATTCACATAAAAGAAGAGGAATTAAGCCAAGATTCTCACGCTATACCAGAATGGAGATAAGAAGCCCAGATCCCAGTGAAACAAACTTGGCCAGGCTCTTCATTGTGAGTGCACACACACATACACTCTTACTTCACACACTCCTACCTCATATACGTTCTCATGGATATACCACAGATGTCAAGGGGATTGCTAATGTATACTCTTTTGCCAAGGCTTTCTTTTTGTTTCCCAACATTTTATTTTGAAAAACTTCAAACAAAAGCTGAAAGAGTTGCACATGTATCTAGATTCACCAGTTTTAAACATTTTACAACATTTGCTTTCTCCTTCTATCTGCACATATACTCACCTTTTTTTTTTTTATGCTCTGAACCCATTTGGGAGTTAGTTGCTGACACGCAGATACCTCACCTCTAAATATAGCATGTATCTTCCAAGAAAATGGACATTTTCTTACATGATTTCCAAACCATTAACGACAATGGAGTAGTCATGCTCATTCGCTCAGTTGTGTCCAACTCTTTGTGACCCCCGTGGACTATAGCCCGCCAGGCTCTTCTGTCCATGGAATTCTCCAGGCAAGAATACTGGAGTGGGTTGCCATTTCCTACTCCAGGGGATCTTTCCAACCCAGGGATCAAACCCACGTCTCCCACATCTTCCCACATTGCAGGTGGATTCTTTACCACTGAGCCACCAGGGAAGCCCCAGTGGAGTAATACTATCTAATATACAATCTGCATTCAAGTATCTCCCATTGTCTCTAAAATGACCTTTCTAGCATTTATGGCTTTGCTTGTCAAGGATTTCTTATTGGATTTGGTTGTCATGTCTCTTTAGTCTCCTCTTCAAGAATAGTTCTCCATCTACCTTTTAATATTCTTGTTTGTTTTTCATGATATTGTCAGTTTGGAAGATCCCAGGTTCATTGTCCTAAAGAATGACCCACAATCTGAATTTATCTGATTGCTTCTGCAGGCCAACCATTTATCAAATACCCCATTTTCCCTTCTTCTGTCCAGAATCAGCCCTGCCAGTTCCACAGTGATTACACCTTACTGGACCTTGGGGCATGAGAGCACTTGGAATTTTACAAACCCCAGAGAGGTTAGCTTATATGATAAAGCAGCTAATATTTATTTAATATTGAATGAATATTTTCAATATTTCTAAACTCTGGGGCAGAGGGGAAGAGCCAGATATCATATATACCATGCCAAAAGAAATTTTATAGTAGTTTACTTTGATTCCATATTAACAACGCCTTTTCAGATTTTTTTTTTTTACGTGCTTTCACACTTGCTATTTCAGAGCCTTGATTTAGAGGTCAAACAGTTAAGGGTTCAAATTCTGGTCCACCACTTCACCAGCTGTGCTACTTGGAAAAGTAGTTTAACCTCTCTCACCCTTGGTTTCCTTGAAGGGTATTAATGGTGGAAGATGATGAGGCCAGTGTCTCATGCATAATAATCACCTCTATTAAGCGTCACAAAAACTCTTCAAAAAAAAGAGTAGAGCAAGTATCATTCTACCCATTTTATAGATGATGCAACTGAGGCTCAAAAGAAAATGTAACTTACTGAAGGTCATGCAGCAAAGTATCCGAAGAACCAAAGTTGCCGATTCCCAGAACTGCCATTTCTGTTCTCTTGGGGAAGTAGCGTCTATCTAATGGGGTGTTGTGAGGATTAAATGAAATGATGCGAGTCCAGTGCCATGCTCCGCCAGTGTCAGTTACCATTATTATAATCATGTTCTTGTGAGTATCTGATTTGGTTCCAAGGCTCCAAAGAACCTCACCATTATCTTGACCCAGCCCCCACACCTCCAAACCAAAATTCACTGAAGGTACTGACGTTTCACTTGGAGAGAGAAAATATTCTGAGGCTGTGGGGCCATTGTTTGCAAAACACAAGAGAGGGTCTGTTTTCCTTGGGAAATGGGGCACTAAGTCATGAATCATTCTTTAGGTTCTGTGTGGGCGATTTGGGGTTCCTGCGAAAACTTTTAGCTGTCATTCACTACTGACTTGTGTGGACTGAAGCACAAAAGCCTGACCCAGTTTTGTTCCCAAAATCACATGAACCATTCTGCCCAAGACATTCCAGTAACACATTGTCCATCTCTTTGAACAATGTGACCAAGAGACAGAGTCACCATTGAAAGTGGCCCTGTGATTATTAGTAAAACACCATTAGGCACCCGGCCATGCCTTGGGGCACCTTAATAACCAACCTGATCACAAGGTTTAGCTCCCACCACAATCATGCCAGCCCTAAGAGAAGAGGGCTTTCCTTCTGCCTTCAGAACAATGAGAAGCCATTCAGAAGCCAAATCAATGGGATTGTTCCATTCTTGGTCCTGGGCAGCGCAATCAGATTGGCCAGTTCCATTCAACCACCTTGACAGTGCCAGTTCAGACTGGGTGTTCAAAGGAGGCTTCCCATAAGTTTGGTTTGCAGCAGGTCCCTCAGCTTGGTTAGTGCTATAGAGATGGCATGTTTGGAATGAAAATGTGAAGATTTCACTTCACAACTCTGGACATGACTCATTCAGAGGACACTGTTCTTAACTAACTCTTGCTCCGCATTCATCTAATCAAACCGCTACGCTCTCTGCTTTCACAGTGCAAGCCAACTGTTCTCCATATAATTAACCATGCACTTGAGAGGTAGAGAGGTAAGGTAGAAAGAACACATGTTCAGAATGAGGCAGATCTGGTTTCCAAACCTGGCTCTGACCTTGGGTAATAAAAATAGGCAATATCACATATTTTTTGCTTATTACATACCAGGCTCTGTGTCAGCAACCTCCCAGTATTATCTCATTGGATCCTTACGGACAACGTATAAGAATCATCATTTCTCCTTTATAGATAAAGACACTTACGTTTAGAGATGTTAACTTGCCCAAAGCCTAGATTTGAACCCAGGTCTGTCTCTCAATTAAGCCTAATCAACCATTTTAAAACTGCCTTCCAGGGACTTCTCTGGCGTTCCAATGGCTAAGACTCCATGCTCCCAATGCAGGGGGCACAAGTTCAATCCCCAGTCAGGAAACTATATCCCACATGCCACACTGAGGGATCACATGCCACAACTCAGAGTTTGCATGCGATAACTAAAGATCCCACACGCCACAACTAAGTCCTGGAGCAGCCAAATATTAATAAAGCAATAAATATGAACAAAAACTACCTCCAAGTGGTAACTTTCCTTGGTTTCATCTTCCTCTTATGAAATTCATGGGCCACTTTACATTTTACCCAGTTTCTTGTTCCTCATACTAAATTTTATAAACATAATATATATATTATATATATTATACATACATACATACATATATATATAATCCCTGCAGAGTACTACTGGTTTATAGCAGATGCCCCATAACTGTTCCCTTCCTTGATGCTGAGACTGATTTAGAAATAAGGATCTCTGATCCTTAAGCCAAATGTCCAAAATCTCACTAGGTGTTTTGGCTTTTGCAGACTGGCTTCAGGAGTTTCACTAAGGCCTAATTAAAACACCTCTCAAGGCTACATCTCTTACATCTTATAAATAAAATGGGACATCAAGACTTGGTTCTTCCATCTCGGTCACAGAGGAAGGGAGTACGAGAAGTGGGGAACAAATCAAGCTATTCTGAAAGCTGGAAATTGGGCTGTAGTTCCTCCAGCCTGGCCTTTGATGTGTGTGTGCTTACATGTGCTTATTACTTTAAGCTGTTCCATGTGTATATATTTGTATATGTGTGTGTATTTGTGTATATACACATATCCAGAAGTTGATGTATTTATACACACACATATATACACACGTAATGATACTCTAAATGAGCCACCAGTCCCACCCTTAAAGTGTTTTCAGAAAATTAACCCATGAAATAAGCAATAATACGTGAACTATAAACATTCTTGCATGTTGGCAGATAACCATATTACACATTCTCCTCCAAGAACTGAAGAAGAGAAGAAAGGGAATAACACAATAGCAGAAAAATGCACTAATCAAATCCATAATCAACTTTGATGATGGAGCAAGGATTCTAATCAAAACACAATGGGGCAAAGTTGCAACAGGTTGCAAGCTTCGAGCTGCATTCTCTTCCTGGGGGGCCTCATCTGTGCTTTTTTTTTTTTTAAACATCTAAAACACCCACAGAGGATTTCCATCACTTCTAATTACTTTTTTAAAGAAGTGAGCTGCAAGTTGAACACCAGGCTCCTAAAAACAGGAAATATCAAAGTATTATATATATATATAATTTTTTTCCTTCTGCAACTGCTTCTTAAAAATAGGCTAACCTCTCCTCAAATAGCTCATGAGCATTCCTTATCTGAAGGTCGGTCGGACAGGGTTTCTGAACTAACACAGAGCAGGTCTCTAAAACAATTCTTTGCACATGGTCATAATTTATATGGCATGTTAACAGAGCAGATGCTATAAATGTTCATTCTTGGGGGGAGGCCCAGGTATCCCAGCACCAGGAGGGGGACTTGGGAGGGATGTTGCGGCTGCAGAACAGTTCCTCTCTCTGGGGGTCGAGCCCCAGCTACAGGTTTGCGGGACAGATTCAAGGTGAGGGGCTTGGCGAGCTGACAGTGGCGCCGTACCTAAAAGCTAGTTGCTGGCTACATCAGCACTTTTCACACTTGATGGAGATGGAGAGCAGGCTTGGGGGAGAATGGGCCATCACTGGCTGAAATAAGTTGCTGCCTAATATAAGCCATGAGAACTGTCTCCTTTCCCCATATCACACCATGTTAGAGATTCTGAACCTTAAACTAATAATAATAATCACTGTCATTTCCCAAGGGTCTGCTATGAACCAGGTCTTTTATGGACACCATCTCTCCATAACTACCCGCACGCTCAGGATCACTATCGACCAGGAAGGCAACAGGCAATTCCAATTTTTCAAATGCGAGAAGCCTTTGTTCTTTGCTCACGCTCACCTTTTGAAAGGAAGATACTAAATATGAAGTCATCACCTGTTACGTGAAGGTGTGGCTTCCCTGTGGCTACACCCACTCCTGCTCTACACCACTGCATGCCCTCCCCCTTCCCCACACGTTCATCTCACGCCCTCTCCTCCCCACCCAGCTATTCCTGCCCATCTCTAGAACCCAGCATCTCCAGCCCCCTCCGTGAGGCTCTCTGGACTCCTCCAGCCATCGTGGCCTTTTTCTTCCTTTCAGCCCCAAATAGCCCTCTCAGCCCTCTTTGTGTTGTGCCCTGATGTCTTCAGTACATCAGTTATACCTCCCATCTAGACTATAAGACCTCCAAGGCCCAGACCATGTCTAATGTACCCTCTACCTCCACCAGGACATGAAAGAGGGAGGCAGCTATGAAGACAGGGAAGACCACCAGCCTGCAAGCTAGACCACCCACAGCTGGACTCCCTGCTTGCCACCCTGGAGCAGGATGACCTGGAGAGAGTCACTCAACCTTGCTGAGTCCTGTTTACTCTTCCAGCTCAGTGGCTAGGGCAGTGGTCTTATAAGTCAGGGCCTGTGAGTAACCGGAAAGTCCCTATGATCTTCTCTCTATAGCATGCTGATTAAGAACAGGGAGTCCAGAAGCAGGCTGTCCAAGTTCTAATTCTACTCCTGCTATTCATGGGGTCACTAACCCAGCCTTTGCCTCAGTTTCCCAAGTGTAAAATGAGAATAATAATACACATATTTCATTGGATTGTTGTAAGAATCAAACGAGGTTTTTTAGAACAATTCCTGGCACGTCGGAAGTGCTATGTGATGACTTGCCATTATTATATTACTGTCACTGAAGAAGATGTTACACAAAATTATTGTCATAGGAAGTCATATCTGCTTTAAGTGTTACTGTGAAGATGAAATGAGATCATACAAAGAGAGCCTGGCACGTCAGGCACTTCCCTCATCTTCCCACCATGTCTGGTACTATATTAGGTATATGACAGATGTTCTGTAAACCCTTGTGAACTGAATGATACCTTCTCAAGGGCTTGACAGAATAAGCTATGCCTTTTCTCACTGAAAGGCTATTAGACCTACATTCAACAATGCCCCATCTCTTGGTTTAGCAATATAAATGGCTCATTTTATTAAGTGCTTCCTATTTTCCAGACACTGGGCTTTACATATCTTCCTTATATATGTATATAAATATGTATCTATGAAGTATGTATATGCATATATACAGACAGGTGTATACGGCACTTTACAAATGTTATTTTTCTTAAGCTTCTCACAATTTGCGTGGTTGTTTAGTGCCCATTGTTACAGATGGGAACACTGAGGCCCAGAGAGGTTAATGAACTAAGTCACCAGCTTGTACATGGTGGAGGCAGGACACCTGCGATATCCACCTGACTTTAAAGCCAGTGCTACTGGCCACTGCACAGCCCAGCCTAGTAAAAGCCCCTGAGTGAAAAAGGGAGTCAAATGCCCCAAGATATCATTTGCCACTTAACTCCTCATCTCCAGAGCATCTTCTAGTGACAAATATCAGGTTTTGAATCCGGGACTGCCAAGCCTGACCCTGTCTTCGAGCCTTTCCTGGACACTGTGTCAGGCCCAGAGGGAGAAGACTTGTCCAAAGAGGAAAACCCCTTTGGCCAATGATTCTCTGATGCCAGGGCGAGGCCATGAGAACGAGCATCTGCACCTGCCACAAAGAAGAACCGCCAGGAAGCCTGACCATGAATGGAAAAAAAAAAGCGGGGGAGGCTGTCAAAACCAGGTAGCCCACTGGGAAGTCCATCCAAACCACCCTTGTGGTAAGTACACAGGGCCCTCTTGAGGGCAAGGGAGGCGGGGTGGGGGCAGACAAGGGACGGTGGGCCGTGGGCAGGGGAGAGAAGGTAAGCCTTGAGGGAACCGGACCACACGAGCCCCTCTGGCAGCAGCTGAAGATCATTTTTCCGGGAAACAGGGTGATGAATCACCTTTTCAGAGCCTGCCCATCGAAAGCCCTCCAACCCTGTGTGTTAAGTGAAAGGTCAAATGGACAGTGGAAGAACAGCTGCCTGGTCGCAATGATCACAGAGTCCACTTTGCCTTCATTCCTCGGGTCCTCCTCATCAGGATGGAGGGTGTGTGTCACATCCCCGAGTCACCACTCTGGCCTCCCCCATCCACTCCATCACACCCCACCACACCCCACCAGCCCCGCCTCCAAGGATGCAGGGGACACCCTCACAAGAGCACACGCCCCAGGCTCACTCCTGTTTCAGAGACCACTGAACAAATCCTGTGATGAAAGGCAGAAAAAGAGCTCAGAGCACAAAACCCTATAGTAGAGACAGGCCCAGTAGCATTGGGGGAAAATCTTGCCTTCCTCCCACACGCCATCACTCAAACCTGTCAGCTTCCAAAAATGTTTAGCAAGTGCAGCAGCAAGGGACATGCTTATCAGCCTGGTGTGGGAGCGTAATCTGCTTTGAGGGCCTTCTCCAGCCCAGAGTTCCAAAAGTCTGCTTACAATTAGCTTCCAGCTTCAGTTCCTCCATCAGAAAGGCTAGGAATGTGTTGAGTTCTAGCCTCTGATCAGAGAAAGCTCTAGGAGAAGGTGGAGACAGGGTCAGCAGAGATTAAGTGCCAAAAAGGTCAGCTGGTCTGTTGCCACTTCCCTGACACCAGCCCCACTCTACCTCCCCCGCTGGCTTTCCGCCTCTCCTGACTGGGACAGTCACATCCGTCAGGTCGGCCTGTCCCCAAAAGTCCCTGCTGACTAACTGCCAAGAAAATACAGCGTGCCCCTGCTCCCTCCTATCAGGAGAGGGAGGGGGAAAAAAAGGAGCAGTGAGGGCAGAAAGCCAGGAGAACTGGATTGGCCCTTGCTGATTTCCTTAAAAGAGATTGCATGGCTAGGGCCTGTCACCCAGCCGAATTGGGTGATGCGAGCTCAGTCTGGAAAGGTAGAAGTCATCAATTCTTTTCAAGCCACCCGCACCCCCAAGTCACCCGGGCTACCGGCACCGGGATCTACTACCCGGGAAGGAGGGGCTTAGCTTCGGGCCGCCATTCCGAGGCAGCCACCCCCGCCCCATCGCTACAGCCAGCCGAGACGCTAGGAGTCTCCAGTTGCCTGCCTCCGCCGGTGCACCGAGCACTCCTACTGCAGTCCCAGCACCGTGCCTGGAATGCTGTCAGCCCAAAGGATGGGGCAGGCCCGAGTAGCTCCAAGCCGAGGGCAGCAGGTACACTGCCACCCCTAGACCTCTTTTCCTGGATCTTGCAGCCAGGCCAGGGGGGAGTGGAGCCCAACGAGGTCTCGGACCATTCCTCGGCAGGGACAGAATCTCTGCAGAACCGACAGACACACAGCCGCTGCTGCAGACACTGTCTTCTTGGGGCCAAGCCCCTCGACATGCAGAACCTGACATTTCCAGTGTGGCACATGGTTTTTTGAGGACACCCTGATCGCGCCCCACCCCACCGCGCCCGCAGAAGGAAGCCGCAGGCAGCCCGCATCCCGATCTCGCAGAGCTCCTTAAGGCAAACCTCGGTCACCCGGGCCACACCCACTGGCCAGCCCACCCTCCGAGCGCAACCCCCAATCTGCTGGCCTCAGTGGAACGGTCCCCTTTTCAGCCCACAGGGTAGCCCTTTTCCCTCTCCAGCCGTGTCAACCTCCACCCTCAAAAAAGTATTCACCCTTCCCCCCAGAAGAGTGCCCCAGCACACAGCATCTCTCACCTGGGTATCGAACCCGTTTTCCACCGAGCCGCTCATCCGCAGCGGGAGCCCCTCCCCCGCCGGCTCCTGCAGCCCCTGCGATTTCAGGGGGATCTGGCTAGGGTAGGCGGTCTTGCTCACCTCCACCTTGCTTCCCAACTTGAGATAGCAAGGCTGGGGGCCCGCCCGGGCTGGGGGCACGTGCAGGATGGGCGCGGCGCTGTGCACGGGTTTGGGCAGTCCCGACTTCATTTTGGAGGCCACTAGGATGGCCGGCATCTTCTCCCGGGGCTTCGGCTTTCCCAGCACGTCCCTGGAAGCGGCGGCGGAGGCGACCGCTAAAGGCAGCGCGGGCAGCAGAGCAGGCGCCGGGCTTCGGCCCGAGAGGCGCCCACCAACAGCCAAGGGAAAGAAGAAAAAAAAAAGAAAAAATCCCCGGGTCGGGGATCTCGGAGCAATCGGACGAGCTGGCCTTGGCGGTGCGGGAACCCGGCGGAGGACTGATCGCCCGGCGCTCAGCGGGTCCCACCTGGACGGATGCTGCCGCCGGGTTTCACGCCCCTCCTGGGTGGCCTGTTCAAGGGCTCTGGGTGCTCAGGAGCTGTTGCCTCTTGCGATTCTCCTCCTGGGACCCCGAGGCTTGGACGCCCATATTAACTTGTCATTGCATCTCCGAAGTGAGGCGGCCCCGCTCGAAGAGGGGTGGCGGGTACCCACGCCTCCCGCTCCGGGGAGGCTGCGGGTGTGAGCCGGCGAGCTAAGGGGCTAGCAACCACGGAGGGCAGGGAAGGAGCGATACGAGGAAGAGAGGGAGGGCGCACGCAGCCCAAGACGTCTTCAGCGGGAGAGGCAGCTGTCGCTCTGATCGCAAGCACCGCAGTGTCCCCCCGCGACGCAGAGGCGCGGCGAGAGCCCCCGAAAGGTCTCTGAAGGTGTGACAGTCGGTCACCACTGCCAGACGCCCCCCGGGGCAGAGAGCACTTCGGCGCCTGAGGGTCTGCACATGCTCCGTGCGCTATAGCGCAGCAAGGCTGTGGCCGCGGGGCGCGGGCACCCGGACGCGCGGCTGGCGGGCTGGGCTGGGCAGGGCAGGGCAAGGCAGCGCTCGCGAGCCGCAGCCGCGCTTCCCGGGAAGGCTGCGCTGGCTGCGGGGCTCCGCGCAGGGGGAGGACAGGCTGCGACCCGCGCGGCTGAGGCGCGCGCTGACAGCCCGGGCCGCCTCAACGCGCCGATTGGTCCGCGGCGGGCCAATCGGCGGCCGCGGCTCTCCCTGCAAAGGGGGCGTGGCCTCAACTCCCCGGGCCGCCGCCGAAACTCTGGGGCCGCGCGGGGCCGCCAGTACAAAGCGGGCTGGTGGCGGCTCTGCAGCGCGGCTCAGCTCGCGCGCTCCCCCGCGGGCCCGCACCCCCCGCGGCCTGAACCCCTTTTGAAAAATGCCCTTTCGAACGCGGGCCGCCCGCCTCGGGGCCCCGCGGGGAAGGCTCCGGGGAAGTTTGTTTCCTTTTTTAAATTGTTCTGGTCACCTTAACGGTCTGAGGCTTCCGGAGTCGCGCCTGCAGCCCCGCGGCCCCCCAGCTGGTCTGGGGAGGGCGGTTCCTTAGGCTCCCGCGTGAAGGACGCGCCAGCCATTTCTTCTCTTTTCTGCCAGCTCCTCCAGGCGGGCCGGGGGGCCTCCGAATGGCTTCCTCTCCAGCTTTCAAAGGCTGCACATTTCACTTAACTATGTGAAGTATTTATAGGCAAATGCAATACCCCCGCGAAGCCTGCCGACCCCAGACGGTTCCTCCTCGCAACCTACCACATACTGTAATTAGAGTGGCCAGAGGAAGCCCAGAGAAGCTCCAGGACCCCGGCCGGGCTCGGGCTAAAATCTTGCTGCGTTTCAGAAAGGAACCCCTCCCTGTCTGCGCCTCGGACGCACTGACCCCTCAGGGTCCTCGACTTCAATCCGCTCGAGGATTTCTCTCCTGTCCCGGGTGCTCTGTGGGTTCCTCGCAGAGAGCTGGAAGAGATGACACGGGCAGGCCAGACCCCTCGCGATTCATTGATGAGGATTTCCCCCCCTTCCGCCCTCGTAGAACTTCCTGGATTTGAATCCGGCAAGTTCTTTGACTTAGATACATCTTTACAAAGCTTCGGTTCCTACTGGGAGTATGGAGGGGGGTTGACGACATTATGCTATTGTTTGGATAAATGAGATAGTTCATTGCAGTCATGTAGCACGGGTACTTGGCAATGTGAAAGACAGATGGAAGTTAGGTATTATTATCCTTATTAGTAAATTATTGCTATTGGTATCCCCCACGCCACCCTCCAGTCATCTCTATTTACTAAAGTTGTTTCACTTCTCTCTCTCTGAGATACGGATTTTTCACAGTATGCCCACCCTATAGCCTAATTTTCAATGTTGATAGCATTGATTTGTTATTATCCTGATAGTAGGAAACTTCAAAGGTTTAAGATAGTCTCTTAAAACAGTATTAAGAAATAAAAGGGTGCCTCTGACGCTGGACTGCTCCCTCTCCCATCTTATCTCCATCCATTCTATGCAACTTTCTTCTCTAGTTAGGCTGAACTGCACACAGTCTTGTATGCAATTCCAGGTATCCCTCCCTCTAAATTACACGTCTTCTGCCATGTCACTTACTTAGCACTCAGCCCTTTTCTATCTGATGCTACCTTGTTGTTTATTGTTTCATGTTTATTTTCTTCTTAAAGAGAAGGCCTCTTGAAGTCAGGAATGTGTTTTTAACCTGCATTAGATTCTCTCGCCATTGAGTATAATGCTGTGGACAGAATAGCTACCCAGATTGTTATCAGATAGATGAGTGAATGATGCCAGCGGCAATTAACCAGAGGGAGAGCCTTTTAGATTCAGGTCGCGGAGAGTCGGACACGACTGAGCGACTGAACTGAACTGAACTGATATAAAATCATAAGAGATGCTATGCTCTGTTAAAACTTGGAGCCTCTCCTATCCAGAATTCTGGTTCTGCCAGATGTAGCAAGAGTTATGGAAATATATTGCAGTCTTTGACTTTAAAGATTATGGAGATATTCCAAAGTATTTTCATGGCCTTAATGTAGTTTTTCTCAAAATGTGGTCCCCAGTTCACCACCAGCACCGTCAACACCTGGAAACTTGTTTGATAAGCCCCACCCCAGATCTGCTAAACCAGAAGTCCTGAAGTTGGGGCCCAAGGATCTAGGTTTACCAAGTGTTTAACCAAATGATTCTGATAAATGCATCAGGCATTCAGTGCTCTTTCAGAGTTGCTTAAACTAATATATTGTTGTTCAGTCACTAAGTTGAGTCAAACTCTTTGTGACCTCATGGACTGCAGCTTGTCAGGCTTCCCTGTCCTTCACCATCTCCCAGAGTTTGCTCAAACTCATGTCCATTGAGTCAGTGATGCCATTCAACAATCCTATCCTCTATCATCCCCTTCTCCTCTTGCCTTCAGTCTTTCCCAGCATCAAGGTCTTTTCCAATGAGTTGGCTCTTCACATCCGGTGGCCAAAGTATTGGAGTTTCAGTTTCAGCATCAGTCCTTCTAGTGAATATTCAGGGTTGATTCCCTTTAGGATTGACTAGCTTGATCTCCCTGCAGTCCAAGGAACACTCAAGAGTCTTCTGCAGCACCACAGTTTGAAAGCATCAATTTTTCGGCACTCAGCCTTCTTTATGGTCCAGCTCCCACATCCATATGACTACTGGAAAACCCATAGCTTTGTAGGACCTTTGTTGGCAAAGTGATGTCTCTGCTTAATATATGTAATATACGTTCATATACATAAGAATTACTGGGGATCTTGCTAAAATACAGATTCCATTCAGTAGGTCTGGACTGGGGCTGAGATTCTGATTTCAGAATAAGCTCCCATGTGACACCCATGCTGGTGGTCTGGAGCTCACACTTTGTGTAGTAAACTAAATCACAGGTAGCAAAATGGGTTCATCTCAAGGGCCATCTCTAACTAACTGACTTTCTGTCACCCTGTGCTAAATGGAATTCCAAAGGTGAATATATCTAGTTAAGTTGGAAAGAGCAGGCTGATCACTTAATAATGTCTGTCATGCGTACAGAAATGGACGGACATAGTGACGTATATACTATGTATTTGCCATCTTGGATTTCCCATTTAAATCATGTTTGCAGCAAGGTCATTTTTTGGGTTCTGAGACCCTCAGATATGTACTAATTTGAAAAACAGTGCATTTTTTTTTAAAGTACCTCTTCCTAATACTCTGCTGCTGCTGCTGCTAAGTCACTTCAGTCATGTCCGACTCTGTGTGACCCCCTAGACGGAAGCCCACCAGGCTGCCCCGTCCCTGGGATTCTCCAGGCAAGAACACTGGAGTGGGTTGCCATTTCCTTCTCCATCCTAATACTCTAGGATTTGGTAAATATTTGACCATGCACCTTAACTTGTGTGATTTATTTAACTTAAAGTCCAATGACTTCTTATCTTTCTTGATGAAAAACAAGTGAATCTTTTAGTTGATTTTCAAATTCTTTCCCAGCCTCCACATCCCTTTAATAATTTTATTTGCTCTTTCCTGGAACAGTTTTAATCTCCCTTTATATTTTTCCTGTCTTCCCCTCATTTCTTTCTTTACAGCAAAATAATTTTGTCATTATAGCAAGACATGGGAGGAAAAGCTCTTTTTTCCCTGAGGCAAAAGAGATAATTGCAAGATTCCTCCTTAAATAAGATCATCTCAAATTATAAAAATGTCCTATAAAGTTACTCCTTCCACATAGATGCTGTATTAACATGAATGAAGTCATTTGAAATCAATAAGTTTGGCAAGCATTGGTAGCTAAAGGAGTCACTGGTTTAGGACACAGTAAACTGCTTTGGAAAGAATACACTATCCAAGTTCCTTTTTATTGCTATTTTTTAAAAATGATATATATCATGGATAACCCACTATTTTAAATCCCAACTTTGACAACCCTTCTCTTTTTCTTCTGTCACACTCTCAACTTTCAAAACCACCCAATTTGAAACATATTGCCAGAGCTCCCAGGACCACTGAATCCAAATCTTAAGAGTTTGGCACCTCTCTGGCTGTAAGAACCATCCTTAGGTCAGGATGTGCCAGCTACACTGTTTTCTGATCCTATACAACAGTCACTGGTGATTAGTTGAGTGTAAATTGGCCTTTAGGGCTGATCTGCAAGTGACCAACCCCATCAACCCACACTTTATCTGTGTTAAAGACCCCTGGCTGCACTTACGTCCCAAGAAGACAGTCCTAAGAGATACTGAAACATCTAAACCACAGTCTAACACACACACACACACAAAATGCAGGGACCTGGGGAAAGAACCAACGGGCTCTTGGAGACCCCTCCTATAAATTATGAAGGGACATATTGCAAGTCTCCAGAATAATATAAAAAGCAAAATATTCTTGAGTTTATTGGGGGGTAAAAAAAAAAGTTAGACTTATTCTCAAATATGCACTTTCCCTTAGTTTTCTATGACATGGGTTGGCAACTTCCAATAATATTGCTTGCTAGCCCAAAATGCTTATCTTTTGGTAATGGCTGAATTGAGATCCCACACATCTCAGACTGAAGGGAAACTGGGGTAAGAACCTTAGAACAGCTGTTTAGAAAGTCTACTCACCTCTCCCTGCACTTGCTTCTAATCTACCTTCTTCCACAGATGGATGTGTGCAGATCTGTATGCCCAGCAGTGATCCCTGGGTTGTATTTTGAGAACAGATGACTGGGTTTTTCCACTTGCAGGGCTGGTGTATAAGGAGCATGTGAGAACGTGTGCATGTTTACAAGGGTTTGAGACAATTGTTGTTGTTTTAGTTGCTAAATTGTGTCCAAGTCTTTTGTGACCCCATGAACTATAACCCACAAGGCTCCTCTGTCCATGGGATTTCTCAGGCAAGACTACTGGAGTGGGTTGCCTTTTCCTTCTCCAGGGGATCTTCCCAAACCAGGGATCAAACCTGCATCTCCTGTTGTTGGCAGGCACATTCTTTACCACTGAGCCACCTGGGAAGACCAAGGCAATAGCCCTGACTAAATGTCAAACAAATATTTAATAAACTATTGGTTTGTTGGCTATGGGCTTCCCTGGTGGCCGAGCTGGTAAAGAATCCGCCTGCAATGTGGGAGACCTGGGTTTGATCCCTGGGTTGGGAAGATCCCCTGGAGAAGGGATAGGCTACCTACTCCAGTATTCTGGCCTGGAGAATTCCATGGACTGTATAGTCCACAGGGTCGCAAAGAGTCAGACATGACTGAGCAACGTGCACTTTCATGTTCACTTATTGGCTATGGTATGCCTCAATCATTAACTCAATGAATAAATTGTTGAGAGACATCTATATGCCAGGCATTATGATAAGGAACAAATAAAACTTAAGTGCTTAGCCCCTACTCTCAAGATTCAAAGGATGATGCAACCACTGTTTCTAGCCTGAGGGTTGCCCTTTTCAACAGCTGAAAAATTGAGAGAACAGGGCAAGCAAACAGGGAAATCAATGACAAATAGTAGATCTTACACTCCAATAAAAGCCTAAGAATCACTGAGGGTTAAAGGAATAGAACCCTAATCACACACCCCCAACAGACCTAGAATTCTGAATCTGTGTATCTGTCTTGTAAGCAAGAAGTCGGGTGACTGAATCTGTGGGTTCTCACACTTGACTTCACAGCCTTGGCTGTCCATGAGAGTCACCTGCAGAACTAGAAAAAAGAGGGCTGCCCGGGCCCCACACTGGACTGATAAAATCGGACTCTGGGGATGGGGCCCAAGCATTTTTCTGTTAGCAAAGCTCCCTGGTGGTGCTTCCCAGGTGACTCAGTGGGTAAAGAACCTGCCTGCAATGCAGGAGACTCAGGAGATGCGGGTTTGATCTCTGGGTCAGGAAGATCCCTGGAGGAAGGTATGGAAACCCACTCCAGTATTCTTGCCTGGAGAATCCCAAGAGGAGCCTGACAGGCTACAGTTCATGGAGTTGCAAAGAGTTGGACACAACTGAAGCGACAATGGGCAGGCACACAAACAGCTCCTGGGTACAGGCAAACGGAAAAGTGCCGCTGTAAGAAATGCTACAAGGACTGCTCCCTCAACATTTTACAGTGGGGAATGACTGAGGCAAAAACCTGGACCGTTTCAGTCAATGTAAACGGCCAATCTGGAAAAACCCAGGCCTTCTGTTACTTTCTGTGCCAGGTTTGTTTTTTGAGAGAGACACACACAGCCAGTCTAGCTGCCCGTGCAGCCCCAAAGCAGCCGGGTAATTGCCCTAATGCTGCCTGAGAGTCAGCCATGCAGATGGCATCAAGCCGTCTGACCCCTGGTCAGTGCAGCAAGGAGCAAGGATGCTCCGGCCGCTTCCTGCACTGCATTTCCCCTCTTGGTTACTGTTTCTCCTGTGAGCCTTCCTGCCTCCCTCTGCCTCTGCCCCAGGCTCAGAGCCTGGTGAGCATCTGCTGCAGAGGAGCTCCTGGCCCCGGGAGAGGTGGGTGGTGGTGCCCAGGGTTCAGGGCTCTCAGAGGAGAGCTTGGAGCACGGTTAACTCTTTACGGTCTGTGCTCAGAAAAAGGTACGCTGGCATGAAAAAAATCTCAACAGTGGATACTAAAAAAAACAATCATGTAGTCCTTCAGTATGTATTTTGTCATTCTTTCTCCTTTATTTAAAATGTACATGTCATGGGGATATTTATCGTATCATTTACATACATGTTTGGCTACTATTTACATACATATTTGACTTCCCTGGTGGCTCAGACAGTAAAGCACCTGCCTACAATGCAGGAGACCCGGGTTCAGTCCCTGGGTCGGAAAGAAGGAAATGGCAACCCACTCCAGTATTCTTGCCTGGAAAATCACATGGACGGAGGAGCCTAGTAGGCTACAGTCCATGGGGTCACAAAGAATTGGACTTCACTTTGGCTACCATTAAAATTTGCAACATATTTGTGTGTTTACAATGTTTAAATACATATGTTTATTAAGAGAAAAGAGAAGGAAGGCATCACATCACACTACTAATAGTAGCTATTTTTTGAGGAGCAAGTTAGGGGACTAGTCATTTCTTATTTTTCTATCACTGCAGAAGGCATCACATCACACTACTAATAGTAGCTATTTTTTGAGGAGCAAGTTAGGGGACTAGTCATTTCTTATTTTTCTATCACTGCTTTAAAGGGTTGGAATTATAATTGATTTCAACTTACTTTTCCATGGGATTTTTCTGCATTTTTTCAAATAAACATCTTTACTTGTTTGAATCTTTTATTTATTCAAGGAACGCTCAATATCCTCTACAGAGAACCAAAGTGAAGTGAAAGTCGCTGAGTTGTGTCCGACTCTGTGACCCCATGGTCTACACAGTGCATGGAATTCTGAAGGCCAGAATACTGGACTGGGTAGACTTTCCCTTCTCCAGGGGATCTTTCCAACCCAGGAATCAAACCCAGATCTCCCACATTGCAGGCAGATTTTTTACCAGCTGAGCCACAAGGGAAGCCCAAGAATACTGGAGTGGGTAGCCTATCCCTTCTCCATCAGATCTTCCCAACCCAGGAATCGAACTGGGGTCTCCTGCACTGAAGGCAGATTCTTTACCACCTGAGCTATAGGGAGCCAAGCCTTGTGCCAAATATTGGTCATAGGGAAGTTAGCTGGCTTAAGTTAGTTATCCACCTCTGCCCTCTGCCTTTTCAGGTAGAGGAGTTGAGTCATCTCCCAAACAGACAGAAACTTTGTTAGCTCTCAAAGAAAGATTAAAATCCAATTTTAGTTCAAATCTAGTTCAATTAAATCCAGTTTAGTTACATATATATATATATATGTATATAAGATCTATATACAGTTGGCCATCTGTATCCATGGGTTCTGCATCCACAGATACAACCAACAGCAGATGGGGAAAAAAAAAATCCAGAAAGTTCCAAAAAGCAGAACTTGAATTTACCATGCCTTAGCAACTATTTACATAGCATTTACATTGTATTAGGTATTGTAAGTAACCCAGAGATGACTTACTTAGGAGGGTATGTGTAGGTTATACGCAAATACTACACCATTGTATATGAGGGTTTTGAACATCCTGCAGATTTTGGAATCCAAGAGCATCCTGGAACTAATCCCCTGCATTTGCTGAGGGATGACTGTCTATATAAAGTCACTGACAAGCAGGGTTCCCTCCTTCTAAGACAGCCAGGAACAGTTACTCCAGACACCCTCCCTGTTTTCCTTTTCTTTCAGGGAAGCAGCTCCTAATAGAATCCTCCTCTGCAGAAGTGCCAAGACCACCCCTGAGCAGAGGGACTAGGAAATCCATCCTTTTCAGACTGACCTACCAAACTGTCTCTATAAGCCATGATGCTAGCCTGAAGACAGAGTCCTGATCTCGCAGAAGGAGAGAAGATGGGGAGGAAAGCAGGTCCCAGTATGCTTGAAATAAACCCTGCTGGGCACATGTAAAAAAGGAATTCTCGTTCACACTACCCCCTGGCTGAGCTCAAAGCTGGTCTCAAAACTGTCAACAAAACAGAGACACCCGTGAGGATCTTTTGCGCCCTGAGATCATTGGAAGCCACTAAACATAAACAGCTGTGTTGATTTCCACTCGCTTTCCCAACCCAAGGCAAATAAAACCTCAGAACTTTAAGGGTGGAAAAGAACAAAATATACAAGGATTTTATTATTATTATTATTTTGGCTTAGAAAGATGGTTTTACAAACAATGGGGCAAGACACCATTCAGTCTTTAAAAAAAAAAATTGGCATCTTTCTTGAAGCCCCACATTGTGCAAGAATTTTAGACATGCACTGATATATTTATCAAAATTTTTTCCTCAAAGCAGTCTGGACATGCATCAAATATGAATCTAACACACTCAGTCTCCCTAAGGCTGCAAAGCAGACTGTCAAGCATATCACCCTGGCTTCCTTGTTTCCACAAAGACAGCCTTCAAATTTTGGGATGGCAAATGAATTCCTACTCACAGTCATTTGTTTCTTAAGGTTTTATCCTTCCCAAGGCGGAAGGAGAGACCCTGAAGAGCTGAGTTTGGAGAATGGAGAATCCAGTCTTCCAAGGCATCTGGGGTCTTCATGGCTGACTTCCTCCTGAATTATCAAACACAGGTTTCTAGAATATCCTCCCATGACCATTTTAGCTCTTTCTTTGACTTTGGTCCTTTATTCTTGACTTTCAACCCTTTCTGGTACCCACAAACCCATTTTCTTCTGCTTTCCCTAGAGCAGAAGCTTGGGCTATTTATCACTGCTATTTTTTTTTCTTTTTTTTTTTGCCCACACCACGTGGCTTGTGGGATCTTGGTTCCCCAACCAGAGATTGAAACCACACCCTTGGCAGTGAAAGTCCTAGTGAAAAGTCCTAACCACTGGACAGCTGGGGAATTGCCACCTTATCATTGCTTCTTGTTTCCAGGTTCTTCTCTGAGTGACGTGAAGGAGTGAGAAGACTGGGGTGGAATCAGGCAAACCCATATGTGAATGTTGATTTCACTTCCCATTCACTGAGCAAGGGTCACTTCATCTCCGGCCCTCAGTTTGTTCATCAGGAAAATGGGAATGATGGTAACTAGCTCACTGAGTTGTTGCAAGGATGTGGGATAATGGGAGTAGAGGGCCTGGTGTGAGTCTAGAATCTTGTAGGTGCTCTGTTCATTCATTCACTTACTTAAATCATAGCTCAGTGCCACTGAATGTCAGACAGCATGCTAATCACTAGTGATAAAATGTTAATAAGAACCAAGGGTTTTTTTTTTCTGTCATAGAACTTACAATGTAATCAGGAAAATGGACAATAGTTACACAATCACATGGATGTATAATCACTAAGTCAGGCAAGTGCTATATTAGCAGGAAAGAACCTAGACTGACGAGGCGGTCACGGCTCCTGGAGAAGTGACGTGGGGGTGACGCTGGGGTGAGGTCTGAAAGGCAAAGAGGCAGGGTTGGGGCTTTCATTCCTGCCTGCCAGTGTGCTTGAGGTGGAGGGTTGGGCAGAGATCAAAGACCTGGGTGTCCCCAACGCATACTCCTCCCTCTTACCCATAAGGTAAGAGATGATGTCAAGGTTTCCGTTGCTCTCCTGGAAGTCCTTCAGTGAAAAGAGTCTCACAGATGAGCACAGATACTTAACTGGTTGTGTGACCTGGCCTTGTCACCACACCTCTCTGAGTCTCAGTTGAGACTCGATGAGAGTTGGACCATAAGGAAGGCTGAGTGCCAAAGAATGGATGCTTTCTAATTTTGGTGCTGGAAAAGACTCTTGAGAGTCCCTTGGACTGCAAGAACATCAAACCAGTCAATCCTAAAGGAAATCAGTCTTGAATATTCATTGGAAAGATTGATGCTGAAGCTCAAACTCCAATACTTTGACCACCTAATGCAAAGAACTGACTCATTTGAAAAGACCCTGATGCTGGGACAGATTGAGGGCAGGAGGATAAGGGGACAACAGAAGATGAGATGGTTGGCTGGCATCACCAACTCAATGGACATGGGTTTGAGTAAATTCTGGGAGTTGGTGATGGACAGGGAGGCCTGGCGCGCTGCAGTCCATGGGGTTGCAGAGTCGGACACAGCTGAGCGACTGAACTGAACTGAACTGAACTGGGAGACAGTAAAGGACAGGGGAGCCTGGAGTGCTACAGTCTATGGGGTCAGAAAGAGTCAGACATGACTCAGCGACTAAACAACAACAATATGCCATCTATGACAGGAAGTTACACCTGCCTCCTGGGACTCTGGAGCAAGATTAAGTAAGAGAGGCAGTAGAGGCGGGTACAGTGGTTGAAAAGAGGATAACTTTGGAATTAGACTGCATGTGTTTGACCACATGGCTTTGAGGTCTGCCACTTACCAACCATGTAACCTTTGATGAGTTATTTAACCTCTTAATGCCTCAGCTTTCTCATCTGTAAAATGGGGTTTATAACAGTACCTCCCTCCTACAGTTGCTAGAAGGATTAAATGAATTGATATGTGTAAAACACTATGCCAAAGTCTTTGACTATATGGATCACAATAAACTGTGGAAAATTCTGAAAGAGATGGGAATACCAGACCACCTGACCTGCCTCTTGAGAAACCTGTATGCAGGTCAGGAAGCAACAGTTAGAACTGGACATGGAACAACAGACTGGTTCCAAATAGGGAAAGGAGTACGTCAAGGCTGTATATTGTCACCCTGCTTATTTAACTTATATGCAGAGTACATCATGAGAAACGCTGGGCTGGAGGAAGCACAAGCTGGAATCAAGATTGCCGGGAGAAATATCAATAACCTCAGATATGCAGATGACACCACCAATATGGCAGAAAGTGAAGAGGAACTAAAGAGCCTCTTGATGAAAGTGAAAGAGGAGAGTGAAAAAGTTGCCTTAAAGCTCAACATTCAGAAAACTAAGATCACGGCATCCAGTCCCATCACTTCATGGCAAATAGATGGGGAAACAGTGGAAACAGTGTCAGACTTTATTTTGGGGGGCTCCAAAATCACTGAAGATGGTGACTGCAGCCATGAAATTAAAAGACGCTTACTCCTTGAAAGAAAAGTTATGACCAACCTAGACAGCACATTAAAAGCAGAAACATTACTTTGCCAACAAAGGTCCATCTAGTCAAGGCTATGATTTTTCCCGTGGTCATGTATGGATGTGAGAGTTGGACTATAAAGAAATCTGAGCACTGAAGAGTTGATGCTTTTGAACTGTGGTGTTGGAGAAGACTCTTGAGAGTCCCTTGGACTGCAAGGAGATCCAACCAGTCCATCCTAAAGGAGATCAGTCCTGGATGTTCATTGGAAGGACTGATGTTGAAGCTGAAACTCCAATACTTTGGCCACCTGATGCGAAGAGCTGACTCATTGGAAAAGACCCTGATGCTAGGAGGGATTGAGGGCAGGAGGAGAAGGGGACAACAGAGGATGAGATGGCTGGATGGCATCACTGACTCGATAGACATGGGTTTGGGTGGATTCCTGGAGTTGGTGATGGACAGGGAGGCCTGGCGTGCTGCGGTTCATGCAGTCGCAAATAGTCGGACACAACTGAGCGACTAAACTGAACTGAACTGAAAGCACTAATCAGTGATCATGGTCACTGCTACCACCATTATGATGATGGTTTTTCCTGGTATACAGTAAGTTCACGCCACAGTTCTTCTTTCCCACCTACCCTGGAGTCACAGCATGACACCTTGTTGTGGTTGTATCTGAGTATGTCGACGTTTCCATTGCTAACATACTGAGTGAAGACCTAGAACCTGAGGCTAGGGTTAATAGGGATCCCTACCCCTCTAAGAGGGGTTCACAGACACCATCCACCGTCACTGGGAGAGGGATCCCTATCCCCAGATCTGGGGCACACACAATGGGCCAGGCAGGGGAAAGAAGCTCGAGAGAGGTTGTGGAACCTGTCTGCAAACATCGGCCTTGCAGTTCTGCACACCAGGAGAAGCGCAGCGGGGCCTAGCTCTTCTCACTGCAGCCCCAGTTCACATCTGCCCCCTCCCCACCTGGCCTCCTGCCAAACTCCGTTAGTTGAGAGGGACACAATCAGGCTAGGGGCATATGTGTTCTCTCCAAGACATCCATTCAGGGCACTGCACCATTCTTCTGCCACAGGGTGTCATATGTGGGTGTCCCTGTGGCTGCTTTCCTCCCTAATGCCTGGGGTGCCGAGGCCATCCTCTCCACCAAGATGCCTCTTTGGGAGAGGCAGGTTTTGCTTTCAACAACCACCTCTTCATCCTGGTATCTCTCTGACTTCCCAATCCGCAATTCTAAATCAACACATAGTATCAGCCCAGAGCACCTCGGTAATCCAGGTGCAGAAAGCCACTGAGATGGGAGCAGGGTTTGGGTGGGAATGAAACAGTGATATGCCAGAGTAGTCCTCTTATTTAATGTCTTCAAATAATCCAAAATTTCTTCCTTTTTACAGATGAAGAAACTAAGGTGCAATAGTAATTTTTTTAAGAAGCAGTAGAACTGGGATTCTGGAGAAGGAAATGGCAACCCACTCCAGTGTTCCTGCCTGGAAAATCCCAGGGACGGGGGAGCCTGGTGGGCTGCCGTCTATGGGGTCGCACAGAGTCGGACACGACTGAAGTGACTTAGCAGCAGCAGCAGCAGAACTGGGATTCAAAACTTTATTGTCTGATCCGAAATGCCATGCTTTTCCACAACACCCTATTTGACAAGAGCCACCCGGAACTGAGTCCCTGACTCTGTTGACTGAAGGCTGGGCAAATCATTGCTGCTCAGCGAAGTGACTCACACCTTCCCACAGCAGGTGATTGAAAGTAGGCTGCAGAGAGCCTGGGCGGAACGAGGGACTTCTGTCCGAGTGACAGGGCAGGGGGCTAAGCCAGAGTGTACTGGGGCTCAGGTACAAAAAGACGTTCTGGACAATCTGGAATCTTCTGTGTGGTCGTCTCCTTCCTTGTCCCTTTCCTTATCCTCTACACACAGACACAGACACACACACAGACACACACAGACACACATACACAGACACACACAGACACACACAGATACACACACACACACAGACATACACAAACACACAGACACACACAGAGACATACACAGACACACAACAGCCATACACACACATACAGAGACATACACAAACACACAGACACACACAAACATACAGACACAAGCAGAGACATACATAAACACACAGACACACACAAACACACAGAGACACACACACAGACATACACAAACATACAGACACACACACAGACACACACAAACACACAGACACACACAGAGACATACACACACACAGACACACACAAACACACAGACATACACAGAGACATACACACACACACACAGACACATACAGACACACATACACAGATATTCACAAACACACGCACAGACACACACACACTCGGAATCCTCATGCAGCATGCATCTGGCAGAAAGGCATGCCAGCCGAGGTGTTGAAATCCATGGAGAGTCATGGTTTGGCACCTGTGGAGTGCTTTTCAGCACTTTGGAATGACAGCTTATTCGTCCACAAAACCCTTCCAGAAAGGTTGTATCTGTGCCATCATGGAGGGAGAAAGAGCAAAGGCTAGGAGTGGCCGAGGCCAAGCAGGAGTTGAACTTCTCACCCCTGCTCCGTGAGGCCTCTCAAAGGTGTCCCCTGCTCCCGGTTCTGCTGTTCAGATTCCAGGTGACCCTGGAAAAGCCATGGAACCCTTTCAGGCCTCCGTTTTCTCAGCTGCAAAATAAGGGGCTCTCATTCTGGGCTCCCAAGACCCACAGTCATGGGATACAGTCATGGCTTTTTGAGTCATTTGCTCAGAGCCTTAGACACTGTTACCAGGGGTGTTATGAATGATAGCTCCAATTTTCAAAACACACTTGCAAGGTAGGAATGGTGACCCCATTTTACTAATGGGAAAACTGATCTTGACAGCAGTTAGGGGACTTGCCCCCAAATCACGCAGTTAAGCACCAGAGCTGGGATTCAAACACAGGATCATATGTTTAACTGTTACCACCTACTGCTTCCAAGGGGCTAGGCAGCCTCTGTCCCGGCTTACATCAAGGGCAGGGACACGGGTTTCTGGTTCTTCCGTGGCCGCCCCAGGCACTCACCCCTGCGCTCTGATGAGCTGGCTTCGGGCAACTGCGTGGGAAGGCTGTGGTGGGCACCGGTGCTGGGGAGGTCATGCGGCTTCCAGGGAAGGAAGGCACAGAGCCAGCTGCTCTGGGGCTGACCTGTGAGGTCCAGATAACGTGTCGAAGCAAGAGTTCAGTGGAGAGAAGGAGCGGGAGGTCCTTCTCACATTCCTCCCCACTCAGCACGGAGCTGCTGTCAGAACTGATTGTCATCACCGAGCGCCTGCACCTCTGCGCTCCCTTCCAAAACACTGACCTACTTTCTGTCATGTAGAAATGTACCCCAAGCCCCTGAGCTAATGGCTTCTTGCTCTCATTGGTATAGGTGGCAGCTCTTCCGCTCATTCACTGGATAAAATCCTGTCTTCTAGCCTGGGTGCCCGAGGCCCTTCCTACCCTGCTCTCACCCACCTCTCCAGCTTCCCCTCGCTAGTTTCTCTTTGGCCACTTGCCCCTGCCATCCGGGCCTGCCAATCCCTCTCACGCTTCCACACATGAAGAGGCAGGATGGTTCAGTGGTAAGCGCAGCTCCCCGGAGGCAGAGCGCTGGGGTCCTATGCCATTTCCCAGAGGCTAAATATCCTTGGGCAAGTGACTCCCGCTACTGTGCCTCAGTTTCCACATCTTCAAGATGACGACAGCAGCCGTATTTTGGAAGATTATTGTAAGGATTGAGAAAACACATGCACAAAGCAGTTTTTTTTTTAAAAAGCTCCCAGGGCTTCCCTGCTGGCTCAGTCAGTAGGAAAGAATCTGCCTGCCAACGCAGGAGACAGGGTTTGATCCCTGCTCCGAGAAGATCCCACATGCCTCGGAGCAATTAAGCCCATGCACCAGATTACTGAGTCCGCACTCTAGAGTCCAGGAACCACAATCCCTGAGCCCATGTGCAGCGGCTACTGAAACTGGGGTGCTCGAGAGCCTGCGCTCCTCAACGAAGAGTAGCCCCTGCTCTTCGCAACTAGAGAAAAGCCCGTGCAGCAACCAAGACCCATCACAGCCAAAAATAAATAAATTATATATACATATATTTTTTTTTTTAAAAAAAAAGCTTCAGGATGATTCCGCCACGCTGCCAGAGTTAGGGAATCTCTGGTATCAGACTCTAATCTCCAACAGAGTAGAGAAGGATATCTTACTGTGTGTACTTCACGGCCTTGGTGCTTAAGTAGCACAGTGTCTGGCACAAAGCTGGCCTTCTGGGAATAGATTTTGAATGAATGGATGATTCTATTTATATAGAAGATTAAAGGACAAATGATCCTTTCCCCAAAGCCAGGCGTGCAATCACTTCAAGAAGCCAATTTCAACCTGAAACCAGTAAACCCATGCTCCTGGTCATCGAGACGTTCTGCTGCTTGGGAACTCGGCTGTGAGATGCTGAGCTCAACTGAACCTGTCTCAGTAAATAAAGTCAATATTTAAAACTTATGACTCCTGGACAAACTAGGAAGAACAGACTCAATGAGATCTAAACAACACACAAAAGGGAAACAAGACTTTCAACAGGAGACAGATTTTTGGGTATTTAAGTGTTTGGATGTTTACTCTAGGTTTCTTGTTTTTTTGTCAGACTTCCAAGTTTCAGGGCCCATGCCAGCTTCAGACTCAAAATGGACAAATGCGCTTTCTGAATCCTCACACCTAATTCCAGATGGAAACACTAGGAAGTGACTCTGACCAGCTCTACTGCTGGGAGAGAAGTTATTCTTAGCACAATGGTGTGGGTGGCAAGCCAGGGTTTTTTTTTTTTTTTTAATGTGATGGATGTTCAATTAGGCTGCTGAAAACTAGGACAGCATTGCTATGTATGGGGGAGAGGGTTGGAGTGGGGCAGGACCCAGCATCTCAGAGTCTTGTAGGGTTTTGCTTTTTCTCTTGCAGTGTGCCATCCAAGAGGGCTCATCTGAGGAGCTATCAGCATATGGAGTATAATGGAATTCAATGGAGAGGGCCAGGTGCTAGCTCGGCATTTGTCAAGATCAATGGAGGAAAAAAAAGCAGGCCATTTGGACAGTATTCAGACAGTAACCCAGAAGGGACAAAACCTTTCAAAACACACGACAATAAAGGACACATTTCTCTGGCTTGTACCCTGCACCCAAGCAAGACCAGGGCAGCTGGATTGAATTAAAATGCACACAATGACCCAAAGTTAAGACAGGTAATGGGACAGGAAGCAGTGCCAGCAAAACCAAGGGAAAAAGGTGGGACTAAACATTTCTCAGATGCCCACTTCATGCTCGGCACTGCCTGGTAACATCTTATTTATTCTTTGCAGGGTAGAATATTGCCATTTCCTGTTTACAGATGACATCATGGAGGTACAAAGTCAAAAAACCACTCCAGTTAGTAAGTGGATGAACAGGGGTTATGAACTCCAATCCATCCTCCAGACTCTGTGTCCTCCCACTTCTGGGCTGGAAAACTGACTCAGCTCCCTGGGGGAAGGCCACCATGGGCAAATGACCACACCTGGCCGGGGGAGGGTGGGCTGAGGCAACAACTGGAGGGGATGCCCTCACCAGGTGTTCTGGTGCCCATGAGTCCCTTAGTCTGGCTCAGCTTGGAGTGAACTCTTGATTACAGCAGTGATCACCTTCTCAGGCAGTGACCTTGGACAGCACTTTGCCATCGGCCATGGCCGTGGAGAACAGCAGGTCACCCTTGCCTGTGCCAGGGCACCCTTGAGTGGCAGAACAGCCTCCAGGGCCTGTGGAAGGAGACATGAGGGCAGATCTCACAGAGCCCCTTTACCCACCTAGAGAGGCACACGGGAGAGCTAATGTGATGAAAAGTCCAGCTTGCTACTTAAAGGACTTCAATAGGCTGTGGCTGGCAGACGCTGGGTTGAGCCCCCGGTGCCCTACCCCTGCTATCCAAATCCATCTGAATGAGGCAAGTAGATTCTGAAATCTCAGTCTAAGGGAAGGACGAGCCAGGTGCCACCAGCTTGATCCCAGTGACCCAGGACATTGAAATTGCCCCTGAGAGGATGACAGTGGACAATTCAGGACAGCAGAGTTCTGGTCCTACCTCTTGATGGCCAGAGATGGGTTACTTTTATCCTTCTAAACCTCAACTGCTTCACATGTAAAAGGGCAATAAAATGAACTGCCACCTCCAGGGACTCTGAAGGTGTTCCACCTGGAGGCCAGGGCCCCCTTACTGTTTCTGTGGCCCTCCCCTCCCTCGGATTCCACTTGCTTTGCCTCTACTGATGGTGCCTGTGACCTTGCTCACAGGCTGCCAGTGGGTTACTGGAGTCCCTTCATCCAGGTGTGCAAGAAAGTCCAGTGGGTCTAAGTGTGGGCTCCTGGGGCACCCATTACCGGGGACAGATTTTTGGGTATTTAAGTGTTTGGATGTTTACTCTAGGTTTCTTGTTTTTTTGTCAGACAAAAGCCCAGCTCTCTTGTCTTGAGATGGGACAAACTGAGAGGTAGCTGAAGCTCCGCAGCTCTTCACAGGATGAGCTGAGACTTTGCCCAAAACACATACCCTCACTTGGCTTCATCCCTGTCCCTGTCCTGCTTTTTTCCTGGGAGTACTTCTTTAAATAAATCACAAATCCTCATCTTAGAGTCTGCCTCTGGAGAAGACACCATGCTTTGGGGTTACTGTGAAGATGAAATGACATCATTGCTGGAAAGTGCTTAGTTCAATGCCTGGCACACAAGCAGGAATCAATAACTAGTAGCTATTGTTCATTTTCAGATGGAACCAGATGAAATCACCAATAATGACTATTTTTGACTCCCAAATGGTACTTTCATATGGATCAACCTAATGATATTTAATGATAGATCCAGTCTCCTAACATTCTCTCACCAGCTACAATGACAAATTCTCTAATGAAGACCACAGCCTATTCCGGTGAGTTCCCAAGACTGTCTTTCCTCCCTGTTCTGTCCCCGTCCGAATGTCCCCTCAGTTGCTGGCTTTTGGACCCTCCTGGGCTAGGCAACCCACTCCAGTGTTCTTGCCTGGAGAATCCCAGGGATGGGGGAGCCTAGTGGGCTTCCGTCTATGGGGTCACACAGAGTCGGACACGACTGAAGTGACTTAGCAGCAGCAGCAGCAGGGCTAGGTACAAATACACTTGTTATTTCACCAGAAGCCCATGTGAATTGGGACCCCACCTAAAACAGGAGGAAGGGCAGGGGTGTGGTTGGGAGAGAGCAATCAATATTTGTCAAGTGGAAAAAGACTAGATCATAAATAGGAAAAATGTTTTCAACTTTTCCCAAGGGCAATGTTTTGTAAACATATTTTTGTTTTATTTTCCTGAAAAGATGACTTTGGTGGCCTCTTAAACCAGGCTGTTGTGAACCAACTCTTTGAAGGGCCATGGTGTATTTATGGCACATTTCAGCTTCAAACACAGAACAAATGACTCCTGCGTTCACGTCAGCATGGCATACCTGACTGACAGAGACATGAAAAGTGCAGGGAAAATCGTTGTTTATATTTCCTTGAGCTATCACTGCTCCAGCCTCATGACAATAGGGAAAGTTTACGGTACAAATAATCCGTCTGCTATCTCACCCCAAACACAGCCTCCCCTCCCATCACGAGGGGACCCTATGGAGGTTGAGCATCACACACAGTCATGGCTTCAATCACAGAGGAAACCAAGAGCCAGGCAGAGATGGGCTGGTGGCAGATAAGTGACAGAGAAAATGAACCTGAAAATATCGGAGCAGGAGTGAGCCAAATGATCTGCTTAACTGGCAAATCTCAGCCATAAGGAACCAGGGAGTTGTTGAGCTTGGAGAGAAGGTATCAGTCAGGTCCTGAGGCAGCAGGGACCATGGGCAGGGAACAAAACCTGTCCTGAGTGGGGGTCAGCCCACTGTTGGGGAGTCTTAACTGCCCAGTGGCCTCAGCGTGGGGCCCATTAAGTGCATACCAGCCCCGAGAATACTTGCTACCAAGCTAATATGTCATTTGCTCATTTCTTGTTCATCCCTGTTCTTCATCCCCTCACCTCAACACACAGGCACACACTTGGATTCAAGTTCCAAAAGAGCGGGGATTTCTTTCTGACGTATCCCCAGAACCTAGAACAATGGCAGGTACTCTATATGTATTTGTCGATTGAATGAATGAAATAAAATGGCCTATACGGTCAAGAAGCAAAAATGCCTGTGGAGGCAATAATGACAGCCAACGATTAGATAAAATCAGATTTTGCTCATTACACTCCACTTTGTGAGGCAGAGGAAAAGTCAATCCAGGTTTAGAAGGCTTTGCAATCATAAAGAATGAAACAAGGAACAGTTTCTGCTTTATTGGAAAACTCCATTCATCAGAACATCCCTGTGTAGATGTTTTGTCTGTAGAGCACAGCATATTTAGATGTTCCCAGATATTCATATGTTTAGCATTAGATAGCACCAAACTATGAGCTTTCTCAGACAAAAGCAGGAAAATTTAAACATTTGGTCGAGGAGCCAAATGCCCCAGCTTCTCAGACATGGGTTTCCAGGGGGGTACATGTGAACAGAAGGGTCTGCTGAGTCACCTGCAAGTCACAGATGGGGGAAGACGCTTGTAGCTTTCCTTCTGGCTCAGACAAGACCCGAAACTGCCCCCAGTGAGGCCCGGGACCTGTGCGGGGATTCCTCCCAACCAGTGTGTGAGCACGGTCAGAGCTGTCGGATGATCCATTGATGTCTCTTTGGCAGGAGGAGAACCGCGCCCGAAGTCACAGAGGGCCCACAGATGTCACGCTGGCGCTCTGCCATGGAATCACGGCCTGTGTCTCTCACCGTCACGGTTGGCCCCGCAGAAAAACCTTCCAACCACCGGGCCAGACAGTGGCAGGGCCTGAGCCGTATGGAAAGTATTCTCAGTTGGGCTCTTCTAATTGAGAACAGAGCACACAGACTCTCAAGCATTTAATTGTATATTCTGACACCACTGTGCCGGTCACACAGAGGTCTTTGGGTCCAGATAAACCCAGGGTTACCCACAGATGAAGGAGGGAAGGTGAGTTGTGGCCTTCCTTACTTGACTTCCCAGGTGACTCAGTGGGTAAAGAATCCACCTGCCAACGCAGGAGATGCAGGCAGACACGAGTTCGATCCCTGGATTGGGAAGATCCTCTGGAGGAAGGCATGGCAACCCACTCCAGTATCCTTGCCTGGAGAATTCCATGGACAGAGGAGCTTGGTGGGCTACAGTCTATAGGGCTGCAAACAGTCGGACACTAGTGAAGCATCTGACCATGGATTCATGCACTTAGACCCTATGCAGGGCTTCCCAGGTGGCACTAGTTGGTAAAGAACATTCCTGCCAATGCAGAAGATGTAGGCATGGGTTTAATTCCTTTAATTTGGAAAGATCCTCTGGAGGAGGGCATGGAAACCCACTCCAGTATTCTTGCCTGGAGAATCCCATGGACAGAGGTGCCTGATGGGCTACAGTCCATAGGGTCACAAAGAGTTGGACACGACTGAAGCAACTTAGCATGCACAGGCTACCATATTCACTGGAAGCTGGGCTGGTGGGGCCCTGGGCTGCTATTCTTCAAGGCTTAGGGCTGTTCTCACCTACAAAAAAGGTAAAAGAGTGGGCTAGGTGGGCCTACCAAAGTGGGAAAAGCCAGAGGAAGATGCAAGAAGATGGTTACTGTCAGCTGGTGCAAAGAGCTAGACCCACAAAGGGATTACCTATAACTTCCCTGTAGCCAATAGCTACACATGGCAACCTCATGCTTAAAATACAGCAAATCTGAATGGAGATGTGCTCTAGGGTAAAACACACCCTGAGTTTTGAAGATTTTGTATGAAAAAAATGTAAAATATCTCATTAATAATGTTTATACTGATTATATGTTGAAATGAGAATATTTTGGATATACTGGGTGAAATAAATGTATGAAAATTAGTGACATCTGTTCCTTTTTTAATGTTGCTACTAGAGAATTGAGAATGACATATGCAGCTCATATGATATTTCTATTGGACCTTGCCGGCCTAGAGCCCTGTTAGGCCAAGTCTGATCCCAAATAGCAGCATCACCTGGGAGCTTTCAGAAATGCAGATTCTTAGGTCCACCCAGACCTGAATTTTGAACAAGATGCCCAGGAGAAGCAATTGCATGTTAAAATCTGAGAAGCCCTGGCCTAGGTCATTCCGTAGGACTCCCGGCTTCCTCATGGGTGAAGCTCAGCTTTGATGGCAGAATAGACCCCAAGAAAGAAAACTCTGGTCTGTGCAGTGTTGTGACAGGAGCCCTAGTTTCTCGGTCACTGGATCTGGCTCCTATGCCCTATGCTGCCTGGAAACTGCTGTGTGACCTTGGTTAGGTCACTGCCCCTCTCTGGGGCCTGTTCCTCAACCTGCAAATGAAAAACCTGGACTAGAAGACCTATAAAGCCCGTCCAGGAGCTTTCCCTCATACCTGCTGGTGTGACCGGAATCTGCTTCTTTCACAAAGGTTCCCAGACAAACCCCAGGGAAAATTTCCTTTTTGTAACTTAAAAAATTTTTTATTCGGAGGATAACTGCTTTCCAATGTTGTGCTGATTTCTGACCTCCGACAACATGAATCAGCTATATGCAGACATATATCCCCTCTCTCTTGAGCCTCCCTCCACCATGCTCAGTCATCACAGAGCACCAGGATGAGCTCCTTGTGTTACAGGGCAACTTCCCACTAGCCATCTATTTTACATACGGTAATGTATGTTTCAACGCTACTCTCCTTCCCCAACTGTGTCCACAAGTCTGTTCTCTAATGTCCACGTCTCTATTCCTGCCTTGCAAATCGGTTCATCAGTATCATTTTTCTAGATCCGAGGGAAAGTTTGGCTTTCACTTTGGTTTTTGCATCCGTTCTACTCAAAACAGTCACATACAGTGTTGAATTGATATATACGTTTTCATATGTTCTAGTATATTCTCCCTTGAGTCCTGAGAAATTTAATTTTTTGTTACAGTATTTTATTGAGTGATTACTATGTGCTGGGACTGACTCTAAATACTTTACACGTGTTGTCTCACTGAACCCTTGCAATGACCCCAAGAAGTAGGTCTCACCATAACTTTACATGTATACATATCAATGAAAGCACAGAAAAGTTAATTAAATTGCTCAAGATCATACTCCTGGTAAGTGGTCAAGTCTGGATTTCATTCCAGGTAAGCCCAATTTTTCATCCTTAACCAAAACAATAAACTCTTTCTAGGGCTGCTCTGAAATTCTTACACATTTTTTTCAGCCCCCAATCTGCCAGGATGCCTCTTCTCAACTTGCTACATTTGCTTTAGGCTTCCAGGGTTCAGAATTTTCCCCTGACACTGCTGAAACCAAAACTGCAGAGACTGCACCCTTGTTAGTTGTTCCCTTGGCCTCCCAGCCCTAACAGTGGATTAAGGGGAAGAAGACAGAGCATCCAGGGTGCCATATTCTTGCTCCATGCAAGCAGCAAGCATTCAACACAGGTGTGTTGGCCCTGACTTTGGCCATGAAGTCATTGACTGGCCAGGAGAGGAAAGGCCCAGAGAGGTAGCCTAAGATTGTTAGGTGGCAGAAATAGGGAGGAAAAAGGAAAGTGTTACAACTGATACAAGTGAATCTTCTGCAGCGTTTGCCCGATTCCCATATAAGGGTCCATATCATACATTGGTAACCACGACAATCTCTTTCTTTGAACTCAGCACCCACAGGACTGACGTCTCCTGGGAAAGACATTCTGTCCAGTTGCCACACTGACATTGATACCCAGTACCCACACATTCTGACAAGGCTAGTTAAAATGGATGGGGCAGGCTGATTAATTTGTCCCCAAGGAAATAATCAGAAAAGGGTTAATGCTAAAACAAGCCCTTTCCTTTTTAAAGATCCCTCTCTTCCCTCATGAATAAATTTTTTATGAGTAGTAAAAATAATTACTCATAAGATAATCATAGCAAGGCCACTGTAGCCAGACATGAAAAGGCAGTTTCGTTGGCCGATTGTGAATGTGGTCTGGGGCGGGCTTGTCTAGCCTAGCTGATGCCTCCCACCCAGCACATCCCTTCTTGTGCCAACCTTCAGCCTCTAGTGTTGTCATAGCCTTCACTCTGAGCCCTATTCCCAGCCCTTGTTTCTTCCTGGCACACCTCTTCCTAAACTTTTCTCCTATTCCTGGTTCCAGGCTTCTTGCCTCATTTCCTGGTGATGCCTTTGTCCTTATCCCTTGGAACCTACACATCACCTTGACTTTGGCAAGCCACCCTCTCAAACTAGAATTTACATTGTTCTGGTAGATGATTCCTCTTTGGCTGCTTCAGAAACTGGCTGAGGCTGGCTCAGCCTGTTCTCCTTGACTCTGACCTGGCATTGTCACATGATCTGTGTCCACAGCAGGTTTGCCTTGACGGGGTGGGGTGGGCAGGGACCAACAGTGGATCATTGGAAAGACCACATCGGGATTCTCCTAACAGATTCCCAGAGTCTCTGGGAACACCTTACGGGGACATACGAGGCTTACCCTCTGTTGAGTTACTGCCAGCCAGGGCCTGAGCTTCCAGGCCTTCTCCCGTAATCTTGCTGGGTTTGCATGGCTAGAATGACTATATGATTTTTCATCTAAACTGGGCTCCTTTGACAGTGGAAATTGATGCTATTAATAATCACACCTGGACAACAGGCATAAGCTGGGACTGTCCCAGGCTAACTGGGGGACTTTATAAAGTACCCTCACTCAGAGCCCAACTTCCTTCTCAGTGTACAGCCTGGTAATAACTGTCTCCCTATGTTGTACACACTGTACCAATACCTCCTTTTATGAGTCTCACTGAGACTTGTCCACAAAAAGTAACCCTAATGGCTGATGTGTTTACTGGGTGACTGATGCACTCTGCAATGGAACCACCTATAGCTTCGTGACAGCAGCTCTTTTCTTTGAAGTCTTGGAAAGGTAGATACAATACATTTTGTCATTCTATTTAATAACATGTCCTCATTTTGTCTTTTAAAAAATACCTATAGATTCTCTTCTCAAAATTTAAAGTGAAATTGGTGCCCAGGAGGACGCTAGCTGTGGGTTGACCCTGTGGCTTTGTGTGCCCCCTAGTTCTGCAGTGTCATCTGAGAAGCACGATAACAGCCTCACACCTGGAGTAGGTAGGAGGGTGGCCACAAAACCACTTAAACTCACCATGTCCAAAGTGTTTGTGGGGATGAATGAGAATTCTACAGATCAAGGTCTAGATCAGTGTCTGTGCTTGCCTAAGCACTTGACCCTCCCCTGTACTGAGTCTTCTGATCCTCTTTTTTTGCTATTCAGTCACCAAGTCGTGTCTAACTCTTCATGACCCACTGGACTGCAGCACGTCAGGCTTCCCTGTCCTTCACCATCTCCCAGAGTTTGCTCAAGTTCATGTCCATTGAGTCGGTGATGCCACCCAACCATCTCATCCTCTGTCTCCCTCTTCTCCTTCTACCTTCAAGCTGTTCCTCTACATATGACAAATATAAGGCCAATAACTCCACCCCCCCATGCAAGGGTCTTGGGGGCTGCATGATCACACAGCTCAAAGTCCTAGGTGGGATATTTTTCCCCTTATGTAGAGATGCTTGAGCTTGACAACAGACCACCTCTGAAGGAGACCCTCCTCAAATGGGGGGTGTTTGTGTGGGCCCCATCCCCTCTTTCATCCTGTTCTGTGGTATCTGAAGAAACCAGGAAGCAGTTCCCCCAGCAGTGATATCCAGAATGCTAAAGTCCCCAGCAGTCTCATCTGAATGGAGGCGGAGGAGCAGATTGGGGCACAGAGGCTCTGGGTCAAATCTCCTAGATTCAGCTGAGTGTGACTTCCTCAGTGAGGCCTGATCTAACCCTGCAGCGAGGGCAAGGCTCTCACTTTGTGATCTCACAGTCTCCACATCATCCCTCCCACCTAGCACAGCACGTGCACACACACACACACACACAGAGTCTGGTCCAGGAACATCAAGTCACTCCTTCTTTTTCTCTAGAACCTGCAACCATTTGTCATGTCTGAGGATTTAGTGCATCTAGTGTTGAATTCCTTCCTACCCTCCTCTACCTCCTTCCAGCAGACTTACAATTTCCCTGGAGATGAAAGGATAATTTAAAAATTAATGTATTTTCCCAGTCTTTCTCTATAGCTCCAGGAAATATCCTCAGATCAAAACACATGGGTCCTGGAAGGTAATGATTAGGAGGGGGCTTGATGGGGATGCTGGTTGTTGATAATGTTGTGTATCTTGACCTGGGTGGTGATTACCTGGGTGTGTTCATTTTGAGATGATTCACTCACCTCTGTATGTATAATGCGTGCTCTCTTCTGACCGCGTGTGTTACTTCAATGGAAGTTTACATTTGAAAACAAGCACAGGGTTAGAGGGAAGCCTTTAACTGGAGACCTGCTGTCTGGACAAGAAATCTTTCCAGTTCTTTTTTCTGGTTCTCACCTATTAATACAGCTGCTATTGGGCTGCTGGAGCTGCCACGGTTTCAAAGACACGAGGCTGAAAGCCGGCACTGTCTCCCTGCTTCTAGGAAGAAACCTGTATTGACAGCATGCTCCTCCTGCTGCTGCTGCTAAGTCCCTTCAGTCGTGTCCGACTCTGTGCGACCCCATAGACGGAAGCCCACCAGGCTCCCCCGTCCCTGGGATTCTCCAGGCAAGAACACTGGAGTGGGTTGCCATTTCCTTCTCCAATGCATGAAAGTGAAAATTGAAAGTGACAGCATAGTAGTCTTTAATTTCACGCTGCCCCTTCTAAGACTCTGGGCAGACTCACCCTCCTGGAATATGGTGAGGAGGTCCTTAGATGAGAGGCAAGGTGGTTGTGAACTCACAGTCTGAGACACACCGAACTATGGTGATGACAGGAGGTGGGTTATGCAAAGGAGAAGCAGGGGACCTAAGTGTTTGGAGGTGGACAGATAAACCTGTGTTGAAACTCTGACTCTGCCACTTGGTAGCCATGTAACCTTGGGAAAATGATATGAAGTTACTAATCTTCAGTTTCTGTACCTGTTAAATGGGACTAATGACAGTGTTGATTGCTGTAGGAATTACCTGTATTGCATATAAAGGGTTTTGCCCAGGGCCTGCAAAAATATAAGAACCCATTAATGACTATACGTTATAATCCAGTCCAACGCCCTCACTTTATGTGAGAAGAGTAAGACCGAGAGAAGGGAGGACCTTGTTGAAGGTCACAGAGCCAGGATGTGACGATGACAAGGACTGTCAGTCTGGTGCCTCCTTAAGGGCTCAGGCGACCTGGCTGGGGACAACATGGGAACAAGAGGGTCCTGCCTTTCTGGGAGATGGTGAGTGGAGAGACATCGAACTACGATGATGACAAGCAGGAGATGGGTTTCACAAGGGAGAAGCAGGGGGCCTAAGAGACAGGAAGAGCCCGGAAAGAGCCTATGGGGAGGTGCTGGGGTGAGGTGGGCACAGCACAGGGAACAGAACAATAAATGGGCCAGTGTAGTCAAAGCACGGGGAAGGGGAGTGCACAAGACCTCCTCAACCATGCTGGGAACTGTGGACTTTATCCTAAGGGATGTGAGAAGCCATCACAGGATTTCAAGCTGGGAAGTGATATATGAGATTTGCTCTTTGGAAAGGAGCTCTGAGAGTGAGCCCAGGTTCAAAGGCAGCAACGGGTACAGGGTGGGATCCTGTAGCCTCATACAATTCCCATGGCCGGAGCAGCAGGGCCCCCTAGGGACCGGAGCATCTTCACTGGACAGATGGGGAAACCAAGGACCAGAGAGGGACAGTGACTTGCCAAGAGTAACACAGCAACTTAGAGGCAGAGATGACAGGTCTGCTTTCCCTGTCTCCAGGAGCAGTCCCTGCTGCACCCACAGTCATGCCTGACTTGCATGGAGGTCTCACTCATTTGCATGAAAGTCTTTTAACCCCAAACAGATCAATGGACTCTTAAGTAGGAAAGAACATGTTTTAGGTCTAGAGGCACAAAACACATCTTTGCAGAACGTAGGCGTTTAAGTGCATGGCCTTTTATGCGGGTCCTCAATCTGTTCCCCAGTCACTCGATTCTTCCTTTCTTTTCTTCATTTACAGTATCTTGGGGCCCAACCTCAGCCTGGCTGAATCTGCAGACCTGTTCAAGTAGAGACTGGGAAGGAATGTGGCCATGGGCACGATTCCAGCCTGGAGCCAGCTTCCTCACCGCTACCTATGGCTGGGTCTGAACATTCCCAAGGATTCTTCCTCAGCTTGTCCCCCCAGATGGATGATATGGGCCTTTGAAATAAGAGGAAAACTCCTGCTAGGCTGGAAATTAAGGTGATTCAAAGCCAGATGGCAGAGCTTCCAAACAGAGAGGGTAGGACAAGTCATCCAAACACACCAAGCTGAGAAGTTGACTGGGCCTTCAGGGATGAAGCTGTTGGGGTTGCTGTGGAAGCAGGGCCCAGGGTGGATTTCACAGCTGGGCCTTCTCTGAGGGTCCAGACTGGGGTCGGCATTTGGGCCTTGCCCCCTTCTCCCTTGCAATTTCTATTTGACCACAGGAAGAATCTTTGGCTTTCTCTGAGAAATGGATTTCCAGGTCCTGGCCCTGCTTGAATCTGTACTTCTGGAGTGAAGGACTTAGGATGGGAAATTAACACTCAGTGACCACCTGCCACACCAGACACTGTGCTGGGGGACCATGGGTATAATGGCCCAGTGTGCAGCAAGGCATCAACCAGTGGTTCTTTAGGCCACAGGGGACAAGACTAGCCTGGGCGTATAGGGAGGCCTCTTCCCTTGAAGGTAAGGGGTATCCCATAGCTGATCACCCTGCAGGTGCAGGAAATGCAATGAGGCTCTGGACTGGCTGAGGGATGTAGGAGAGGTGTTCTTCACCATGGAAAATTGCATCAGACCTGCTGTATGGAGAGGCCATGGCGGGTATGGGGGTTAGTGTGCTGCCCTCAGCTACATGGACACCATCCAGGAGCCAGAGAGCACCTCGCCACCACTGTTTACCATGGTGGAAGCAGCAGCAGCTCAAGGAAACAGCAAGTTTTGGTGATAATCAACATTTATGTGATGCTCAAGGGGGCATGACTGAGTATCTGCCTCTCCTCTGAGAAGTGGGAACAACCCATGACCTCGAGTTGAGGCAAGCACTTCCTCTTTGCCCCTGGGCTCTCAGAGAAGGCCAGCGGTGATGATAGCTGAGCTAGCCAAGCGGTTAATGACCTCACATGGGGCAAGAATAACCCAGACTGTGAAGGACTTCCTTGGGAGTCCATTGTTAAGATTCTGGGCTTCCACTGCAGGGGCAACGGGTTCGATCCCTGGTCAGGGAACTAAGATCCAGCATGCCGTACTGCATGGCCAAAAAATTAACAAAAAAATAACCCAGCCTATGGTGTGAGGACAAAAGGGTACCATGGGATGGAAGAACCCCTGAGATTCCCTCTGGACCACATGTAAAGCAATACACTGGAGAACCCCTCAGAAATAGTGGGGGACACTGCCGCAAGGGCTAACGTCCAATAAAGTTACTCAGACCATAATGGTTGACATAAAAGGAAACATAAATATCTTGAACTGAGTTTAGGGACATGTAGATTATCTATTACCTCACTTTTTTTTTTTTCACTGCAGCAACCCTTTAAGGGAAACAGAGCTAATTCTTATCCCCACTTTATAGACGAAGAAACTAATATTCTGAGTGATCTCCAGCTTTTAGATTTCACAAATGAGCAAGTTGAAAAACAAGGGAGGAGCACACCTGGCTTGCTCACTTTTATTTAGTATTCCTAAATGAAGAAATTTAAAACCTTCAAATTGCTAACATCTCCATTCACTATTGTTTTTCAGTGTAAAGGCTGGTCTTTTAAACTTAATAGAGTCACAGTGTTGAAGATTTACTTGACTATCCTTCTCACCTCCTTGAAGACCTGGGAGAGGTAGCCCTGTACTTGTGGTGATTTGTGGAGTCAAGTTGGGATTCCCAGGGACTAAGTGACTCATCTACCCAAAACGAGGCAGAACTAGCTGTGCTCCCCTGTGGTCAGGGCAGGGGGCACCTACAGATGCTCTCTGGGGTGCTCCAGGGCCTTGTCTGACTGTCCTGCCCACTGGCCTCTTGGATGAGCAAAACCATTGGGCTGAGAAATCAACAAGTAATGCCAGTGTGGAGGAGTTTGCTGAGTTCAGCACTGCATGGTTTCCTCTGCACCAAGTAGGACACCTAACAATCCAAACCTTGCCAGGACACAAGTAGCTAAAAAAAAAGGCAACCCAAGTCTCCAAAATGGTCAGGCCATACAAGATGCTGGTTCTCTTGCTGTGCGTATATCCCCTGCTTGGCCAGCCCCAGGCTTCACTCATATGACTAACCTTCCCTCCTAATCATGGAACCTAATCAGTAAATGCCTACATACTTGCCCCCAGGTCCCAGCTAGTGACTGTTCTAATCTTTAGATCACAACATCTCCAGTTTGATAGCTTGTCAAAAGGGCAGCGAGGGGCGTGCTTCTCTACTGGTTTCCCTGGTAACTGACAGTCAATCTGATGTCAATTTCCCCTAGAACTGGTAACTCCTCCGTCCACCCTCTCCGCTGGAAGCAAAGACAACTGCCATGTCCTGCTTGCCATCTGCTGCACACATTGAGGTGTTGCTCCAGGACCTTGCTTCAGACATGTAAGGTCCCCCATCCATTAAACCATTGATGTCTCTGTCCCTAACTCTGGGCTTCTGCTTCCGTCTTGGTGCTGGGCAAGTACAGGGCTTGCAGGCCTCTGGGGTGAAGCCCAATATCTTTCTTTTCTCTTTCAGGAAAACATATTTTTGAACCTTCATCCCCCACCTGTTGCCATGAGGCTTTCTGCTTCCTGGACACCCTGCTTGGTGGAAACGCCAAACTATTCTCTCTCCCTAGCTGTCCTTCGGAGAAGGCAATGGCAAGCCACTCCAGTACTATTGCCTAGAAAATCCCATGGATGGAGGAGCCTGGTAGGCTGCAGTCCGTGGGGTCGCTAAGGGTCGGACACGACTGAGCGACTTCACTTTCACTTTTCTCTTTCCACTTTCACACATTGGAGAAGGAAATGGCAACCCACTCCAGTGTTCTTGTCTGGAGAATCCCAGGGACGGGGGAGCCTGGTGGGCTTCCGTCTATGGGGTCACACAGAGTCGGACACGACTGAAGTGACTTAGCAGCAGCAGCAGCAGCTGTCCTTGGTCAGTGGGCTTAGACGGATCTCAGAACAAGACCACCTATGGTTCCCCCAAATCCAGGGCATTCTTGCCTCAGAGAATCACAAAATATTAACACTGCAACAAACTTAAAGGATAATTTAATCCAACTCCTCCCATTTTTGTGTATAAAAGGCAAAGAAAGCAGCTACTAAAACCCAGGTCTTCTAACTTTTAGCCGGGGCCAGGGTGGCATAATTGACAAACCACAGAGGAACTTAGGTTGGAGTCTAGGCCTCCTTCATCCTAATTGTGAGACCATGGGTGAACCTTCACTTCTCTGAACTTCAATGTTTTCAACTGAAAACATGCAAAATACATACCAGTCTCCAGGGTTCCCTCAGGGATTAACTAGGCCGTGTTGTCCATTCAGTGCCCAGTTCATAGTTCCTTTTGGGCAGCTTACTAACTTCTTTAAGGCTCAGTGGTTCCATCTGTTAAGTGGGGATAATAATTGGATTACAGGAGCTAATGCCTGTGTGTAAAAGGTTTAGCCCAGTGCTTAGCAAGCAGTACATGAAGCAATTGTTACTAGCACATTAGCATTACCAGCCCCTTCTCTCTGTCTTCCTCTCCTTTCTCTTCTCAATCCAAATAAAGGAAAAGAGTATTTTGTCAATGGGCCCTTTCCCTGCCCAAGGCTCTGGTGGTGGTCTGCAGCCCTGGAGCCCTGAGGGGTAAATTCTACACCGTGGCTCGCCCCTTCCTGAGAAGCTCGGTTGGGGTTTCATGGCCAACCCAGCTGTCCCAGTGACCTGGAAATCTATTTAATTACCTCCTCAGTTTATTCTATCAGGTGCTGTGCTGTACTTAGTCACCCAGTCATGTCCAACTCTTTGCGACCCCATGGACTGTAGCCCACCAGGCAAGAATACTGGAGTGGGTTACCATGCTCTTCCCCAGGGGATCTTCCCAGTCCAGGGATCAACCCAGGTCTCCCTCACTGCAGGTGGATTCTTTACCCTCTGAGCCACCAGGGAAGCTCCATCAGGTGGAGGTGTCCTAAATCGTGTGTGAACGCACCATGCTGCCTCCTGAGGCTGGCTGTCACCTGACCCTTCCCATACCCGAAAGGAATCCCACCTGTATGTGTAGATTCCCCAGGTGGCTTCCTGACCATTTGGCTGGAGGAAGTGCTCAGTGGGCATCCATGCAAGTCTCTGGATACTAGACATGCACTGTTGTGGACAGAATTCCTGGACCTCAAACCCTGACTTGCCAGGGGCTGCCCGAGGCCTCAGAGTCACAGACCATCATCAGAACAAAGGATGGTCTTCCCAAGATGGGGAATCCATCGCTAGACTCCAACAATCTGGTCTCCTGTTCTGGAGGATTTAGGCAGACCAGTGGGGCATTACTGTCAAAGAATCAGGTCAATGAGCTTCAAAAAGACTAAAGTCAGCCTGCTGCCAACCCAGCCAGCCATGTCATGGGGAGTGGTGGAACCACCCCCGACTTTGAGAAGGAGAGGACTGAGTTCAAACACTAACTTTGCCGCTAACCAGTGGTCCTACTCAAAGCCTCAATTTCCTCCGCTGGAAAATGAGGACTATCAACCCTATCCTTAAAAATGCTGTGAAAATTGAACTGAAAGTTGATGACTGCTTAGTTTAGTGCATGGCACACTGCCATTATGTAATGATGACCCCGTTAAAGCACAGAACAACCAGGCCAGGGACATCCCTGAGAGACTCTAGCTGCTGTGCATGACACGGTCCCCTGAAAGTAGATCGTTTGAATTCAGATCCTGACTCCACCTCTCTCTCTGCTAAGCTCACCTTTCTGGGCTTCAGTTTCTCCGTCTGTGAATGGAGATAATGATAGTACCTACCTCAATGAGCTTATGATCCCTAAGTTTTTAAAGTACTTAGAACAGTGCCGGGCACATACTAAGTGCTCAACAAATGTTGTCTATTCATAATAGAACTAAATGATTTCTCATCAGCCTAAAATGAACTCCTGAAATGCGAATTTCAGGAAGCTCATTATCGCCCTGCCTTTCTGAAATGACAGATGGGCAGAAGGCATGAGACCCACAGCTTTCTCCTGCATCAGTTCCTTCCCAAGCGAAGGAGCTCCACTTTCTGATAACAATTGCCACTCCTAGGATGCCTGCCATGTGCCTGCTGCTTTACAGATTTTACCCCCGATCCTCATGATAACCCTCTAAAATAGGCATTGTTATCCCCATTTTTGTGGCTCTTCAGGTGATGCTAGTGGTAAAGAACCTGCCTACCAATGCAGGAAACACAAGAGACATGGGTTTGATCCCTGTGTAGGGAAGATTCCCCTGGAAGAGGGCACGGCAACCCACTCCAGTATTCTTGCCTGGATAGTCCCATGGACAGAGGAGCCTGGTGGGGTACAGTCAATAGGGTGAAAAAGAGTTGGACACAACTGAGACCATTCGCCACTCATGTATGCATCCCCATTTTACAGATTAGGAAGTTGAGGTTTAGAGAGGTGAAGTGGCTTGCTCAGGGGAGCCCAGCGGGCAGGGACAGAAGCAGGATTGAACACCAGTCTGTCTGGCTCCACAGCCACAGCTGCTTTGCTTACCTCAACAGAGTGGAGCTCTGGGTCTATTTTGTGAGTGTGGGTGTGCCGACCAGTTCCTCAGCATCATTCAGCTCCACTGGGCTGGCTGAGGCGGTTGATATTTAAAAAACTGGAGGGTAGGGAGAAAAGAAAAAAAAAAACAACTCTAAAAACAATAAACGGTGATTCAGACTGAGTCTTAACTCAGGCAGTTACGGGAAACTGGCGGGAAGCAACAGCCTTAGTCACTGAGGAATGGCTGAGCCCCTGACTCATGGGCAGCAGGTCACGCTGCTCGGGACAGAAGCCAGCACTGGTTTCAGTGCCAGAAAGGCAGGAAAAGCCCTGGCCAGGGGGCCTAGAGGGGGCGGCCGGGATGGTCGTGGTGCCGTAGAGCAGGAGATGAAAGGAATGATGACCTGGAGTAAGAGATGCTTTGTAAGGGAGTGACCAGGCTTGCCCTGGCTTCTGGAACAACATCTAAACTCCCAAGTCTGACGTTCCTGCCCCATCCATAGCCTCCCCCATCTTTCTCAGCCTGATTTCTTTCTATTCTCACTGAAACACTGCACACTCCAGTCAGACGGGATGATCCACCATCCCTCGGATGCCCTCTTGTTCCCTTTAGTGCCTGGAATGTTCTTGCCTCTTGTTGCCTTCCAGCCCTTGGGTCCACTGTTTACCTCTTCTTCACTGGGCCTTCTCTCCTGCCTTCAGCTCTAAATTCAGGCCTTGGTTCCTCAAATATTTGTAGAACACACAGTATACTAAATTCCACGGTAACTGCTAGAAATACAAAGATGGGTTAGGTGCAGTCCCCGTTTTCTGGAAGCTCACGTCTTGTATCCCCTTCAGTGAAAAACCAGATGTATACACGTAAATGGAGAGTGATCTCCACAAAAGAAGAGTTCTGATATGGGTAAACCCACTCTGGAAAGCAGGGGAGGCTTCCTGGAGGAGGGGATGTTTGAGTTGAATCTTGCAATGTAGAAATTAGGAGATGGTGGGTTGGGAAAGCATATAAAATAATCTGTCTCCTAAACTGTCAAAAATAAAAATTCAGGCAAGTAATAGAAGTTTTCTGACAAAAAAAAAAAGGAGTGGGGGGCGGGGAATGGAGGAAAAACCCAGAGAAGCAAAATAACAGTCTCTGTAAATCCCGTCAAAATTTTGGAGTAATTCCTGCCAGCCTTCCCTCTGCATATTTCTATGTGTGTAGACATATACATTAAAAAAGTGCCGAAAGATGTTAATCTGTTCTGTAGTCTGCTTTTTACATTTAGCAACATGGAATCTTTTCATGTCAGTATATACCAGTCAACATAATACAGAGGTCATGACTTATCTGCCCCAAGAGAGGTTCTGTTTGGCTCATGTTCAAATTCTGCACTTGCACACCTGGCGCTTTGGACTATGGGAGCTTTTTCTCCCCAAGGCCACCTTTCCTTGTCTTAAATGTGAGTGAGTTCTGCTTCTTTGTTTACATCGCATGCCTGGCTGGTCCAGGCTCTGGCATTGGAGCCCCTGATCCTGAACATTCGTGTGGTTATGTCGTATTCTAGACCATGAAGCACCTTGAGTTCTCTGGCATCTTATCCGCGCTTCTCTTTTGACACTGCCAATTTCTACCAAAGACAGTCATTAATCATGTAGCTGCCTTCTCTCCTCAGGGGTGGGCTCCTCAGATACAGGCTCCACACCTGACATTTCTCTCTCTCCTCCCCTGTCCTTCTGACTCACAGAACCCAGCACAACTCCAAGGTGACTCTTGCTCAAAATGTGGTCACTAAGCATTTGACAAAGGGACGGAGGAGGAAAACACAGGGTCACGGCTTGAGCTCTCCTGATTCAAGTGAGCTGCCCCTGCCTTCTTCTAACCCAGATCCTGTAGCAGGTGGAAGGACAGGGGCCCCAGAGTAAGCCTTCCCTTGGTTCACATCTGGTTCCACCACTTAGCAGGCTCTGCAAGTCCCTAAATCTCTCCAGCTTTCAACTTCTCTTGTGCAAAGTGATCACACTAACTATACCTATCTCTTCAGGTTGCTGTGAGGTTCAATCTTACGCAAACAGACCTTCCAAGAGACTCTGTCACACCGTCACAACTCTTAGCTACTGTTTTCACTCTTACCATCCAATCATCTTATACCCTCAACTCCCCTCTGAAGGAGGCATTCCTCTTTGTCAGTTCCCCGCCCTCGATTCCGGGGGCACAGTCTTGTCCTGGAGAGAGGGGTCTCAGCCTGGCACCCGACCTGACAGTGGGAGTGGAGTCTGTTCTCGAAGGGGGAGGATGCTGGGAGTATGGCCAGCAGTTTCCAGGCCTTTGGAAAACCTCAGTGAATTAGGCTAGGGGTGGGCAAACTTTTTCTGTAAAGGGCTGGATAGGAAATACTTTATTTACTTTTTAACACATGAGAGTGTTATTCATTAACTGTTTTTATAATTTAAAAATTTTTTATTGGAGTATAGTTGATTTATAAGGTTGTATCATTTCACGTGTACCGCGAAGTGAATCAGTTATACAAATGCATATACATATATCCTCTCCTCCTCAGATTCCTCTCCTATATAAGCCATTACAGATAGGAAATATTTTAGGCTTTGCAGACCATATGGTCTCTGCTGTCACTACTCAACGTGTTAGTAGCACAGAAGCAGCTGTGGACAATGTAGAAACGAAAGGTCATGGCTACATGCCAATAAAACTTTATTTACAAAAACAGATGGCAGGCCAGACTTGGCCCAAGGGCCATGCTTGATGGACCCTTGGGTAGATCAGTTACACCCTTATGGAGTCAGGGCCTGTGGGTTTTCTCTGCTCTGTACTCCTGAGAAACTCCTTTCTTGCCCTGAAAGCTCAGAGTCCTCATCTATCCATTGAGAAGATTAAGACAGATCATGTGTAAGAACCATTCTGTCTCGAAAGTGCAATACCTCTGTGCTTGGTAAGCTGTGTGACATTGGGCAACTCTGTTCTCTCCAGGTCAGGTCTCTCCTCTGTAAAGCAAAGGCGCTCCATTGACCATTGAGCCCGGACCATGTGCCCAGGGGGAGAATTTGGGCTGGGCAGGCCCTGAGTTTGCTACAGAGCAAGTCATGTACTAGTGGCTCAGTGGTAAGAATACGCCTGCCAGTGCACCAGATGCGGGTTTGATCCCTAGGTTGGGAAGATTCCCTGGAGAAGGAACTGACTATGCACTCCAATATTCTTGCCTGGAAAATCCCATGGACAGAGGAACCTGGTGGGCTACAGTCCATGGGGTTGCAAAGGAGTCGGACACAACTGAGTAACTAAACAAGTCACGGACACTCGGGCACCCAAAGCACCCTCAGATGCTGCCCCGTACCCCTCGCTGCCCTCCTCCCCACTGCCTGGGACCCCTGTAATCTGTTCCCGAGGGCCTGGTCGATGTTCAGCCCCACACTGCGATGCAGCCAGGTTGCTCTTGCCCGAATGGCTTGCTGGGAGCTCCTTCCGTAGCTGGAGTGTCACAGTTCATGTCTGACTACGCCAAGTACCCAGGGCAGCTTCTCTGCAGATTGCCAGTAGCAGGGCCGGCTGGGTGTGGCGTCACCATGGACTGGAGCAGACCACAGCGTGCCTCAGAGGCCAGTAGGGTCACAGAGTTCCCTGCTCTATGAGGCTGATCTTAGAGCTTCTTTGTAGCTGGAAGCCTTCATTCTGCCCCTCAGACGTAACACGTCCTCTCCTGGCATGCTTCCTAGGCACATACACACACATATGCATACACACGCGCAAACACACACACACACACAATCATCCTGTGTCTGTACATCCTAGGAAATGTCTTAAAGATCTAAGGAGAGTCAGGAAGCTCTCCAGACCCAACCAAATGCTGCTTTTATCCCCATAAAAAAGAAAACCAGCTGCTCCAGCCTGAGCCATAACCAGGCAGGCCTTAGAAGATGAATTGAGTCAGCAGTGGGGAACCACGGCACCCTTGTGACCTGACCGCTGAGAGACAGGACGGGGCCAGGCTCAGTTCATCAGGAGCTGAGGTGCCAATGGCAATGACACGACCATCAGCCTAGGCAATTCTCCCTAGCAGATGCCTCCACCCCACAGAGCGCGTGACTTCCCATCTTCCCTGGGGTATTGGGATAACAAAGGCTGTGGCCCAGCACCATTGTACAGCTGGGGAAGGCCGGAAACCAAGCTGCAGGAAACTGGTTGCTATGGTTTCCTTGAGCGTAATGCCATAGAAATCGCTTTCTAAAAAAGAAAATAAGGTTTCTGTTTTGTTTTGTTTTGTTTTTCAGGGAGATGTACGGGGGAAACATTTATTTCAATGTTTACTATAATCCAGGCATTGAACTAGGTTCTAAATCCTCATAGTAAACTACGCGGTTTGGTGGTAACATCTCCGGTTTGCAAAGGAAAATATGGAAGCACAGAGAGGCTAGGACACCTGCCCACAGACACCCAGATGGAAGGTGGCAGAGCAGTTTGGAACCCAAGATTGTCAAACTCTAGTGCTTGCTTCCTTTTCAGTGTACACACCAGGATTTGGGAGATTATATAATCCAGATTATTCTTATCACTGAGGCTCCGGAGTGAGGGGTAGGGGAGAGGAGCAGGGGGACAGGAAGGGAGCTAAATCAGAAATGAGAGAGTGGAGGGAACTTCCCTGGTGGTCCAGTGGTTGAGATTCTGTACTTCCACCACAGGAGGAACAGGTTCGATCCCTGGTTGGGGAACTGATATTTCACATGGTGCCCCTGCTGCTGCTGCTAAGTCACTTCAGTCGTATCCGACTCTGTGTGACCCCATAGATGGAAGCCCACCAGGCTCCCCCGTCCCTGGGATTCTCCAGGCAAGAACACTGGAGTGGGTTGCCATTTCCTTCTCCAATGTGTGAAAGTGAAAAGTGAAAGTGAAGTCGCTCAGTCGTGTCCGACCCTTAACGACCCCACGGGGACTGCAGCCTACCAGGCTCCTCCATCCATGGGATTTTCTAGGCAAGAGTACTGGAGTGGCTTGCCATTGCCTGCCCCTAGGTGCAGCCAAAAATTAAAAAAGAAAGAAATTAGGGAGCTGAGGGGTGAGGTCCCTGGTAGCTTCTGATCTGCAAGTGAGCGCCAGGCTCTCCAGGCTCTCAGGGTGGGTGGAGGGATCGCAGGATTTGGCATGGAAGGGCCTGAGGTTAAGGGCCACTGTTCCTACTCTCAGTTTGAGCCTCAGTTTCCACATCTGTAAAAACGGGCATAATAAACTTACCTGCCTCATAGAGTTTTTATTAAGATTAAGTAAAATCATCCATGTCAAATGTGTGACGCCGAGTAAGCTCGCAGTAAACGTAAGCATCCTGGCTATTGTTATCATTATTAATTATGCTATTTGTGAAAAGAAACCTATAAATTATGAATTGCTGATGGACATGAGTTTGAGTGAACTCCGGGAGTTGGTGATGGACAAGGAGGCCTGGCGTGCTGTGATTCATGGGGTCTCAAAGAGTCGGACACGACTGAGCGACTGAACTGAACTGAAGGGGAACTTGGGGCTAACTTAATGGAGGGACCCTGGAAATGGCTGTGCATGCGGCAACTCCCCCGCTCCAAGCTACATGATGATACACAGAGGCCCTGAGGCCCTGACTTACCGGAGGATGGGCGACTTCCCACCGCGCATCCCTCCGGGAGAACAGCGATGCCTGCATTGGTCCCACGTGCGTTAGTTCTTACTGAGCACCAAGTGTATGCCATGCCTTGTGCCAAGAGGAATACAGAAATAGGACATGGTCTCTGCTCTCCAGAACCTCTCGGACTGTGAAGAAGAGAGAGGGGCGAACATACTGGATGTTCACTCAGAGGGTCGCCTCCTCTAAGGGGGCATGTGCTGGGGAAGATCCCTACAGGAGAGATAGTGTGTGTGTGTGTGTGATGCTGGGCAGGGAAGACTTCTCCACGAAAGGGGGCATTTAAATTAAGCCTTAAAAGGTACATAGAAGTATGTCAAAGGAGACGTATGAGAGAGGCTTCCCAGGTGGTGCAGTGGTAAAGAATCCACCTGCCAACGCAGGAGATGTGGGTTCGATCCCTGGGTCTGGAAGATCCCTTGGAGAAGGAAATGGCAAGCCACTCCAATATTCTTGACCGGGAAATCCCACGGACAGAGAAGCCTGGGGGGCTATAGAATCCAGGGGGTTGCAAAGGAGTCAGACCTGACTTAGCAACTAAACAACAACCGGGGAGGTGGCAGAGGTGGAAAAGGAAACAATAGGTACAAAGCTCTCAGGGAGTCTGGGGACAAACAATTAGAGTTTCAAGTGCATAAGCGCAGTGTGGACCTGTGGGAGGCTGGGGAAGTGAGGAGGATGAGAGAGGAAATGGAAAAGAGGGCTGGGGTCAGGCTGTGTAGGGTCTTCCGTACTATGCTAAGGATCATGGAGGTTTCCTGTAGTTAAGACAAGAAAAGGAAGCTGCTGTGTGTGTCAGGGATGTGACTAGAGGTCTACAGAGGCCCTGGGAGAGTTAGGATAGTAGCCGTGCAGTTAGAGGGCGAGCCACCCTTTACTTTGAGTTCTTATTCTGTGCCAGGATCCCTGCTCATTCCTTTTCATGAATTCCCTAATTTAATCCTCATCCAAACTTCACAGGGTGGTTCCACAATTGCCCCATTTTTCAGATGAGGAAACCGAGGTTTGGCAAAGTTCAACACCAGGTTCAGGCCCAAGTAGGGTGATTCTTTCCCCTTCCAATGGCCGCGGCATCTCACTGTGAACAGGTGGCACATGTCAGAGGCCAGGAGAGAAGTTGTGAAGTCAGGCACTGGGCCTGAGGGTGAAGGCCAAGGGTAGAAAGCCTGACATGCCAAGCAGAGAAGTGAAGAAATACCCAGGAAGCCCAAGACTGAGGGAAACCTGCTCTCTGGGTGACCTCACCCATAGAAACTTCCAGCTGTCACCACACGTCCATTGAGATTCCTTTCTGGGACTGTCTCCTTTTTCTTGAAGAATGTCAGCCTGGCCCAGGGTAACAATTCTGGGGGAACAAACTCCCCCTTCTGACGCTGGGAGAAGGGAGCAGAGGAATTCAACCTGCAGGGCTGGTTGCTGGTAACCTTCCATTGAGAAAAACTGCCATTTGGGAGCTGCCGCCATTCCTGCCTATCAAGGGCGGCAGGCACAAGGGCTGTCTTCCCAGAAAGGAAGACGGACACATGTGTGCCTTCTGAGAGTTCGCGCTCACAGTCCTCTTGTGCAAAAATCCCTCCAGGGTGGAAATGAAAATAAGACTTGGGACATGGTGATCGTGAGGCCGGTCACTGAAGGTCCCCTAGGTAGCTTGGGGAAGAATTGACTGCAAGCGTTTGTGATCAGAGAGAACAGAGAAGATGAGTGGGACCAGCAGGAGAGGGGAAGAGCTTGATGCTCAGCCAAGAGCTCCTTCCACTCCCCGGGCTAGAGGCACTTGGCCGCTTGGCCCAGGCCTGACGAGGACCAGAGCCGCTCTCCAAGTGCCCCTGAGTTGCTCTGACTTAATTAGCTCCATGGCCATAAAAGGCTGGCTCAGCTCGAAGGAGGTGCCTGGCCCCAAGAAGCAGCAAATTGAGTGTCATAAAAACACAGCCCCAAGAAGGGGAAAGGGCAGGGCAGGGCGGGAAATTCAAATCATAATGGATGTGTTGTTTCTAACAGCCTCGGCCCATCCTGTCCTGGAAGGAGGCTGGGTCCCAGCCCCTGAGTCCTGCTGTGCCCAGGCCTAGCCCTTCACGGAAGGAAGCGAACAGGTCCTGGGAGGAGAAAGAGCTTTGGTGCATGTGTGCTGTTTCATCAAAGCAAAAGATAATGCACGGGGACTTCCCTGGTGGTCCAGTGGCTAAGACTCTGTGTTTCCAATGCAGGGTGCCTGGGTTCGATCCCTGGTCAGAGACCTATATCCCACAAGTTAAAAAATAAAAATCCCACATACCGCAACTAGAACCCAGCACAGCCTAATTAATTGTTTGCTGCTGCTGCTGCTAAGTCGCATCAGTCGTGTCCGACTCTGTGCGACCCCATAGACGGCAGCCCACCAGGCTCCGCCATCCGTTAGTTACTTTTTAAAAAAGATAATGTATAAAAACTTTTAATCCTTCCTTTAAAACCAATTCTGGGATTTCTTTATAACTGACTATTATGTCACACAGTGTCCCCTTCTCCCTCCAATTAAGACTCCATATCAGAAATTCCTTATAGGACTTAGTGTGAAGGAGCCTATTGTCAGAGAAGTTGGGTTCAGAGGGTGGTGAGAGAAGAGGTTTAGAATCAGATTCCTCTGGATTGAAATACTAGCTGTGTGACTTTAAGGAACTCAGTTAACCTCTCTGATTTTTATTGGCTAAATGAGGATTGTTGTTGAATGAGGATTATTGTTAAATGAGGATAATAATAATATCCACTCCTGAGGATTGTTAGAAGAATTAAAGGCATAGGGCACAGCGCCTGCTGCACAGTAGATGCTCAGTAAACACAGTTGTGCATCAATACGTTTATAAAACACAATGTAGCTCCTCTAACTTCTTGGCCCTGTAAATGGAGATAATAATGTTTCTCATCGGAGGGCTGCCGTGTGAGAATACCTTCCAAGACAATGGTGCTCTTTTAGCATCAGTCCCTTTCTCTTTCTGTCCCTGGCCTCTGCTTATGCCTCAGCATCTGGGAGGTTCAAAACCAGATCCAATGTCTGATCCAGCTCTTGGGGTACAGTTGTTTCCAACTTCTCTTTCTAGCAACCCTCTTGGAAGCATGTGTCTTGCAATCGGTCTCAAATTTCCTTTGGAGAAAGACTGGGAGCCAGTAAATAAACAGACTCACCCAACAAGTCTACATTTTGTGCCTCAGGAACTCTGCCCTGTGTCTCTGCCTGACTCTCTAAGACCTAAATCCTCTTTGTCTGGAAGGTGCCATAAGCTCCGGGCTGGGAGCTGCGTGGTCCCTGGTCCTTGAACGACTCAGAGGTGGAGGGCACTCTGCCTCCCTGCCGGCCAGTCCAGAGCCCGAGCTGGCCTCAGTGGGGTGTGCACGCTCTCAGCTTCTGTCAGATCCTTCCTCACACCCTCTGTCTGCCGCTCAGTCTGTGCCAATCACCCTCAGCGCGTCCCCAACGCCCTCTGTGTCCTGGGGCCGCACCGGGGAACGTGCTCTTGCCGGTCACCTTCACGGGGCATTGGCCGAGGGCTCACTGAGTCCCAAAGGCCCCTCCAAGAGGCGGGTCCCATCATTCTGCCTGTTTTATGGGGAGAGAGTTAACACTTGGAGAAACAGAATAACTTACTTCATCGAGGTCAGGTAGAGACAGAGGCAGGAACACACCCGGCGTCAAGGTCACTGTGACCAGCCCCCATTCCCTAGTGGGCCCGTCTCACTGCTAAGGGTTGGATTCAGGCTCTTTGCCTTTATGAGAATTAAATAAATATGGAGAAGAAATTCACCACGCAAATCTCAAAGATTTCTTGAGTGCTGACTCAGGACCTGGCATTGGCCAGGGGACTGTGACGGGAGCTGCTCAAGCACTGCACTCGTTCTGTCTGCGGGGGACTGTGCTAAGTACCCTCCACTTGGAAGGCCCGGAACGCACGGTGCTGGTTTATCCCTGCATGCTTTACTCTGCTGTCCCCTCTGCCTAGATCTCAGCCCTCCACTCTTCCATCTCATTCCTGGATGGATGCTCATGCTCAATCTACATCCCCACAGTTCTCTTGGGGACCCCCATCACCTTATTGAAATGGCCTGTTTATGAATGTCTCTCTCTAGTCAGGACATTCCCTGCGGACGTGGATGCGTTCTGTACATCTTCGTCTTTCACACACCTAGAATCACACCAAGCACACAGCAGGAGTGCCTGAAGCTTCGGTTTACCTATCAGGAGTTGGCAAGCTGAGGCCATGGGCCAAACCCAGCCTTTGGCCTATTCTTGAAGGGTCCCTGAGATGAAATGCTGTTTACATTTTTAAAGGGTTGTAAACAACACAAAAGCAGAAATATGCAACAGAGACCACACTGTGGTTCTGCAAAGCCTAAAGCATTTACTCCCTGGGGATTATGCAGAAAAAGTGTGCCAACCCTTGTTCTAAGTGTTGCAACTAAGCCTTGAGGGGCAGGTGGGTGGGGGAGCTACTAGGGTGAGCGGGGTTCAGGCTGACCCCAGGAAGCTTATCTGGCTGCAGGAGAAGACAGGAGCCACAGGACAGGGAGAGAGTAACTAACGCCAGATGCCTTTGGAACAGGGGCTGCTCAAGACAGATTTCATGGAGGCAGCTGAGTTCAAAGGGTGAGGAGGATTTCCGTAGTCACTATAAATAGGAGGCACTCCCAGCTGAAGAATCACACACAAAAGTTCAGTGAAACGAGAGGCCCCGTATAAATAAGACAACACCGGAGAAATCCCACCGTCCATCATGGAGGGATGACTGTGAGCACACGCACGGGTACGCTAGAGCCTGTTCATTACCTGTAATGAGTTTTTAAAGGACACACAGGTTGTTGGGGAGACGAGAAAGGCCAAACAGTCCGACGGAGACAAACAGTGAGAACTGGATCAGAGAAACATCGTAAACAGCACTAATTGATCATCACGCTCTCTCATGAGAGGCTTGGATGTAGCTTCAATTGCCTCTCCACCTAAGCTCCAGCCCCACTCACCCTGCCCATTTGGAGTTGAAGTACATGTAATCAACTTATCATTTTGGACTGGATGGAGTCCCCAAACTCCTAGCTTAACAGGAGCTTTGAGGAGAGGGGCCAGGAGGGCTGGCCTAGCCAGGTGGGCATCAATGGGGTGGGGGTGGGGCTGGAAGGTTGCACTGGGCCCCTCCATTAACTACTTTGACATTCCAAGAGGGCCAGATGAACCAGACTGTGGCTGGAAAGTGCTTAGGCCATGCTGCCGGAGAAGACAGGGTGTCATTATTTATCCACACAAAGTGCTCCGCGGTTGTTATTTCTTTATTAATAATTTCCTGTGGGCTCAGAGGTGCCCGCAGTCACGGCATCACCTCATCAGCCTTTCCCGCCCACTCCGAGACTCAGCTGCAGCTTCAAAGCCTGGGCTTTTCTTTGCGTGCAGAGGGACCAGGCAATTAGCACCCGCCTCCTGCCTCCTCTGCCCACTGAGTCAGAGACGTGCTTGGTCAGCAGCCTCTTTCTGCCAGCCTGGCCTCTGAGGACTCCAGACACCCTGGGTGAGGAGCTGCAGAGAAGCTGAGCCTTCTCCTTGGAACTGGGCAGGGGAGAGCACAGGTCCCCTGCTCCCAGAGCTCCCCGAGCAGAGGCAGGCACCTGGGCACATGGAGATCACGGTGTGTGGAGACCCAGCAGAGAGACCAGGCATGGAGCAGGGACAAGGAGAGGGCTGGGCCCTTCTCCCAGACATTACAGGGAACCCAGCAAGGCCGAGACCGCTGGAGAGTTCAGGGTTAGGCAAGGCGGCAGCATACCCAGACTTCAAGGTTGAGAATAGCTAGGGGAGCTGGGGATCTAATGGGTAAGGGCAGAGATCTAATGGGTCAGGGCAGCCCCTGGAGGGGAGTGTGGAGGTGTGGGTGGAGGGCTTTCCAGGCAGCATGATAGCAGAGGCCAGAGATGCGAGCACTTTGCGGGGACTGAGGTTCAGAAAGGCTGAGTCAAGAGTAGTACTGAAGAGTGCAAGGTAGGCCTGGTGAGATCCGGTCTTGGATCTTTGTGGGCAGGAGCCAGATCACATGGGACTTTGTCCCAAGTTGAAAGCAGGAGGACTTCTCCCCAGAGCATCGGTGGTCATGATATGCTGGGGAGAGGCACAATTAGATTAGCATTTTAGAGAAACTTGCAATCTGGATGCCAAGTGGGAGTCCCTTTCTGACCCACTAGGCATCACCCAGGACTAGGCAGGAAGGACTCCCATCCACCCTGGGCCATCATGGGCAAGCTGGGTCCCCCTGTAGGAACCCAGCCTCAAAAGGCAGTTGAATGACCTGGGGTTTTTCTAAGAGCAAAGGGAATGCGACAGGGTAGGACCCTCTGGCCAAGCGCACACCACGCCAGCTAGATACCTCTGGCTCAAAGCCCCTTGCTCACAAGTACTGAGCCACACCACAGGCAGGTGTCTCCAGTGGAGGAAGGTGAGCACGGCTGTGAACAGCATGGCTCCCCACTCCTGGCACTTAGTAGGTGGTCTGTAGAGTTAGCACTTGCAGCAGGGCATACCATGCACCAGGCATTGTTCTTTGCATATACTAACTCATCCTGCCATCCCTAGGCTCCAGGAGAAGTGTTATTGTTACCTACACTTTACAGATGCCCACATAGAGGCCCAGAGAGGGTAAGTAACTTGCCTGAGGCTGTACAGCAAGTAAGCGATGGAGCCATGTAAAATGAATGTGTGAGGTAAGAACAAAAAGGTCATCTGGGGCTTAGGGGGAAGAAAGTGAGATGAAATGGAGCTGAAGAGACCAAAGTGATGGTAGTGAATGTGGGCATTTTGCAGACGTCTTGTGCAATTAAATGACCTTTTGCACAGAAAGTTGCAGTGCGGCTTCTGACATCAAGGAGTAGCTCTATGAACCTTAGCTGCCGGATGTACCCTCTGTGCAGTGGATGTATCAGCCAGAGCTCTCATCTCTTTGATTTCCATGTGGTCGGTCACTTGCCCATCCCTCCATTTGTCTATCTATCCATCTGCTTATCCTTCATTTTACTGGTACTCGAAGAGGATGGACAATAGATAAAGACCCAAGGTCTTCTAATCGTCTCCCATAGGCCTGCAGTGTAGAGGGAATCATTTCTTAAGAATGAAATGGGACATTATTCTCAGTTTTGAGTATTCTGTCTCAACAGAAGCCTACTTAATGCCCCAGAAGAGACAGCCAGGGAGTTGGCAGTCTCACTCTGACTCTATGAATGGATGACTTGATGGGAAAGCACTTGAATTCTGGGCAGCCACAGCTTGGGCACAGGGCAAGGTGGCTCGGTGTCTCTTTCCTCAACTGAGCTTGGAAACAGGGGTATGTGAAGGGCCTGAAATAAGGAGGGACAGAGAGGGACTATCCCTCCTGGACTGAGATGATTCAAGACCAGTGTTAAAATATAAACACTCTTCACACCACTGGGATATAGAACCAAGGTTACTTTTCAAGGTCATTGATGGAAATAGCATTTCAGAAAGTGCAAATCTTGTTTATATGTGATTTCTTTAATGTTGTCTTTTATACATTCCCAAACAATTCCCTCCCTGTTCTGCCTGCTCAGAATCCCTGCCTCCTCTGTCTTTCCTCCTCCCTGGAGGTGTCCCCTTGGACATGGGGGGAGGACAGACGGAGGAGAGAGACATTCAGTGGGCACAGAGGATCCAGCATGGGACCTCCCCCAGCTCGTGGTCAACAAATGAACTGTCTCCTCATCTTCACTCTCTCTTCCTGCCTCCTGGTGCCCCTAGAGCTCACCCCTGGGGGAATCTGGGAGGCATCGGCTAAGACAGGCTCCAAAGGAACTGAGAGTTACAAGGTCAATGGGTGAGGGTGTGGAAACTGTAAGCAAGCAAGCACCTTGAGATACATGACTGTGGATTTTGAGTCACTTTCATGGTGTTTGAGAAACACAAAGGACTTGAGCTATGTTGAAATCCCTTTTGGTTTCTGCACTGTGTTCTTTTAGCTATGACATTGCTCTGGACCTAAAGCCCATAGGTCACTGCTTGTTCATTATAAGTTCATGACAAAGAAACCTATAAAACACACATTGATCCTTGCCCAATGAGTTCTCCAGTTTCTCAGAGACTAGGCATTGACTTGTCTCATCCAATCATTTATTAATTGATTTACTCAAGAAGCTGTTAACAAGCACCTAGCATGTTTGAGGACCTGCTCTGGGCACAGGGTACGCAGAATGGTTCCTCCTCCAGCCTCCCAGCCCCAGACCTGGGTCCTACCACCCATCAATCAAGCTGTCTTCTCATCTTCATTCTCCCCACCCCCACCTCCTGGTGTACCTCAAAGCTCACCAGTGGGTATTGGCCATCCCGACTAGTGTCCTCAGGCCTGAAGAAGTTGCCAACCTTCCCCCTGTGCCTCAAGTCAGATGTCACATTGAAATTATCCATGCACACTTTGGTCCCCCCTGCCTGACTGTGAACATCACAAGGTCAAAGGCCATGCCTTACTGAGCTTTAAATCCCGGGAGCCCAGCACAGGGTCTGGCACAGAGCAGGCATCAGTGGGTAATTGTGGAATTTTGAAAATATCTGTTGGTTCTCATTCTATCAGCCAGCAAAGCGCAGCAGTCGCATCCTATGTGCAAGGCACTGGCTCTGAGGCCCGGCTGGTGAACACGGGGGACACGGTCACTGTTCATGAGAGCCACTGGCTTCTTGGGACCCTGACGACAGGAGCAGACAGCAGAAGGGATGAGCCCAGGCTAGGGGTGGGGACGTTGGAGTGGAAAGGTAGGCCAGGGAAGGCTTTCTAGAGGAAAGTGACATTTAAATCAAGCAGGAACTAACTACCATAAGCAGTTTTCAGCACTGGTTACATACAAAAACAATCTGGAGAATGACATAAAAATACTGGTGAAAGGTCTCACCCCCCAGAAATTCTGAAGTGTTTGACTTGGGGTGAGGCCTGAACAGTCTCTCTCTCTCTTTTTTAACTTCCTGAAATGATTCGAGGGCTTACCAGGTGGTGTTAGTGGTAAAAAAAAAAAAAAAAAACCTGCCTGCCAAAGCAGGACACATAAAAAATGCGGGTCCAATTCCCAGGTCAGGAAGATCCCCCGGAGGAGGTATGACAACCCACTCCAGTATTGTTGCCTGGAGAATCCCAAGGACAGAGGAGCCTGGTGGACTATGTTCCATAGGGCTGCACAGGGTCAGGACTGAGTGACTAACACACACGCAAAGTGATTCTAGTGTGAGAGGCCAGGGTGGAGTCTCATCAAGCTGGGTGAAGGCAGAGGCGGCGATCGAGGGCTGGGGTGGGTGAGAATATTCCTCACTAGCATGTGTAAAAGTTCTGAACTGGAAGAGAGCCTGGCACAGCCTAGGAACTAAAATAAATACAGTAAGGCAGAAGGGAAGACAGGGAGAGAGGGCATCACCGCAGAGCCAGCCGCCAGCGCCCACTGTGTCCACAAAGGATGGCACAAGCTCCGGAAACTGCCTGCGAGCCCGCCTCCTCGATTCCGGGGGAAAGTGAACATCCAGGGCTACCCGTGTGCGAGGTCATCACCTCAAATCTCCCTTGACGACAGCCATACTGAGTGGTGGTTATTCTCTGCTGCGGACAGGCTGCTGGAGGAGGGGCTGTGGAAACATCTAAACAGGTAAGGATGATGCTGGTACCAGGAGCTCCCACTGGTTTCTGCACAGGCTTGGTGTGGTCTTTTATACCACCCCAGATACTGAAGCCAAAGTCAAAGGGGAAAAGGAAAGCTATACTCATCTGAATGCAGAGTTTCAGAGAATAGCAAGGAGAGATAAGAAAGCCTTCTTCAATGATCAGTGCAAAGAAATAGAGGAAAACAATAGAATGGGAAAGACTAGAGATTTCGTCAAGAAAATTAAAGATACCAAGGGAACATGCAAAGATGGGCACAATAAAGGACAGAAATGGTATGGACCAAACAGAAGTTGAGCTATTTCAAATCCTAAAAGATGATAATGTAAAAGTGCTGCACTCAATAGGCCAGCAAATTTGGAAAACTCAGCAGTGGCCACAGGACTGGGAAAGGTCAGTCTTCATTCCAAGCCCTATGAAAGGCAATGCCAAAGAATGCTCAAACTACCGCACAATTGCACTCATCTCACACGCTAGTAAAGTCATGCTCAAAATTCTCCAAGCCAGGCTTCAGCAATATGTGAACTGTGAACTCCCAGATGTTCAAGCAGGTTTTAGAAAAGGCAGAGGCACCAGAGATGAAATTGCCAACACCTGTTGGAACATAGAAAAAGCAAGAGAGTTCCAAAAAAACATCTACTTCTGGTTTATTGATTATGCCAAAGCCTTTGACTCTGTGGATCACAACAAACTGTGAAAAATTCTTTAAGAGATGGGAATACCAGACCACCTTACCTGCCTCCTGAGAAATCTGTATGCAGGTCAAGAAGCAACAGTTAGAACTGGACATGGAACAACAGATTGGTTCCATATCGGGAAAGGAATACGTCAAGGTTGTATATTGTCACCCTGCTTATTTAACTTCTATGCAGAGTACATTATGTGAAATGCCGGGCTGGATGAAGCACAAGCTGGAATCAAGATTGATGGGAGAACTATCAATAACCTCAGATATGCAGATGACGCCACCCTGATTGCAGAAAGCAAAGAGGAACTGAGGGGCCTCTTGATGAAAGTGAAAGAGGAGAGTGAAAATGCTGGTTTAAAATTCAACATTCAAAAAACTAAGATCACAGCATCTGGTCCCATCACTTCAAGGCAAATAGATGGGGAAACAATGGAAACAGTGATAGATTTTATTTTCTTGGGCTCCAAAATCACTGCAGATGGTGACTGTAGCCATGAAATTAAAAGATGTTTGCTCCTTGGAAGAAAAGCTATGACCAATCTAGACAGCATATTAAAAAGCAGAGACATTACTTTGCCAACAAAGATCTATCTAGTAAAAGCTATGATTTTTCCAGTAGTCATGTATGGATGTGAAAGTTGAGCACCAAAGAATTGAGCTTTTGAACTGTGGTGTTGGAGAAGACTCTCGAGAGTACCTTGGACTGCAAAGAGATAAAATCAGTCAATCTTAAAGGAAATCAATCCTGAATATTCATTGGAAGGACTGATGCTGAAGCTGAAACTCCAATACTTTGGCTGCCTGATGCGAAGAACTGACTCCTTGGAAAAGACCCTGATGCTGGAAACGATTGAAGGAGACAACGGGAGGAGAAGGGGACAACAGAGGATGATATGGTTGGGTGGCATCACCAACTCGATGGATGTGAATTTGAGCCAGCTCTGGGAATTGGTGATGGACAGGGAGGCCTGCGTGCTGCAGTCCACGGGGTCGCAAAGAGTCAGACAAGACTGAGTGAACTGAACTGAGATATTGATTCAGGGAATCCGGCTTTCATTATACATGTTGGGCCCCGCCCCAGATTAACTGAATCAGTATCCCTGGCTAGTGAAGTCAGGGGAAAAATCCAGGATAAATGCTAGAAGTCGATTAATATAGAGGAAAGAGCATATGCATTTTTTTTAACATCAGAGAAAACTAGGTTCCAATTCTGGCCCTGAAACTTTGTTACTTGAATTAACACAGATATTTAACCTCTTGGAAGCTCAGTGTTATATTTGCAGAAGGAGATTTATAATGTCTCCCTGGTAGGCAGGTGGGGGATTTGAGATTAGCAATGTATTTGGGGGAGGGGGGTCCGATTGACTGAGAAACAAGATTGTGATGGTGTGCTAATGATGGTAATGATGATGCTATTTTTTTCTTTGAAGTTACACTGTGAGTCACAATTCTAGAGTGAAATAATCAAAGTATGATTGTAATTGATCACACATACCATATTCACATTTTAGATTTTGGTTGATCAAAAAAGTTCTTTATAAGAAGATTGCTAAGAACACGCTGCCAAATGTTTCATTATTAAATTGATTCTATAATGCTTTTCTGCTCTTCCAAGAATAGATGATAAACACTTTGAATGATGTGAAGTTTGAGATATGTTTGTCCTCAAATCTGTATCTTATGAGTCAGAGATGAGCAGATCATAAAAGCAATGGTGATGTGTGTTTCAGAGCTCTTAAGGCTTTTACACATATTGATTTTAATATAAGCAACAACCTTCTCAGGTAAATGTTAATATCTCCATTTTGCAGAAGAGCCAGATACTTAGAGAAAAAAAGCCGCAAGGCTCTTCCTTGAGCTTCCTGAATGGAGCTGCCACACAAGGAAGCCATGCGCAGGGGTGTCAGGCAAGCACCACCCCATGCCCAACAATGCCCCACCTGCTTCTCAGCCTCAGGAATAGCATCAGCTGCAAAGGCCTGAAGGGAGGGCAGGGTAACAGTGAGTTGGGGAGGAAAAGAAGACCCTGACTAGTCATCAGCAGCCCAGAGAGTCCGGGAGCCACAGGGCAGAAGCTGTTGTCCCTGGAGTGGGCCCAAGTACGCATACCTCTTGACTTCTCAGTTTTGTCAAGCGGTCAGTTTTGCTGTCTTAACATGGTGGTGGTCTCGGCAATGGCTTTCTCTCTGCTCAGCCTCCCAGGCCTGGGGCTACTCTCCCCTGAGTCCTTACCCTCAGGAAATACAGCACAGGTGATAAGCTCGTTGGCTTTCAAGTTGCATAATACCTAGGTCTGAATTCCAGTTCTTCTAACTCAATAGCTGTGTGACTTAAGCTGCTGCTACTGCTACTGCTGCTAAGTCACTTCAGTTGTGTCCGACTCTGTGTGACCCCATAGACGGAAGCCCACCAGGCTCCCCCGTCCCTGGGATTCTCCAGGCAAGAACACTGGAGTGGGCTGCCATTTCCTTCTCCAATGTGTGAAAGTGAAAAGTGAAAGTAAAGTCGCTCAGTCGTGTCCGACCCTTAGCGACCCCACGGACTGCAGCCTACCAGGCTGCTCCATCCAAGGGATTTTCTAGGCAAGAGTACTGGAGTGGCTTGCCATTGCAAGTTGTTTAATTTCTCTGAGTTTAGATTTCTCTTCTGTGAAGAGGAGAGAGTCCTCCCAAACTGCTCTGAGAATTGAACAGGAGAACAGATATAAATATGTCTTATACACTGCAAGCACATAGTAGGTGTTCAATAAATGTTCATCTGCTCTCTTTCCTTCCTTGGGCAGGTGGTGTTCAGCATTCTCCTCTTTGGCAAGAGCCTCTTGGCATCTTGAAACCCTCAGGATGTAGCCGCTGGTTTAGATTCAACCAGGGTGAGTCTTGAGATTTGAGTGACATCTTGCTCTCCGTTTCTGAAATTCAGAGCTCTACCACCCACCCCTTCTCAAAGTTTGCCAGAAGCTCCAAGGATGGCGGCCTCACTTCCTTATTCTAGGAGACTCATTTCTCTGGTCAACCCTGTAATTATCCTTTGGGCTGGAGGGAGGGAGTGCTTCTCTAAGCAGCTCTAAATGAATCTTGGACTCATAGCTTCTCCATTAGCAGCCTTCAGCCCAGTCATGAGATGAGATATGCAACAAGACTACTAAAGACTCAGGGAAAGCAGTGAGGAAACACAGGCAGGGCCAAGAAACTGACAAACCTCAAGTCTGTCTACAGTTTGGGATCCCCAGTAGCTGCCTCTGTGCTCAGCTGTGCGACCAACATCCTTGTGACAAAGGACTAACTTTCTCCTCTCACTCAAAAGAGCCTTCAACAGAGAGTCTAGGCTAAAAGAAGGAGGCCCAGAGAAGGAGTCAAGGGCTGGTGGAAGGCCCACCTTTCAGGGCTGGTCTCCTTCAGTGATGCTGATCAGGCTTCACCTCTCCCCTTAAAGGATGATCTGGTCCCCTTCCTGTACTGTCATGGCCTTACCCTGTGGGAGGGAAGGAAGAAGGTTTCATTCCATGCAACAGCCTGGCTCAGTTGGCAGTGGCTTTCTGGAGCTCTGTGCTGTGTCTGGGCTGGAAGGAAGGAGTGCTGTCATTAATTAGTGATGGCTGCCATGGGAGCGAGAGGGGCAGCCACATGCCACACACTTGTCCCCTCTGTCCTAGAGCAGAAAACTTGCACTGTCTGTGTCCACATCAAAGGTGTGTGGATGTTAATATATGAGAGTTTTTTTTTGCTTTGCCGAGAACCTCGATGGAATCTGAGAAAAGGTTAGGAGCTAAGGGCTGGGGAAACATGAACTGTTTTTCGGAACAGAGGCAGAAAGTATTGGAGTTTCTACACTTATCTGGAAGGAGAGAGAGGAAGATAAGAAATGAGAGTGGGAAGGAAAGAGAATATGTTACCAGGATGCGGGGGCTTCGGCAGGGTCGGGTGCTGGATGAAACAGACAACAAAAATTCCAAACCAGTCGGGGGGCGGGGCGGGGGAAGGCAGGGGAGCACAGGAGCTGTTTGGGTGATGGCTCTGAAGTCAGACTGCCCAAGTTCACTTCCTCAGCTACGTAACCTTAAACACATCTCTAAGCCTGAGTTTAATCTGTACACTGGGCATAACAATAGTGTCTAATTACAAGCATTGTAGGACCAATCAAATCAGATCATGCACACAAAGTGCTTAGTACGTTGCCTACCGTATGATGAGCACCCAGTAAACATCAGCTTTTGTTCTTTTTGTTTCTCGCCCCCAAACAGTATCTAATATTTGATATGAAAAGGTACAAGCATTTCTGAAATACACACCCAACTCTTTGTCTCGCCAGCAAATCGTTGGTATACTTTACACACGTAAACATCGCTTTGTGTGAATAAGATTGGGTTTCTAACCCAGAAAATGTGGTGCAGAGTGGGATAGAGTGGGAAAAGGACCATTAAACTGAGAAGAGAGAGTGGGGGGACTTAAGGGGACTGAGCAGAAGGATCTCTTACCGGGAACCCACTAGGACTTGACTGAAATTGAGGAGAGCCTTGGACCTCTACAGCGCAGAGAGTGAGCGACTCAAGCTGAGTATAAATGGTCGCCCGAGTCAGGAGGAGGGCCCTAGCTGGCATCAGGTCACATGTACACGAAATCAGGCAGTAGTGTGGCAAGGGGAAGGTACCCCAGGCTGGGGAATGAAGGCAAAAGCCATAGTCCACCTGTCACTGGACCTGGGGCCTGAGTGTCTCAGGCATGGGTGAGACAGGCGGGTGCTGCTATGGGCAGTTCTGTGCTTCTACCTGAATCCTGGAGCTACCGGGCACAGCTTCACCATAGGACAGAGCCTGAATGGAAAGAAGACTCTAGGGCAGGCTTGTCTGGTGCCACTGGAGTGCTGACTCTACAGGGCCACACAACTGTCCCTCCAGCTGCCTGGCACATGGTGGTTGGCAGGGATGGGAGGACAGTCAGGGCCACGAGACCCACTTGGACTTTGAAAGGTTGAAAGGCGGATAGAAGGAACAATTGCTATTCTCTCCCTGAGGACACAGTGAGCTGGTCATATATTCAATCAGTCTCGCCAGTGAGGCCTCCTTGGACTGTCTGCTGCTTTACTCTGAAACTCAGATCGACTCTGACCACAGTCTTCTGGTGTGGGATCAGCTGGCAAGCTTAATATGGTTCTTAACTGCTTTGGACCACGACCTTCTGGTCTTTGATGGGAGGCAAACTAGAAATCTAACATTCATTCAATCATTTTTTTCCCCTATTATCTCTGCAATGAACCTGTTTTAAAACACACACACAGCAGAGAATCCTTCTCTTTGGAACATTTTTTTTCCCTTAAGGTGAAAGATGCTATAAACTATAATCCAGGCCAGAGGGGGCACATACTTGGCTGCTGTGCCCATACTGCCCATTCACACACCCATGGCAGACATTGCTAATCAAACACAGCACTCTTCTACTGCATTCCAGGCAGCCACTGGCAAGTGCTTGGGGTTGGCACATAAGTTAAATGTGATCCTTCCCGATCCTCCCTCACCTGAAATTCAGGAGACCTGTGTTCTAATTTGACCTTGACTATTAATTCATTGAGTGCTTTAGTCTCCTTATCCACTATAGGAGACAAATATTTCATATCCTACGTAACCACAGATTCTCATTTGAATGAAGTGAGACAATTAACAATGAAATCCATTGAGTATTAAATGTCAAACTGCTCAACATGTTCACACTTGTTCTCTTATTTAGAATCATAATAACTGTCCACACTGGGCATAATGTCCTCACTTCTCCAATAAGGACACTGTGCCACGCGACATCTAAGAAACTCATTCCAAGCCACACAGCTAGTAAAGGGACAAAGCCAAGACTGTAATCCAGGCCGATCTGGCCATCAAACTCCTGTTCTTACCCACACACCTGAGTTTCAAAGGCCCTTTGACAAGTTAAAGTCATCGTACAAACAGAAGATACCCATGTATCTCATTATACAGTATTTTTGACTTTGAATCATTTCAACGCACCCAATAGCAATCCAAAAAAATGGAAGCAACCCAAGCGTACATCGGATGAATGGGTAAGCAAAATGTGCTATGTCCGTACAATGGGACGTTATTCCGTCTCAAAAAGGAATGAAATTCTGACACATGCTATGACATCGATGAACCTTGAACACATTGTGATAAGTGAAATAAGCTAGACACAAAAAGAAAAACACTATGATTACATTTCTGTGAGGTACCTGGTGGTGGTGGCAGTTTAGTTGCTAAGTTGTGTCTGACTCTTGCGACCCCCATGGATTGTAGCCTGCCAGGTTCCTCTGTCCATGGGATTCTCCAGGCAAGAATACAGAGAGCGGTCAAAATCATAGAAGCGGAAAGTAGAATGGTGGTTGGCAGAGGTTGGGGGCTAGGGTAGGGGGTAGAAAGTTTATTGTTTAATGGGTAGACGGTGTCAGTCTGAGAAGATGAAAAAGTCCTGGAGGGGGCTGGTGAGGATGGTTACACAACAATGTGAATATACTTAACACCACTGACCTGTACTCTTAAAAATGGATAAAATGGTCAATTTCAGGTTATGTACATTTCACCACAATTTTAAAAAGTGACACTGCCCCAAAGCTCTGTTTCCCCTCAGTGGCTGATGTTTTCACAGATAAAGGCTATTATTACTACTACTATACTATTACAATTGGGCTTCCCAGGTGGCACTAGTGGTAAAGAAGCAGATGCAGGTTTGATCCCTGGGTCGGGAAGCTCCCCTGGAGGAGGGCACAGCAACCCACTTCAGTCTTCTTGCCTGGAAAATTTCATGCACAGAGAGGGTGGTGGGCTATGGTCCATAGGGTCGCAAAGAGTCAGACATGATTGAAGCGACTTAGCATGGCACAGCACTGTTATAATTAGAAGGGGCTAATTATTCTCCATTCTCTAGTGGGGCTACACCATCACACATCAGAATCTCAGAGTGGCAGACACAACTCTGGTTATGGGTTAGAAATACATCCAACATTGCAGTTTTACATTTAGAAACCAGAGTTACCTAATACTTTTGTAATATACCTTGTCTAAATCTTCCAGACTGGGCGGACAGGGAGTCAGAGGGTTGAGAAACCCTGAGTCAGGTATCTGAAGCTGGGGGTGGTTGGTTACCTCTGGCTTCTGTTAGACCCTGCTGGCCCCTGCCCATGTGCTGGCTGCCTCCCCCTCCCCAGTGCCCTGTACCCCTCCAGTCTCTCCCAACCCAGTCTAGTACTGCTGTTCTTCCTTATTTTCTTCTGGCCCCCACCTCTTGCTGCCCCCTAGATGTCAATTTCAGGAGCCAGTGAATCAGGCCAGGAGGCCGTGACTGATAGAGGTGACTCATCCCAGGCCACACCAGAAAAGGGATCAAACAGCACAGGTGATGGGCTCCCGGATGGAGGCCCCACCCACACTCCAGGGAGGTCCAGCCACACTGGGCAGCCCCTGGCACGCCATGACCTGGTGAGGTCAGCATAAAGCCAGCCTGTTTCCTCCTGTCCAGCCCAGTGCTGTTTGTCTGGCCTTTGCTGTGCTGTCTAACCTGATAGTATCTGAGAGCACTGAACCTGTGTTTACTTGGAACAGCTTCGCCTGCCACATTCATGCTGGGAAAGGGAACACAAACAGAGGAAGAAGGGATGCCCATGGTCCTCCTCTTTAGAATGCTTTCTTTCCAAACAAGAACTGCTTGCCTTGAAAGGCTCAGTTTCTTAATGGCAGGCAGATAAATGATCAACAGAATAATCATAAGAGTAATCATTGTTTTTTTGGCAAGGCTAACTAAATTCAAACTCCAACACTTTGGCCAGCTCATGCGACGAGTTGACTCACTGGAAAAGACTCTGGTGCTGGGAGGGATTGAGGGCAGGAGGAGAAGGGGAGGATAGAGAATGAGATGGCTGGATGGCATCACCGACTCGATGGACATGAGTTTGAGTGAACTCCGGGAGTTGGTGATGGATAGGGAGGCCTGGCGTGCTGTGATTCATGGGGTCGCAAAGAGTCGGACACAACTGAGCGACTGAACTGAACTGAACTAAATTCAGGTATTATACTAAGCACTTGACACAGAATAACTCATTGAAACCTTGCAAGAACTCTGTGGATTATGAGTTCCATTTTATTGATTGGGAAACTGAGGCCCTCAGTGTCTGAGTCACTTGTAAAGGGCAACATTGCTAACAAGAGTTAGGGTCACAATTAGAACTCATAAATTCTGCTTTGGGCTGTCATCTTTAATGTGTCAAGGAAACTGAGGTCCAGATGAGGGAACTCTCCTTGATTCCACCCTCTCTCTTGCTTTGCAACCCATATTAATCCATCAGCTTGTCCCTCCTAAATACATCTCAAATGTGTTCCTGATAGTCTAGGGCACCAGCATCTCTTGCCTGAATTCCTGTAATTTCTTCTTAAGGGATCACCCTGCTTCTACTCTGACCATACTCCTCCTAGCCCACTGGCCACACGTGAGCCCAAGTCATCTTTCATTGTCAGAAATCAAGCAGGTCACCCCTCCCTTCCCACCCCCAACACACACACCATCTGGCCATCTCTTATGCTTCCTTTGCCCACTACCCACTCCACCTGACCTGGCCTCCAACATTTGCCACGTTCTTCCCAGTATTCACCTTCACACATACACACACACACACACACACACACACACTCTTCCCATCACCTGGGTCTTGCTGTCTCCTTTTCATCCCAGAGGTCTCTGGTGTAAATGTCAACTCTTGACAACCACTTCCCCTGACTACTTGTACAACCAGATTCTGCTCTGTTTTCTCCACAATATCACAACTTGAAAATGTACACTTCCACCTCTTTATTTTTATCCGTCTTCCCCACTGGACTCTAAGTGTGACAAGATCAAGGACACATCTGTTGAAGTCATTGATGTATTTCCAGAGCCTGATGTTATGACAACACAGCACACTTGAACTGCTAAGTATCCATTGTAGAATGTTTTTGCTGATTTCCATCTTCCCCAGGACCAGTGCAGAGATGGACCTGGTTTCCTGACTCCATGACCTTCCTCTGGCCCCAGTGGAGCATTCTTGATTCTAAATGTCAGTTCAAGTCTAATCAGTGGTGCACTGGTACCTTGACTCTCCAGGAAAAAATAATCCCTGATTTGTAGCCCTTGCTGATTTCAGTGGTGTGAAGACTCCCACTGTAACTGATTTCAAGCAGTTACTGTGACATCTGAGACTGCAGACTTGGGAAGAAATGCATGCAGTTAGCTTTTATGAATCAGGAAGAGCCTGCTCCAGCACATTGCTAGGCTTATCCAGACCCAGAGTCCCTCTTATCCTTGGTAAGGGGGTTTAAGGAGTTTGACTTCCATGCTCAAAATGTATGCCACGAAGTCCCCTCTCTGCCAACCCCACTTTTGATTAGGTGGCTGGTGGCTCAAAGTTCAGACAGTAGGGTCTGTAATCCAGCTCCTTGCATTTAAGCTATGTGACATTTAATAAATAGCACAGCTTTCTAAGGTTCATGTTTTTCCTCTGTAAAGTGGAGATGATAATGGTCCCTATATGGTTGTCCTACTGATTACACGAGTTTCTATGTGTAAAGTGCTCACTATAGAATAGTGATCAAAAAAGTCTGAACTCTGAAGTCAGACACCTTGGGTTCAAACTTCAGTTCTGCCACTTATTAGCTGTGTGACCCTAGGCAAGTTACTTAACCTCTCTGGCTTCAGTTTCTTAAGATATAAAATGAAATAATTATAGTACTTGCCCCATAGAGTTGTGAAAATTAATTAGACAGTGAACACAGAATCATAGAATAGAATAAAAACTATTATTATTTGGCATTAAATGATAGTAGTACATAAAAAATCCTTAGCACAGTGTCTGGTACACAGTAAGTGCTTGATGAAAGCAACTTTCTTATTAATGATACCTGATCCTGGGCTGTGTTCCCCAGTCCAAGTCTCCACCTGTGTCCCAGATGTAATATTTGGGTCTCTCTCACCCCATGCCTCTGTCCCTAATGTGTTCAGAAAGTTGCTCCTGTCTGTCCCTGCAGGCTCCTCTTTGGTAAGATCTCATCACTCCAACTTGTGGTTTATCACACCTCTCAGGACACCCAGCCCTTCTTCAAAACTCCCTGTCCCACTTCCTGCTTGTGCAGGGCTCTGGGGCCCCAGGACAGCCGACAAGCCTTGCTTGGTGGTGAGGGACATTAGCACAGGCTTGCAGTCAAGGCCCCCTCTCTGGTCTACCCTGCCTGCTATCACTGCCCCACATGTTGCTGGCCGTATCAGGATACAGGGTGGCGTGGTTTCAGGGAGCCTAAGGATGATGGGAAATGGGCAGGAACTCAGATGTAGACACATTTCCCTAGTATTCAGAACCCACTTGAAGATCTGCCTTGGGCATGACACAAAAACAAAAGAACATGGACGTGGAAAACTGATTGGAGTTCAGAGTCTCAGCTACATACCTACCCTCTTTGAACCACAGCTTTTTTTTTTTTTTTGGCATATTAGATGCACAAAGTAACTTACACCTGTGTAGTTGCATTGAGAGAGACAGACAAAAACCACATACAGGTGCTTGCCACAAATTGGATGCTCAAAAAGGAATGACCACAATGGTAGCTTGCCTAGTCTACCCTAACCTCTTCGCTTTTTCCAACTTGAACTATTGGAGGGCTAGCATGAGCCCTTTGTCTTATTCTTCTCTCAGTTCAGTTCAGTTGCCCAGTCGTGTCCAGCTCTTTGCAACCCCATGGACTGCAGCACACCAGGCCTCCCTGTCTATCAACAAATCCCGGAGTTTACCCAAACCCATGTCCATCGAGTTGGTGATGCCAACCAACCATCTCATCCTCTGTCGTCCCCTTCTCCTCCTGCCTTTAATCTTTCCCAGCATCAGGGTCTTTTCCAACGAGTCGGTTCTTCACATCAGGTGGCCAAAGTATTGGAGTTTCAGCTTCAGCATCCACTCTTCCTAGTCATACTTAGTTGAAGTTCCCATGAATTAAATGCCCAGATTTATATCCCCAACCCAGATCTCTCCCTGCAACTCTGAATCTGCAGAGCTAACTCCCTGTATTACCTGGATGTCTAGAAGGCTGTATCATAGTCAGATCAGAACTCCCCTACAGGCCTTCCCCTCCCCAGAATTCTTCATCTGAGTGAACAGCTTCTTCATGGAACCAGCTGTTCAAGCTGAAAGTTCAGGTGAGAGAGCCTAGAGGCTTCGCCTCTCACACCCCACATCCCAAGAATTAGCAAACACTGTTAGCCCTCCCATTAAAATATATCCTGAATCCGATCATTTCTTAGATTCTCCACTGTCAGTCCCTGGTCAGGTGACCATCATTTCTGTCTCGAGAGCAGTGCTGCTCCTAGGAGTCACTTGAGCCTGCAGATTCTGAGTATGCGGGGCGAGGCCTGGGGTCTGGCATGTTCCCAGGTGATGCAGATGTTGCCAGTTCTCCTGAGTTTACCTCTTTCGACTCTTGACCCCCTTCTCCTCAGTAGCTAGAGGAATCCTACAAAATGAAAACCAGATCAAATCACTCTCCTCCTCAACCCCCACCCTCTACCCCCAACAACTTCCCTTCCAACAGGGAGTTAAATCCAAAATGTCAACCCAACCCGGAAATCTCAGCACAACCGGGCTCGGGGCTCCCTCCCCAACCTCAGGCGCTCACTGCACTTCTCCAGGATGGCCTTCTCTCTGTCCCTCAAACACACCACACGCACAGGCTGCCTCCCCTCTCACAGACCTTGCATTTCCTGGTCCCTCTGCCCCATGAATTCTCAGCTGGTGAGTCCAGTGCAGCAGAAAGCTCTGTGACAAGTGAGATGGAGTCCCTCATGAGATGGGGGATGGGCCTTCACCACCGAGGATGGACCTGGGCCTCCTCCTGCAGACAGTCCCCCTGGCAATGGAGGTCCCTGCGCGCTGTCACTCACTGCTCTGCATTTTGTCATTTCTGTTTGCTGTTCAGGGAGAAACTCGGCTTGAAGCTGTGACATGAGCTAACCATAGTCCCGCAAGGCCACTGGACATGGCACAGGAAGGTCTTCTAAAGGCAAATGCCCAGCAAATGGTACCCCTGCCCCACATTGGAATCTGTCTCCCTGGAAACCAAGAGAACAGCTGGATAACCTCCTTCCTCCAATCAGGGCCCCAGAGGTGTGCCAGGCTGCTGTTTTGATCCTTTCAGTCACCCCTAAAGCTCTAGCGTGTCAGGTCATCCAGGTGGAAGGCAGAAAGCAGAGGTTCAAGTCCCAGCTCTGCCAACCAGGATCCTGCAACCAAAGGCAAGCTATGTCAGTTCTCTAAGCCTGGCGTTCCTTGTCTGTAAAATGCTTGCAGCAGCGGTTCACCACCTCACATGGTTATAAACGTATTTATATGCACAATGTGTTCAGAATGGGACCTGGCACACAGCAAGCGCCCAATAAGTGTTAGCTATTATTGTCATGCCTCACTATCTCTGGTATCTTCCAGTAACACAGCAACCGGAGTGGCAGAGCTAGATGGAAAGAGGGTGAGGTTTTGATGCCAGGCACATCTGCGTTTGAATCTCAGCTCTCTCTGTCTGCATGTCTTTGAATGAGTGGCTTCACCTCAGTTTTCTCATCTGCAAAACGAGGATATTAATAGGAACCTCGTGGGTACATGAGGAGGATTCATGAGTACACAAATGGAAACTGCCTGGCACTTAGCTGGGGCCTGATAAAGGTTAGTTCCCTCCCTCTTGTCCTCCTTTACCTCCCTCCAGAGCTTGTTCTGCATTCACAGTTTTTTTTTTTTCCTCTTTACTGTCACACTGAATAAATGAATATATTAAGTTAGTTCGAGCAGATACTTTATAAGAATCCAGGCTGGTACATTTCCCAGGTTTCGTCTTCATCCATCATGAAACATTAACAAGAACTCTTAAAGAAACACAGCGCATCAGAGAGACAGTGGAGCTTCTCCATGGCTCTGTGTGGTTCTTGTGCCAAATGTCACATGTTATTAAGGCCGAGGGCAGGAGAGGCTGAGACGTAGGGGGAGCCTTAAGTGGAGCCCGGAAAAAGCATGGTGATTGAGAAGCTGACTGTGCAGAGCTAGGGTTCAATGCTGGGCAACCTTCTGACTTTCTTGGAGGTTTGTAAATTAAAAAAAAAAAATGCTTTATAGTCTCAAAAAAGTGGAAAATACCCAAATAATCATCAACAGGGAGCTAAAGAAATTATAGTCCATGCAAAGTATAGAGTACTTTGCATCCATTAGAAGGAAAGGAGTGAATTTATATGCGCTGCCATGGAAAGCTGCCAAGTGAAAAAGCGGGGAGGAGAAAGCTATGTACGGGATGGTTCCATTTATGTGAAAAAAGCTCTGTAGTCATATATGGACATATATGCATGTAAATGCACGAACTGTTCACAGTGGTTACCTCCAGGCAGGGGGAAGGGCATTCAGGGCAGGCAGGGAGGTTGAAAATCATGCTTTCACAGAAGTGCCACATATACTTCTATGTTACTGATTGTTTTACACGTGTATTACCTGGGAAGTTAAAGGAGAAAAAAGTGGCGGGGGAGAAAGGAGGGGAAAACAAATATTTCTTTGTCGGCACACCCAACCTCATCCAATCAAGAATGCTCAGGGTCTGGATGAAGCCTTGCTTTATCACTCCATATCATCATGGATTCAGAGATCCGTCCAGACATTTACACCTCAGTGCCAATCAATGACATGCTTCTTTGCACATCTGCAGAAGGCTTGGGATTGGGGCTTCTTTCAGCAAGCACCCTGCCAGTACTCACACTGTGGCTCAGCTGTGCCTCCTTCAGGCCAGAGGGGCCCTGGGAGGAAGCTGGTCCTGAGGTTGCTGGTGGTAAGCCAAGATCCCGCCAAGCACTCCCGTCCAGAGCATCCGGGTACAGACCCTGGATGAAGGTTCCTATCAGCTGAGATCACAGAGGGCACAAATGACATTTTTTTTCCAGTTTCATTTAATTCGTTAACATCCTAGATCCATCTTTATCAGGTCACTGCTTTCTCCAGGATACGCTCTGTTCCAACATTTCAATGCCATACACGGTATACAATACAAAGTCCTTATGCCTGCACTCAGGGCCCTCCAGGGTCTGTCCTAACTAGATATCCATCCTTCTAGATGAGAAGGGAAACATATCCTATTATGCTTTGTGACTCCTCTTGCCAGAAATGGTTTTTAGAAACAGATGCCATCTGTCAAGGCTGCCATCTGTCCTGCCTTGGCTAAGAAGGCCAAAGGGGATGACCAGCTGGTCTACCTGCCTCATTTTTACACTTGGATCAAAGATAGACTCTTTAGTGAAGCAGGGTTGGTGATAATAATTCAAGTGATAAAGCAAGCTCCCATGCATTGAGCTTCTGCCTCACGCCACACGGTGCTAAGGGCTTCCCAGGTGGCTCAGTGGTAAAGAATCCACCTGCCAATACAGGAGTCACAGGTTTGACCTTGGGTCAAGAATGAAGAATCCCTGAAGAAGGGAATGGCAACGCACTCCAGTATTCTTGTCTGGGAAATCCCATGGACAGAAGAGCCTGGCGGACTACCATCCATGGGGTTGCAAAGAGCTGGACCCAACTGAGTCACTAAACAAAAACAACACAGAGCCAAGAGCTTCATATATTTTCTCTCTCGTTTCTCACAGTGAAATTTCAAAGTACCACTTTCTCCCTTTACAGATGAGGAAACTGAGGCCCAACGAGCATTAGGTGAAGGGGGTTTCCTGACCTCTTGGCAGTCCTGTCTCCCCAAGGCACTCTCTTCAGCCGGAGCTTACATGTGTGGGTACCTCTGCAGCCACGGCAGCCTGGTGGGGTGTGCTGTGAGTGTGTCCATGCTGTGTGTGTCCCGCTGCACATCATAGGCTCCAGATATCTCCGTCTCTCTGTCCCATGGGAAGTGCACTGGGGCTCTGCTCCCCGATGGGGCCAGGCAGGTTGAAATGCTTCAGTCAAGCTCTTACTTAATCTCTGTGCTCTTACAAGACCCTTGAGAAAAGACATCCTCCCTGGAGAAGAGCTGTGAAGAATGCCTTCCAGGGAAAATCTCTTCAAGCGTGTCAAGAGGGCCTAACAGCAAACCTAATGGTTCTGTACAGTGGATCGGGTGGGGTGTTTTTTTCTCTCAAGGGCTCTCTTGAGTTAAGACTCAGATGATGGGGTTCAGGTTTAGCCTTGGCCATCAGAACTACATGACCCTGGCCTCCTTAGGCCTAGTTTATTGAAAAAAAACTTACACAGAGTACACCCATTTAAACTGTTCAATGAGTCTATAAATGTGGTAGTCCTGTAACCATCAACACAATCAGGATACAATGTGTCCTGGTCTTCTCCATGGGGGACACATTCCAAAACCCTGAAACCACACCTAGTACTGAATCCTGCAGTTACTATGTTTTTTCTTATACATACATACCCATGATAATGTTTAATTTAGGCACTGAAGAGATTAATACCAATATCTGACAAAATAATAGAACAATTATAACAACATACTGTAATAAAAGTTGGGCTTCCCAGGTGGTGCTAGTGGTGAAGAATTGCCTGCCAACGCCAGAGACATAAGAGACATGGGTTTGATCCATGGGTCAGGAAGGTTTCCCTGGAGGAAGGCATAGAAGCCCACTCCAGTTTCCTGCCTGGAGAATCCCATGGACAGAGGAGCCTGGCAGGTTACAGTCCATGGGGTCACAGAGAGTCATTCATGACTGAAGCAACTTAGCGCGCAAACACGCATGCGCTGTAACAGAAGTCATGTAAATGAGGTCTTTCTCAAAGTATCTTGCTATACCATAGTCTTCCTTTTTATTCTTGTGATGAAGGGAGATGATAAAACGTCTACACGATGAGGCAAAGCGAGTTGAATTAGGCAGACACTGTGACATAACGTTAGGCTGTGACCCTCTCACGGTGTGTCAGAAGGAAGATAATGTGCTTAGTATGATCCTGGATCCTCGAGCCATGACCATGTTGTCAGCTGGACATCAGAAGCCGATTATGTCAGTGGTTGTGGATCCCAGGCAGGGCAGCGAAGGATGGCGTGAGACTTCACCACACTATTGAGAATGGCACACAGTTTAAAACTTATGATGTGTCTGTTTCTGGAATCTTCCGTGTAACCTTTTCAGACTGTGCGTAACTGAACCTGCCGAAAGTGAAACAGTGGATAAGGTGGGGGATGACTGTACAGACCGTTCCATCACTCCAAAAGCTCCACTTCCTGCTTTCGATCACTGGAGATTAACTCTGTCTTTTTCTGGCATCTTGTACAGCTGGAATCATTCTGTATGTGGTCTCTTTTGCTTGGCTTCCATCACTCAGCATGTTTTTGAGATTCATTCGTGTTGGCGCATGGACCAGTACTAGTCCATTCCTCTTAATTGGTGGGATTATCATATGAATCTAATACAGTTTGCATAGCCATTATTTGTTGAATATTTGGATCGTTTCCAGTTTGGGGCCGTTATGAATAAAGCTGCTTTGATTGTAAGTAAACAAGTCTTTTGTGTACCTGCAGTTTCATTTCTCTTGGTTAAATACCTAGGCATGGAAGTTCCAGGTCATGTGGGTGTGCTGGTTTCCTAGGGCTGCCATACAAAGCACCACAAACTGGGTGGCTCAAAACAATAATAACTTACTGTCTCTTAGTGCTGTAGGTTGGAAGTCTGAAATCAAGGTGCTGGCAGGGCCATGCTCCCTCAGAAGCCTCTAGGCAGCGATTCTTTCTTGCCTTATCCAGAGTCTGGCAGCTCTGGCCCTGGTCCTTGGCTTGTGGCAGTCTAACTCCAATCTCTGCCTCCGTTTTCACACAGCCCTCTTCCCTATACGTCTGTGTCTTCACGGAGGATTCTCTTTTGCATGTCTGCGTTTAGATTTTCCCCCTCTCACAAGGGTATCAGTCATGTTGGAGAAGGGCCCACCCTCAAGACCTCATCTTCACTTGACCATATCTGCAAATAAGGTCACGTGCACAGGTACCCGGGTTTAGGACTTCAGCACCCCTTTCTGATGAAGATACAGTTCGACCTATAACATATGGTAAGCAGGTGTTCAGTTGCGTAAGAACTGCTAAACTGTTTTCTAAAGTAGTGGCATCACTATACATTCTCAGCAACAATACAGGAAATTTCCGAGTTGCTTCAGATCCTTGCCAGCACTTGGGAGCTGTGTCTGTACATGTTAACAGGTGTGTCGAGGTCCCTTGTTATGGTTTTATTTTGCATTTCCCTGACTGTCAGTGATGCCGAGTGTTTTTTTCTGTGTGTACCTGCCACCTACACATCTTATTTGGGCAAGTGTCTGTTCAAATATTTTGTCCAGTTTTTAATTGAATTGTTTACTTCTTCTTATTGAGTTATAAGTGGCCTTTATAATATATTCTTTCCAGACCATGTGAAAACCTGGAGGGATAGTCTCATTTCTAAAGTCCCTTAGGCCTCCTTGGTTTGATATCAAACTGAACGGTCAAACTGATGGGAATGTTTAACGCACTGACCAGACACATATACTGAATTGCATCATGTCCTTTAACATAGCACTTTAGGGAATTTATCCTGAGGAGATATACAAGAATTTCATGACAAGAATACGCTTCCTAGCACAGTTTATATTTGAGAAAAGCTGGAATTGATCTAAAGGCCCCCAAGCAGGAGATATCATAAGTTTCAGTGATAGAATGCTATAGATGCACTAAAGCAGATGCCATCGACATGAACATGGAAAGATGCTTGAAATACAATGCTGATGAAAACGCCAGTCATGTAATACCATGTGTAATAGTATCCTTCCAAAAGTATTCACAAAGGGCATAGAAAAGCATCAGGTGGAAAGGACACCAAAATATTAACAGTAATCGTTTCCAGGTGGCGGTGGCCTCAGTCGCTCATCTGTATCCGACTCTGCAGCTCCACGGACAATAGCCCGCCATGTTCCTCTGTCCATGGAATTTTCCAGGCAAGAACACTGGAGTCAGGTGTCATTTCCTCCTGCAGAGGATCTTCCCAACCCAGGGATCGAACCTGCATCTCTCATGTCTCCTGTATTGGCAGGCAGGTTAAATTTTGGGTAATTTTAATTTGCTCTTGACTTATTCCTAGGCTCTTGTTTCTCTACACTTAGTTAATAATTATATAAGGGTTGAATTATGTTACTTCCAGGGCATGATTTTCAAAAGACAAACATTTGATATTAACTTTGTTATCCTGAAGACTGGCTATAGCTGAGTAGAAAGAAAACACCTTTGTGATTTTGGGGGGACTGGTGCTGCCTAACACACCTTAGCTCCATTAGCATTGACGGTAGGACCAAACCAACATTCAGCCAGGCAAAGAGCCACTGTGGGGGCTGGGCTACCCAGACCCAGGACCCTGACGCCCTTCTCTGGATTATCAGACCCACCCTGAAACCTGACACAGTGGAGGTCTATCACGTAGTGGTATGCGAGTAAATGTTTGAAAGCTGGGTCTCCAGGAGAACTAAAACCAGCCCTGATGTGGCGTGTGTGCCAATTGCTGTGATGTAAACACCACCCTCATGGCTGAGTGCAAGCTACTGATGTGACATCATTGGATGTAGCATTGGGAAGAGCTGAGCACAGCAAATCATCCCATAGTATTTTAAATAGTATTTCCATGATCCTGAAAGAGTAGACGTAAATAACTTTAAGAGCACAGGAAGTAGTAAAGGTATTAAGAAGTGATGAGTTTTGAGTATTTATTACCTTCATTTTTAATACAATGCATTTCATTGTCAGGTTATATAATTTAATTTTTAATAATGATTATTTTGTAACAAGGAGCTCACAAAATTGCTGAAAATTAATACCTGGCTCTTGTGCAAAGTACTAGCCAACTCCAGCATATCACTGCCAATTAGGGTGCCTGGCTTGGTGGAGAGGCCCTGACTCATGCATACGCAAGGAAGCTATTAAACTGAGCCTCTCAGTGTACTCATTTTCCTATGAGTCTAATACTACGTAATTCACAATGGTGCGGAGAAGTGATGTCAAAATCCTAACACTGTGTCTGGCACGCAATAGGTGCTAAATGACCAAACATTCTCTAATGCTGGTACTGTCAAGAGAACAAGCCAGAGGCACCGCACTGCCCACCCACCCCCACCCCGCCAGTCCACTCAGTTCCCACCTCTTCTCTCCTTCATTTCCAGGAAAGGGTGGGTCAGGAGGTCTGACTCTCTGCATCCAGTCCACATCCATCAGTGACCAGCACTCATCACCTAAGTGTGACTAGCCACAGAGACAGCAAAGGGTGGGTGGGGGTACAGGTTTGGGACCTGTACCTGTATAGCTGGGACAAATGGATGCAAATGCTAGCACTGCCACTTGTTTGCTGAAGAAGCTTCACAAGTCATTTAGTTTTCCTGAGCCTCAGTTTCCTCATCTGTAGAAGGGGGCCAAGCAGCCTGTCCCACAGTCATAATGATGGTGGGGGTTGGTGCTGGCGCTGCTAGGGGTGGAGACAGACACCCCTCGCAGGTGCTGGTTTTGTACGGCAGCTAGCTTTATGAATTTCTGGGCTTGAGGGTATAGGGCGACAGGGAGAGTTTTACCCCTAGGTCTGACCAGAGGCCTGCTCTGCACTCTTCCGTGGCAACATCAGCAATGCCAGCCTCTCCATGCCTACTGGGAGCCTCTCAGCCTGTGAGATCCGCAACAGTCGGCAGACACACGCAGGTGCAAGCCCGTGTGTGCTCAGCCTCGTCCACACAAGGACTGTGGTTTTCTGTGTGCTGAGGCCTGCTCTCCAAGGGAAATGTACCTGGCCATTCCTGACCGCAGACCCAAGGACGGCAAGCTAGAGCAGCTCAAGCCAGACACCCAGAGGGAAATTGCCATCTCTTACCTGACCTTTGCTTGGTGCAGGAAGGCCTGGCATTTCATAGCACACCTGCCTCCTGCCTGCAGCAGATTCTTCAGGAATTCTGGAGCCTAACTGTTGACAGCCAGGGGCAGTGTCCTCTTGCAGTGCTTGAAAGGATGTGGACTGTAGGGTAAGTCAAACCTGTGTTCAAGGCCTGGTTCTGCCACATTCAAGCTGTGTGATTTTGTGTAAGTTACTTAACCTCTCTGGGCCACATCATCCATACCTATAAATTCGGGAAATACTGACCTCAAAGTGTTGGTGATACGATTAAGGATTTTATAGTTAAAGCATTTAGCATAGTAGTTGGAGCATAACTGCTATTTGAAAACTGTCTGATTCTCTCTAAATAAGCATCTCTTGGCATCTGTCTCTGGCCGGCACCGCCAATCCTAACATGCACTCCAACATATCCCACCCTGGGCAAACTCCCCAGGCCCTACACCCTAACTCTACTGAGCCCACCCTCCTTTCTGCCCCTTGACCTCCAGCAGTTTGTGGCACATGGCACATACCACCACGGGACTTCAGCTCAGTCATGGTAATAAATCCACTTCACTGCCTGCCCCCAGCAGCTGCCCAACGCTTGTCTGCACAAAAGACAAAAAGCAGGAGGGAGCAGACTTGCCAGCCTCCTCTGCCCCATTTCAAACAATCCTGATGTGTCGATTAGAATCTTTATATTAAAAGAAACAGCTCCCACCCCGTACCTCCATTTTTTTTTTTCCCTAGCTGGCTTCCTTCTGCAGCCCCTCGAGGTTGGTAATGAAAGACAATTGGAACGCAAACCACGTTCATGTAAAGTCACACTCAGAGATGCTGGCTGTGCATTTTCTGACATTTGCTCGGGAGGCCATTAGCATTTCTGCTGATGGGGCTGAAGCCCCCAGCCTTGGCCTCTCGCTCAACCCCACTTGCAAAGCCGGAGGATAATCTGCAAGGTGGGCATGGCTCCAGAGAAAAACTCTGCGTCAGGCGCTGTCATCGATCCCGGATGACACTGCTGCCTCTGGCAGTCCGTTCGACTTGAAAGGACATCACGGCCATGTCAGAAGCTGCCCCGGTTCTCTGCTTCAGCCATGAGCTAGTTTTGGACTTGGTCTGAATTTCTACCATGTCATTTACCAGCTGGGTAACTTTGGATGAGTTCCATGACCTCTCTGGGCTTCAGTTTTCTCCACCATAGAATACCAGTCACCTTTTCACCCAATCAAAGAGATGTGGTGATAATGAAACGAGACGTGTCTTTGAACTACAGTCAGTGCCTGGCACATAGTGAAGGCTCAGTACATCTTAGCTTCCTTTTCTTTTCATCCCACCCCAGTCTGTTGACATTCCTTGTCTAACTCTACCTGTCGTTGGTTCCTGGACTAGAGATGGTCAGCATCTGGCATTCTTATCCCCCTAAACTGTGCCTCCCAGTGCCTTGGCAGATGTTACTACTAATCTATCCCTACTATGGCAGGCAGAATTACACCCTCAAAGATGTTCACATCCTCAGCTCTGAAACCTGTGAATGTGTGATGTGCTACAGCCAAAGCGACTTTGCAGATGTGATTGTTAAGGATCCTGAGCTGGGGAGATGATGCTGGATGATCTGGGTGGGCCCGATGGAATCACGCACATCCTTGTAAGTGTAAAATGGGGACAGGAGAGTCAGGCTCAGAGAGCTGCAGTGTGAGGAAGTCCTGACCAGCCACTGCAGACTTTGAAGATGAAGGAAGGCGCCACCCACCAAGGAATACGGCTGCTGCCAGAATCTGAAAAGAGCAAGGCAATGAATGCTCCTCTAGAGCCTCTAGAAGGAATACAGCCCTCCCAACACCTGGATTTTACCCCAGGGAGGCCTGTGATGGGTTTCTGACCTCCAGAATTGTAAGAGGATAAACGTGTGCCATTTTAAGCCACCAAATTTTTATAATTTGTTACATCAGCAATAGGAAACTAATACACTCATCATCTTTCCCCCAGAAGAATCCACTTGGCCTGAGAATTCTTTTCAATATAGCACTCCAGGCAGCCACCGCTGAGAAATACCAGATGCGACTTTCTATCAGGGCCCCCCTGGGCCACGCAGAATGCCAAAAACTGTTCATCACCCAGGGCTCTGATTACAGCCTGCCCTGACCTGATGGTCCATCTGTCCTAATGTGGGACCTTCCCAGGTCCCAGCTCTGCTACCGATTTCCCATTTCTCTGGAAACCCAGCAAGCTGAGGTCCACACCCCAGCCAGCTCTGGGCTTAATGGCCCTAGGGAACAGACTTCTCCTTCCCAAAGCTTTCTTCTCCCAGCTCTGGCAAGGGTCTGGCTTCCGCAGCTGTCCCGTGACCCACCACCCTCAGATCCTCTGAGCAAAGGAACCCACATGAAGGGCTGGATCAGAAAGGATGAGAGACCACAGTCTGCCTCCCAGTTCCCACTTCCCCCAGCCTCAGTACAAACGCCCTCACCACACCACGAGGGGTTATAAGAGATGCATACATTCATATCCACCAGCCTGTAGCCACCAGGGGAACAAAGGCTTCTTGTAGCAACACCTAGCACCAAAGACTGCTTCCTGTGGGGGAACACACGGTTCCAAATAGAGATGCTTTTCCTCCACTTTTGATTGCGGAGGAGTTGAAGACAAGGACAGGCTCCTAGGGATGGCACCAAAGGGGAGGACATAATGACTCACTGTTCAAAGTGTCCTGACATCAAACACCTTCTAGGCAGCATCCACTTCTGGAGTTCACCCCATGCAAATGTAACCACAAAGGCAGCCTTCTGCTTGTGCACAGGGCAACCCCTCTGGGACAGCCCGACCCACAGAACGCCATGTGCACGTGTGTGTTGCAGTCCATGGACACATGTGTGCACACACGTGTCCCCAAGCACCAGGATGCTCACCTCTGTGATGGGAAAGCACATAGGCAGGCATCATAGTGCCCAGACGGGGGACAGCTTACCAACCCAAGACATGTAGACACATGCGCGTTTAACTACATGGAGGCAGTTAAATAAGCTACATGGTGGCTCAGACGGTAAAGAACCTGCCCACAGTGTGGGAGAGCCAGGTTCGATCCCTGGATCGGGAAGATCCCCTGGAGAAGGGAACGGAAACCCACTCCAGTATTCTTGCCTGGAAAGTTCCGTGGACAGAGGAGCCTGGCAGGCTACAGTCCATGGGGTCGCAAAGAGTTGGACACAAATGAGAGACTAACACTAAATAGCAACTTCATGGTAAACACGTACCCAGACCTAACACATGTACTGAGAAGCCCTGCCACATCCATCTTGGGGAAACATATATGAATAATTACATGTCCGATCAATACCTCAAAACTGCAGTAATTTCCTCCCCTGCCCTGACCCCCCGACACACTACCGCCCACACCAGGGTGACAGCCATGCGGAACATAACCTGGCACACAATCTCCGAATGCCTTAGTGAAAACAAGGAAAGCCAAGTAAACAGAAGCGAAGGCCTTTGATGCTTTTGTTTCTGCCACAGGACCGCCACCTGACTCAGGAGTTGACTGCTGCAAGCTGCCCACTCTCGCAGCAGGCGGCCACCGTGCACACAGGGCTGGAGCATGCTGAGGGCATGGTAATCAATTCCCAGGGGCCTTGGGTGCTCACATTTACAGGAGTATGTGTGTCTCTCTCTCTCTCACACACACACACACGTACCCCTGACTGTTTGCAGCTGCCTTTTCTTTTTAAATCTCTCCTATATTACACTTTGCAATCCAGCCCCCCTCCTGCTTGGCTGGGCTAAACTATTTCGGGAATTGGCACAGATGCTGAGAGCAAAGATATTATTCCGAGATGCTCAGCAGAGATCAAAGCTGCTTAATCAAAGCCGTCGACTCCGTGCACAGCGCCTTAGTGCATCCAGAGCCCAGGTGGAGAGGAAGACGTCAAAGCAGATAATTGAGGGGACAGCGAGAACCCAGCGGTGGATCTCCAGGTCTGACAAGAATGGAGGTATCGGGATCAGGGAGGGACTCCCAGGGTCATTCAAGTCCCAAATTGGTCTCACTTTTCACCTCCAGATGGAAGTCACTCAAGGCAGCCCCAGAAAGGTGAAAATCAGCCTGCTTAAAAAGCACTCCAGGGAGGAAGATTTCTTAACACTCTATCGAACAATTCTCATACTTAGGAGCAGGCTTTCTGGTGCAGGTCTGATGAAACACTCTAGGGCTTACTCAGACTGTGGCCACCTCCCTAGAGTGTTACCAGGAGGGGCTGAACCCTGCAGGGAAGGGGCAGAGGGGCAAATCTGGAAGGGCCAGCCCCTCGTGGGAATGTGGAGATGAGGGAGACCCAGTGGGATTCCTCACAGCTTACATCCTTCACCTAAAGTGAGACCTTTACCTAAAGTAGGTTGAGAGGACCCTTCTCCCTTACACCCCATCCACCCCCCAACAAACATAAAGTGGTTACTGATTCAGTCATTTTTTCAGCCAAGGTTTGTTAGTACCTGCAATTCACCAAGCACTGTTCCAGCTGGGGATGCATGTCACAAAACCAGGTTTCTGTCCCCAGGGAGCTTGTGTTTGAGATGGACATGGGAAGAACGGATGAGAGAGATACATCAGGAAAGGAGACACAGGAAATAAAAATTAGACTTCAGATTGTTATAATTGCTAGGAAAGAAATAGACAAAGAGCTGTGAAAGAGAAGTGAGCAGAGGCAGTGAGGATGGAAGGCTATATTTATTTAGGGTGAACACAGAAGCCTCTATGAAGTGACATTTGAGCCCAAACCTGGAGGATGAGTAGGAAGCAGACAGGGGAAGAGCAGACAAACCCGTATTTTAGACATGGTCAGAAGGTGAGAGCCTGCTGCAGTCCTGGGAGGCTAATGATGCTGCAGCCTATAAGCCAAAGGGAGAGCAGGACAAGGTGAGATGGACCGGCGTCTTAGGACAGCTCAGGACGGGTCTTGTGAGTCACGGTGAGGAGTTAGCCCTTCTTCCAAGAGTCTTAACTCACTGACTGCTGTGTCAGTTCAGTTCAGTCGCTCAGTCGTGTCCAACTCTCCGCGACCCCATGAATCACAGCACGCCAGGCCTCCCTATCCATCACCAACTCTCTGAGTTCACTCAAACTCATGTCCACAACGGGTTAAAAGCAGACAAGAGTAGACGTGGAGAGACCTGCCAAGTGGCTCCTAGAGCTCCTAGAGTGGTCTGGGCAGAAGATGACTAGGCAAGTGGCGGTGGAGGTGGAGAGGAATAGAAGGATGGGAGATTGGATTGTAGGTAGCAGAGATGGCCCTGCTGATAACTTGAATGTAGATGGTAAGGAGCCTGGAGAATGCTGTCATCTGTCAATATGATAAAGTTGAACTACCTGGAGTCAAACATCCCAGGGTTGGGCTGCTGCTGCTGCTAACTTACGTCAGTCGTGTCTGACTCTGTGCAACCACATAGATGGTGGCCCACCAGGCTCCCCTCCCTGGGATTCTCCAGGCAAGAATACTGGAGTGGATTGCCATTGCCTTCTCCAATGCATGAAAGAGAAAAGTGAAAGTGAAGTCACTCAGTCTTGTCTGACTCTTCGTGACCCCATGGACTGTAGCCTAGCAGGCTCCTCCATCCATGGGATTTTCCAGGCAAGAGTACTGGAGTGGCTTGCCATTGCCTTCTCCCCAAGGGTTGGAAGAGCACTTCAAAATCACTTCTCATCCAGAGTTTGCATTAGTTCCCTGCCCCCACTGGGAGATCATCAGCCCCTGCTTCCAGACGATGGTATCAACTAGCGCAGGATCCAGCCTGCCCATGGCCCGAGAGACAGCAACAATCCCTGGAGAGCTCTCCTTTGGGTGGTGCTGAACACTGCCTCTCCAAAGCACTCAACGCTGGCCCTGGCTATGTTCCTCCCTTAGGGTCACAAAGCAATGGTAAGCCCCCCCTCCGTAGGCGGGAGGGACTTTAGAGAATTGTGGGCAGTGCTAAAGTTGTCCTGGGCCATCTTTTTTTCCAGGCCAAAAATCCCTAGTGTCTACTGTTGCTCAGGGCCACCCGGTGTGACATCATTGCCACAGTGTCCCTTCATAAGGTCAGCACCAGGGTGTGGGTCCTGGACTGTAACACATCCAGGTTCAGAGAATCCCCAAAGGACCAGATGTCAAGATGCCATCTTTCTTGAGCCCTACGTTTGTACTCCTTAGCTTACAACCCAGCCACCTGGCCCAGAGAACTGGACTAGCCAAACTCTGTCCCTTCAGTCTTACCTTTTCCCTTGCAGAATGTTTTTTCTATCCTAAAATATTCTCTTAGGCCTAGGGAATGGGTGACTCTATCCAGAGCTGTGTTTCCCAAAGCAGGCTCTGAAATAATGATGCCATCAGATACTGTATGGGAAGAGGAATCTTCATGTGGAGAAGTGTGGAATGCTGTGTATAGTAATGTAAAGTGTTATGTTTGTGTGTATATATACACACACACACACACACACATATATATATATAATATACATGTATACACTATATTAAAATACTATACTATAATCTTCTCTTGTAGTTTCATGATATGCATGAGCAGGCTCTGTCTGAGAAGTCCCAGAGTAAAGATATCCATTCAGTTTGGTTGACTAGGACATTACCTAAACTCATTGACCAAAGCAATCTTTATTCCCGGAACATCTACTATTAATAGCTCCGCTTTAGGGAATGCCATTCCAGATGACTGAGTTATGAGATGGAATTTGTTATCTGTCTAACTTAAGCCCCCAAGTCCCACTTTGCCCTGAACCATTTAGATGTTTTAAAGCCCAAAAGTTGTTTTTGAATTCAATTACCTGCTTAATGGATTCTGTTTTTCTTATTGGCACTTGCAGACCTGGCTTCATCTACATACACACACGGGTTTTGGCAAGTGAGCAGGAGGCCGTTAGTCACTTTCCTTCTTCCCCTGCCGCCCTGCTGAACTCAGACAAGACATCCCTTGGCTGCCAACCAGGTCTGAATGGAATTGAATGTTTACACCCTGTTGCTGGTTCCTAGGAGGCGATCCCAATGGTTGAGCCTTTTCTCCACATTTTCCCCATGGGTCACTCCTGGATCCTGCTCACATACAAGGCCAGTAGGTGGTAGGTCACCTAGCTTCACTGGCACAGGTAGAGGAAGGTGGCTCTGGGCCTCCTGGGAGACACCCAGGGAATCACTTTCGCCCGAACCTCCATTTCCCACACTGTCAAAGGAAGCAGGAGACCATTAAGGCCTCTGTTGCCGGGGGTGGGTTTGTTTGAGCCACCTCCGCATCACCGGGCCTGTGGCAGTCAGGTTCCCAGAGAATTAACCTAAAAATATAGCAACGGAAAGTGTCCTCCCCATGCACAACCTTATTAAAAACTGGAAAAACCTCTCGAAATAAATACTTCCTTTGTTGATGAAACATCTAGAAATATTTTGCCATTCTGCATAGGCTGCCAATCCTGAAGTGCAATTGTTGGAGGATTAAAAATAGGAACGGCGGCGGTGGTGGAAGGGCTCCAGGGGCCTCACATGGGGCTATGGAGGCTGTGCCCTCCGTGTGGGGCTGCTCACAGAGGGTTGAAGCATTTCACAGGTGCTGCTGGTGACCAAACCCTCTTCAAAGTACTGAGTCTACTTCCTCCTCTGCTTCATATAACAGATGTGAGGGAGAGCTGTGTCAAGGGAGCCTCAAGCAAAAGCCTATTGTTTGTACAAACATTTTAGGCATCGCGTACCATCCTTATTGGGGAATGGTAGGAACCCTCTGGAAATCCAGCAGACAAGGGCCAATCTTTTGAACAGAACTTGCTAAGGATGGCAGTCTCAGACTGTTATGTTAAAGCTTTTCTATACAAAGGCCAGTACTCTATTTCCAGATGAGTAAGTTGAGGCTCAAGAACTGCACCCAATCACTCGTTTGGGCAAATTATAAATCATGCTGGGCCTCAGTGTCCAGCATGGGGAAAAAGTAGGATTAATAACAGAAACTATCTTATGCTATTGTGAGGACAGATGAGCCTACACATAAAGTGTTTGGGATGGTGTCTGATACATAGTAAGGACTCAATAATATTGGATAGTATAATACTAGCATTAGTATTGTATTATTGATCTAAACTACATAACTAGCAATTGGCAAATTGAGCCTTTGAATGCTGGCCTTTCTCCACCATATCTGTTTTTCTATACTGCATTATTGCATCTGCCCAGTTCTGCTTTCTCAAGCTCAAAGCTTGCTGTTTTGATTCATGTGGGAGAAAGCCTGGCTATGAAGGGCCCGCTGTTTTGCTTATTACTCTTCAGACCCTGTGAGAGAAACGGATTCCCTTCTTCCAGTCCCAGTACCAAACTTTCCACCAAAGGGAATGATTGTTCCAGCCTTTGACAAGTGCTCACCCTGGGATCAACCACATGGGGCCGAAGGGGAGGGGCCGGATAGAAATCTAGTAGGTTCTGAAATCGTATGGATTTGTGAAAGGGATTCCTAGAAAAAGAGGCTTCAGGCAGACAATCCTGTAAGTATCTGGTACAAGTGCACCTCCCACAGTTATTCTAAGGATTGAATAAGACAGCAAATATAGAATGTTTGTGTAAGTATTCAATAAATTACAGAAATAATGACTTAGAAATCTGTATCTGATAGAAAAACTAGTTTATTAGTCTAACCCTTAGGTCACCAAAAACCAACAGGAGAAAACCACCACTAGCTATGAAGGACCTCAAAACATTTTGCATGTGTTAGCGTCAGCAGGAAATGTTGAGGAGGGTAGGCGTCAGGGGTTTGCGAGCACAGAGGTAAATGGGCTGAAGAGAGCGTGCAGAGACTGAAAGTAGTGGCAAGGCCAGTAGTCAGGGAACACGAAGACTAGTGGTCAGGCCAGGAAGAAGCTGATGTCCTTCAAACGGCCAGAGACCACACCACAATTCTCAAATGGAGCAGAAAGAGAGACCCAGAGGCCCCTTCATTAGCTCCTTCGTGGAAGTCTTAACTTGGAACTGATGTGCACACTGGGAGTGCATCTGGCCCAGTTAAATATTTTCAACTTCTGGCACTGAAGCTCCCTTTAGGAGGAAACTCACTGTCACATTTCATGAAGTGTGGGTCTATATACCAAGTGTATCTGGACCAACTAGATTGTGCATATTAACCTGCGAGGTGTGTGGTAGCCCGAAGTTCCAGCATCCTTCAGAGTAAGTGAAAGAAGACTTAAAGGGCATGGAACTCACTACCTAAGATTCCAAGCAAAGAATTGCCTGCAGCGACTTGAATCCCTTCTCTCTCATAGTGTGAGGCAAGCTGGCAGCCCCCTGGGCTCAAGACCATGTGGCCAGTAGGGTCCTTTCCTGGACACCCTGAGTTATATGTGGGGCATCGGGAAGACGGGGAACATAGAGAGCCACACACCCAGGGCCCCTTTGCAAGGGTAAGGAAATCTCCATTTTCCCATGAATACCTAGGGACATTCTTGCTTCTCTAAGGGAGACAAATGTGTGGAGAAGTGGACATTAAGAAAAGAGTGCAAAACAGAAACACATGGACGTTGGGAGAACACCACCCACATTTCTAATTTCTCCGAAAACTAGACCAAATCTATTGACCAGGTCCCTAATGGATGAGACTCAGGCTTGCGGAAACACAGAGCTCAAATAAGCTGCTTTGTATTGACTGTAATTTCATGAGCATGAGGTTCAATTAGCTATTGCACTAGACATGAACCCAAAAGCTATCTGAAGCTTTGCTGCAAAGCAGACTCCAATCCATGACCCAGACTGCCTCTCAGGACAACATTGCTCTCTCTCCCTCCCCATCGCCACTGCCCACCCATCCTTAGGGAAGACGGCCTGGGTTACTAGAATGTTTTTCTGACTGGTTCTACTGCCTCCGGTCTCTCTCCCGCCACTCTGTCCTCCACTCTGCGGCTGGAGTCGTTCGTCTAAAGAAGCAAACCTGATGATGGCAGTTCCCCATTTAAACATTTCTGATGATGTTGCATAACTTTCAGGATAAAAATCAGAACGCCTGAGCTTGTCTATATCACCCACACATTCTGGTCCTGTCTGTAGTACAGCCACGTCTCACCACTCCCTGTCACTCAGCTTTTGTTCCAACTTTCTTTAACCCCTAGGAATTCTTCATGAAGGGTGATGGAGGTACTACGTACTCACCAAAAGTCATTTCATTTCCCTCCTGGGCTCATGGCTACAAGTGGCTGATTCTAAGGCTATAAAGGATGGCAGAAGCAGAAATGGATAGTGTTTGTATCCCTGAATCACTGCACGAAAGACAGCCATCTAGAACCACCTGACCAGGGATACCAATGCTGGACCATTGCATAAGCAAGAAACATTCTTTCTTTGTATGAAATCACTGGAATTTTGAAAATCCTTTGTAGCACTTCATGAATTCTAACATATGGGCACGTTCTCTTAGCGAATAGGCCTGTGTGTGCGTACTCTCTCTCCCTGTAATAATTCTCCCTGAAAATTTCCCTTAATTTTCTGCCTAGAAAATCCCTAATTATCCTTCAGTACTCTGACACCACCTCTTCTGGGAGGACTACCTTAGTTCTCCAAGCTGAGTGAGGACTCATCTCTGAAGTGTCCCAGAATTCAGTGCTTTGCTTCGGCTGGTGTATCCAGCCCGTGGAATTTCTTTCTCTCTTCACTTGTTCAACTCTTCCCGTTAGTAGGTCCTGGGCAGAGACTGTGTCTTAATTCTGGGGTCTAGGATAGGGCTTTCTCAGAGGAAAAGTTGAGTGAAGGTTGTTTTTTAATAAATGGCTGAATCAATAGAGTGAGTTAACACATGGATTTGTGAATGATCACATATAGATTGGTGATCATAACCTATATGTTTACATAACGCTGCCTTACTTACATGCGTGCTGAGAATAATGTGGGGCAATGTGGGCACCAGCCCAGGTCCTAGGAAAACCTGCAAAGCAAGACTTCTGGACAGTGGTCGATACAGAAGCCAGAGCTTTGTGTTCTCTGCTGTGCTGTAGACACAGGTGAAGGACAAGGTAAAGTTAGGAAACCTCGGCCTGGTGAGGAAGGAAAAAGGAATGTACTTTTATGAAGCATCTACTATGTGCCGGGCAATTTAAATATATTATTGCAGTGAATCTATCTTGACAGCCACGCTCTAAGTTTGCTACTATTATCCACATTTGGCTCAGAGAAGTCAAGGACTTGTCCAAGGGCACACAGCTGCAAGCAGCAGGGCAGGAATCCAAACCAGACCCACCTGAATTCTGAGCAGGGATCCTCCCAACGTACCTCAGGGGGACAAAGGCTGAAGCCAGACACGCCTGGCTGCTCCATGACGCCTCAGGCCTGGCCCTTGCACATCAGCCCTGGCCCGAGCAGAGCACTCAGAATGCTTCCTCTGGCAGCGATCCGTTGAACACGGACCTCAGAGGAGAGGAAAGGAACAGTCTGCTTTTCCCTGGCTCCAGCTCTGTCAGGCAGGCCTGATTTGCGCAGCTGCCCCAGACACTGCGGAAACAAAACAGCGGGCTGTTGGGTCAGGTTCCCCTGATTTCTCAGATGAGGGAGCCAGGCTGGAGCCAGCACATTTCTCAACTCCCAGGCAACCACTGACCAGGCTTCCCGGGCTCCATCTTCACTGGCAGCTGTGAGCGGCATAGCCGCTTGGCGGGCTGAGCACCACCCCCAGCCCTGTTGGCAGGTGAGGGCCCGGGGCCCTGAATGCCAGGGACCGCCCCCTCTGTCTGGGGAGACAGAGACAGATCCAGGAGTACAGCCAGGAGCCCCAGGTCCTGGTCAGAACGGTCACTTGCCTCAGCAACCTGGCAGCTGAGCAAAGGGCCCTGAACTGCTGGCAGGGAGATCAGGAAGGCCAAAGACCTTCTGGGATGTGACGAGAAGGCGAGGTGTGTGGGGAGAGGCTGGGAGGAGTTGGGGGTACAGAATGAGCTAGCTCAGGGGCCAGCATCTCAGGAGCAGCCTCTGCCAGGCATGGTGATTAGCAGACATAGCAACAGCTTCTGCCCGTAAGGAGCTCAGAGTCTAGAGCAGGAGGTAGACACAGGGCACACAGTCCAGTGTCAAAGGCAGGCAGCTTCTTCAGGCTATACAATTTACTAGCTGTGTGGCCTTAGACAAGTGACAAGATCTCTGGGCCTCAGTTTTCCCATCTGCAATGTGGGGCTAATAATATCCACTTAACGGGTTTAGATGAGAAGCATATGGGCTATCGTACTTAGCAAAGTACCTTGCTCATAGAAATGGTGCTTGCTAAACAGCACGTGGATCTTTACCTTCCCACTTACATGGAGTGCGTGGAAGTCAGGGACCTGGGCTTGTATTTCTTTACAGCACCCATGGTTTCTAGCCTAGCACTGCCCATTCTGTTTTCTAAGTAAGAAAGAGGTCAAATGCATATCCTAATGGAATAGAAAAAAACTGCCATCAATAATAGCTTCAGGATGTAGTCTCTCCTTACTGGGCTTCCTCCAAGGAATCAGCCTTTCTGACTGATCAAGATGAAAACCAATAAAACAGGCAACAGCAGGTGGGGAGAGGTTGGCTAGTCTGATAATCTCACAATAATGAGTCTGGATAATCTAAACCTGATAAAAGCTCCTCAGATAATCAACGACAGCCTGCAATGATGAAAATAACTCCTATCTAGACAGCACTTTTCAGTTTGCAAATCTCTACCACAAACATTCTTTCATCCAGGGAACCCAATAAATATGTGTTGAAGGATAGAAGCTTGCAATAGCCTCATGATACAAGGTATTGGGGTCTTGATTTAACTGATAAGGAAGCCAAAGCTTACAGAGCTAAATTAAAATGCTAGGAAATGATGGCTCCTGTTTGATGGCAAACCTAGTATCTTTCATACCACACCTTGTCTCTGCCTACAAACGGACGGTAAATGGAGGGTATGTCGTCACCGACAACTCCCACCTCCAAGCCAGACAGGAAATCCAGCCAACACAGTTGTTCTCAGTGTGTTGGTCTTGGAGATGGGTCTTTAAAGAAACATGCAAAAGCTATTCCCTGCACCCCTACCCTGCCCGCCAGTAGGCATGTTCCCTGGTGGGTGGGAACCGTGGAAAGATGAGAAAGGGGTAATTGGCACAGCTGGAAGGCAAGCAAACAATGAAGCTGGTGAAAGGTTGGCCCGAGTCTCTCTTGCTGATGGAGGGTGTGTAAAATATAGAAATAAAAATTACACAACTGAGCTGTCTCCTGGGAAGATGACGGCTAATTAGATGCCTCACAGCACACTGATTCCTCTGCACGGAACAGTCTGCACCCCCAGCTTGCCATCCCTAGCCACCAGCCAGGCATGATGCCCAGGGACACAGCCGTCTCCTGGGATGCTGGCCGTCACCAAAGCCACCGCTTGGAGGTCACTGTTCAGATACTACCTCCTATGCTGGGGCTTTGCATTTACCACTTGAATACAAGTGCCTTGTTAAAACCCTGAGAGTTTAGTGCTGGGAGGGTCCTCATCTGCTGTCTGAGAAAGTAAAGTGGGGGTGTGTGATATGAATACCCTAGTCTCAGTGGGGAGGTGAAAGGTGGGTGGTGACTCCAAAAACAAAAGGAAAGCTAGCCCTAAACCCAGAGAGAAAGAACTGGTTTTGCTTTCTCCTTACAAGGGCACTTTCTGGGGGTGAAATAGATGAGAAATTCTATCTCCTCAAGCTGGAAAAGCCCTCAGAGAGCATCTAGGCCAGTGCTTTATAAACTTTTTCTTTTGTAAACAATAGGACCCTTTGTTTAAATGCAATTGAGTGAAAACTCAGTAGATAACAAAGAGCGGGGAGGAGCTGCACCCCCAGGAGCGGGAGCTGCCCATCAGCCACTGCCTCTTCTCTTCTCGCCCTGCTCCTACCACGGCAGCTTCCTGGAACCCTGGGGTTCCATGGAATCCAGTTTGAAAACCACCGTTCTCGTTCAACTCCTCGCACATGAAAAATGAGAGATCTGGAGAAACTAAATGATCTATTCAGTGTCAAAAAGCCAGGGAGTGGTAGAGGCAGAACCAGAAATCAGGCTTTCTGCTGTTCAGGCCAAAGATTTTTGGCTGGGCCAGGCAGCTTTTTTTTCTGCTTAAACCACTATGCAGATAGATATGGATGATATAAATATTAATGACATGTAGACACACAGAGCTAAAGATAAAGATATGCAATTTATTGAGCATTCTTTGCACTAAGCTGTGTGGGTATATTTGAGACCCAAAGTTGGGAAAACATGGGCCCTAATTCCCAAAGAGTTGGGGAGACCGACAGGGGCTCCAGGATTGCCTCACAGACCAGAGTGCAGACAGAAGGCAGAGAGACAGGGAAGTGCAGGATACGATTCAGTGAACACACGGGGCCTTCCAAAACTGAGACCAGTCCACTCTCCCTGCCCCGCTTCCTACCAGGAGCTTTCCATCCTCCCCTCCCCACCACCCCGCCCCTGCCATTCGGGGATCTCTTTGGGGGCTCAGCCTCCTCCTTTACAACAACTGTCCTGATGATGGGAGGCAGAAGTGGGGGGTAGAGCAGGAAAAAGGAAATTAATTCCTCAAGGCTGGGTGTATGTGTGTGTGTGTATGTACATGCGTGTGATGTCCATGTAAGAAAAAATACCATTAACATCAAACACAGAAGCTACTCTGCCTTTTAGGAGAGAGGCACAATGAACTCAGAGGAGTTTTTCTGACATAGTTTTATTACTAACATTGTTAGCAGTAGTAGTTGCTCTTGTTGTCTAGGAAAATGTCTTAATGGGCCTCTTTGGTTCCTGGCCCGAGAGGGGAAGGAGAAACAAGAGAGGACTCTGTCTAAAGGGACATTTGGGCTGAGATCCCTGAGAGCTGCAGAGGTCTGATGAGTGCAGGCTGGGGGGCTAAGCTGGGGGGAAAGAACTCAGAGTGGTGAGAAAGAGGGGTGTGCAAAGGCAATGAAAACAGAACCCCAAACAGGCTGGGAGTGTACTCTGAGGAGACAGAGAATGGTCACCTGGTTTCTGGGTAAAAAGGCCTGTTTTCTGCCCACTCTTGTTTTCCACAAAAGCCTGGTGGCCACGAGGTCCCATGGCAGTGACGTTTGGGAATGAAGATGGGCATTGGAAGGAGGGTCCTAGCCTCAGGCGCTTGGTGTAAGGCCAGGAAGATGGCTGCACCGTGGAGGGAGCAGCTGATGCTGGCGATGCTGGGGAGAGGTTGCTGGTCCAGAGCGGCAGTGACAGGGCTTGAGCCGTTGTATTTGCAGAATATAGTAATGGATGCTTCCAGAAGGATAAAGGGCTAGGGGACTTTGGTGCACATGGTTACGTGTGTGGCGTTACATGCATGTGCGTGTTTATGGTACGCACAGTCACCTGTGTGATCATGGGTATCAACACCTATATGACCGTGCGGGTAAAAGTGTGTGTGTTTTTGAGTACGAGTGCGTACTCAGTTGCTAAGTCGTGTCCAGCTCTTTGCGAGTCCATGGACTGTAGCCCGTCAGGTTCCTCTGTCCCAAGAATACTGGAGTGGGTTGCCATTTCTTACTCCAAAGGATCTTCCTGACCCAGGGATCAAACCAGTATCTTTTGTGTCTGCTGAATTAGCAGGCGGATTCTTTACCATTGAGCCACCTGGGAAGCTGTGAGTCTGGGTAAATGATGGAAATGATTAAGTTATTATACCCTGTGTATATATGCCAGTGCGTGTACATGGGGCCGGAACTTCAGCACCTGTGGGTTCCAGGGTACAAATGAATAGAAATCGGCAAGTAGCCATGTGGGCGTGGGCCTATGAACACGTTTCTGAGGTTGCCTGTAAGTGTGTCACTGTGTGTGTGCGCAGGGCTGTGGGGTTATTTGTGAATGTGTGGGACTGTATACTCTGCAAGGGTGTGCACAGAGGCACTAGGGGCCCCATGCAGGCCTGGCCAGCCCTGTGACGTGTCTTCCTCCCCCACGGGGCCCAGCAGGGCCAGCGAGATTCGGAGCACACAGGCAGGGGAGTGGATGTTCCCGGCGTACTCGCCCCAGAGCCCTGTTCCTTGCCCAGGAACATTCCCGATTTCCCATTCCTGGGAAGGAACATAATGTCCACTGGCGCCTCTCCCGCCTGATGAGTCCAACTCCCCGGCTGCCTCGGGCTGCAAGGCACTTCCTGACCAGGACAGCAAGCATGCAGGGAGCCAAAACCCCAGGGGCAGAGTGGGAGGGAGACGCACCGGCTCCAAGGGTGTCAGCAACAGGACACCCTCCCCAGGCATGATGAGAGGAACCCTCGTTCATTTTCATGGTGTTTGCCCTGCGCCAGTGCCTCGGAGAACTTTTCACAGGAGTAAACTCATTTCCACCTCCCCAACGGCCTCCGTGGCCATGAGTTACCATTATGTCATTTGCAGAAGAGGAAAGAGATTCGGGTTAAGGGACCCGTCTCAGATGGCACAGGCAGTGGGAGGCGGGGTGGGAACCTCGGTTCCCCGGCTCCAGAGCCCAAACTGTCACCCTGCAGGCAGGACGAGCCGTCCATCTGACCGTCATCCTCAGGGCACAGACAAGAGACCGAGGGGAGACTCCTCCTCACCCCAGGAGGAGCCCCTCTCTCACCAGGCTTCCTTCTTCTCCCAGTTACCCTCTTGAAAGCCCTGGAAACAGGTGGGCTGTCACTGTGGCAAGGGACCTTGCAGACAATTATGATTAACCCTCCACTTGGGAAAAGGCCTTGCATAAAAGTCCAGGGCACGCTGTCCTCTGCACAAGTTGCCTCCTTTCTCTGGTACTGATGAGATCAGAATTGCAGTTCCTATGGCCTGTGACCAGGGGACTTCACCACAGAAAACCTTCCACTCCCATGGCCAGCATGGACCCCAAGCGGACAGAGCCCTGGCCCAGCACACACATGAGTCTTTTGGTCCTTAGCTGATCCTACACACTTCAGTCAGCCTTGCCTCCTTCACTCACCCCTTTTGCGTCTGAGGATCTACCATGTGCCAGGCCTTGTGCTGAGTCCTTTCAGGTCATATGCAGCGTGTTCTCCTTTCTATTGATTGTCTCATTTCATCGCCATAACTCTATTATAAGGTTGATGTTAGTCTCGTTTTGCAATTAAAACAGGATCAGAGAGGTTACGTCACTTTCCAAAGGACACACAGCTCATAAAAACTGAAACCAGGATTTGAATTTGGACTTGATTCCAAAGCTGATGTGTTTAATAATTATCACCCCAACAATACTCCTGTGAGGTAAGGAATATTTAGCCTTGGATCAGAGACACGGCGCAGATCTGCTAAGTGACTTACCCCAGAATACATAGGGAATAAGGAGCAGAAGTGAATATGAACTCAGGTCTGGGAGAAGCATCACTGTGCTTCTGTGCATGGATGCCTGGGACCACATTAGAAGGATGTGGGCATGTGTGTCTGGGTATGTGTGTTGGTACTGGTGGATCTTTCCATCCTTTCCCAACCCCTTAGCTTTAGCTAAGATGGGTCTCTCTCCTCCTGTATCCCAGAGAGGACATCTTCCTCACACCACTCATCTCTGTCTCTCTCCCGCCCCTAACTCACCCCTTCTCAGATTTCTCATCAGCCTCAAGGGTACCCAGGTACCTACCCTCAGATCCTTGTTCTCCCCAGCTCGACTCAGGACTTTTCAGATAGTTTTTCCTTTGGCCCTCATCTTCATGTCAAATCTGGGGCTCCCCACCACCACAGCTTACTTAGCATGTGGCCAGACCCATGGGAGAGACTCAGACTGTACCAATTGCTTCTTCTAATGATGAGGATTGGCCTTGAGTCCCCAGAGGCCCACCCATCCATCCAGCAAATATTTATTAAACAACTGCTCTGCTCCAGGCAATGTTCTAGGTACATATTTACATCAACAAATAAAACCAGACAAAAACACCCACCCTTATGGTTCTTATCATCCAGGAGTGAGAGAAATACAAAAGTAAATAAATAAGTTAGATAAGCATAGGGTAAAAGGAAAAAGTTGACCTTTAAGCAAGACTTGAAGGAGAGAGTGAGCTAGGCATGTGGATATCTGTGGGAAGAGTACTCCAGGTGGAACAAACAGCAGGTGCAAAGGTCCTGGGGTGGATGTGAGCCAGTGTGGCCGGAGAGCTGGGGACAGCAATGGAGCAGCACGTCAGATCACATAGGCACACACTGGCTATTGTAAGGACTTGGGCATGTACTCTGAAGAGGAGGAAGCCTTTAGAAGTTCCCCCTACCCCTGCCTCCTGTCCCAGATCTTTGTTTTGCTGTCTTTTTATCCTTTAGGTCTGGACCAATGCTGTCTCTTCAGGGAGGTCTTTCCTAGGGCCACCTTTTGTAAGTGGTATACCACATCTCGGGGCTTCCCCAGTGGCTCAGTGGTAAAGAATCTACCTGCCAATGTCAGAGACGTGGGTTTGATCCCTGGGTCAAGAAGATCCCCTGGAGGAGGGCATGGCAACTCACTCCAGGATTCTTGCCTGGGAATCCTCATGGACAGAGGAGCCTGGTGGGCTACAGTCCGTGGGGTCATAAAGAGTTGGACACGACTGAAACGACGAAGCATGCATGCACCCCACATGTCACCATTCACTCTTTATCACAATGCCCATATTTAACCTTTATCATGTCCTAGAAGTTAGCTAGTATGCATTTCCTTGGTCCCTGTGTTTACTTTCTATCTCCACACAAGAAACTGGAAGTTTCTTAAGGGCAGGACCCATGTCTGTCTTGTTTAGCAAGGAGTCTACACTGCCTAACATAGTGTCTAAGCATCATGCAGGGAATGAAGCAACCTGTTACCCCCATGGCCAGTCTGCTAATAGCTGATGCGCCCGGGATGGGATCCCTGCTCATGAACCTGCTCCTGTTGGGAAGGCAGGTACATGCTTTCTGCAGAAAGTCCATCCTCCCCCTTCTCCAGTTGCCTTAAATGCCCTCGAACACTGACTAATGTGAAATATGAAGATTTAAGCCAGCAAAAAGAAAACATTTGGGAAGCTAAGCCCTCCTCTCTGCCCCTCAACTAGGTCATAAAATAAAAAGCTTTGTTCCTAGAAATTCATAGCATTGCATTGCTTTTCCCGTCATTAAGCTGTTACCCAGAAAATTCCACAGAGACCAGAGGACTGAAAAGGGACAGAGAACCTGTGAGGTCGTCTCCACAGATTTTATGATTTAGGCTCCTAAAAAAGCCTGCAATGTAATGCTATTATACTTAATTCACAGGTGAGGGAACTGAGGCAGAAGTTCAGTATCAGTTCCCGTCTCAATATTGTACGATTAGCATATGACAGAACCAGGACACCAAAGCCTCATGCTCTTTCTGTACAGGCTTCCTCAGGGCCTCAGTAGTAAAGATTCTGCCTGTAATGCAGGAGACGCGAGTTCAATCCCTGGGTAGGGAAGATCTAATGGAGAAGGAAATGGCAACCCACTCCAGTACTGGGAGAGTCCATGGGAAATTCCATGGACAGAGGAGCCTGGTGGGCTACGGTGCATGCGGTCACAAAAGAGTCAGACATGACTTCGCTCTTTCTACATGCCCGTGCTAATCCAGCTTCAATTCAGTGTAAAATCTATTCTTCTGAGGACTGAAAAACAAAAACAAGAAAGGGAAAACAAGAACAATAAGGAACCTGTGTCCACGACTCTGGGGCTGGCCGAGAGCCAGCGCAGTCCTCAGGCCAGAGGAACCATCCTGAGCCCAGCGCTGCCCAAGCAGGAAAACCCAGCACCGTGGATCCCAGACGTGGCCCTGGAACACACTCCCCCACCCCCACCCCATCATCCAGAGTCCTGGAGGGGCCCTGGGGTCCGGCTTGCCGCCTGGGTGCTCCACTGGGAGTCTCTGCTGCCTGCCTGCCGGCCTTCCAGACTAAACACTCCCATGCCCAGCTCTCCCTGCTTGGCTGGGCCAAAGTATCCTAGGAGAGTCTCAACAACACGAGTGAAGGATAGTTTACACGTGTCTCTGGACACCCTTGGGAGAGACGTAGTTAAGTACACAGGCTTACAAGCACACACGCACAGGGGACAGTGAGCCTCTGGACACTGCCTGGGGGAGGCAGAGCAGCCCAGATATCCACAAACACCACACACACGTGCACACACACACACACACACACTCTCTCTCTCTCTCTCTCTCTCACACACACCCTGAAAGGCAGAAATGGTTCTCTTTGCATACTGGTAACCGGAGGGGGTTCACAGTAAAATACACACACATCAGAGCCAGATGCCACAGGCTCTGAGCTCCTGAACACCAAGAAGGACACACGGGCCTAACTGTGGACACACACACAGGGTGCAGGGCTGTATTTTGGAAAATAAAAAGGGGAAAAAAAAGCCTGCCAATGTTTCCACTGTACGCTGCTTGTAAAAATTCTGTAGCCTGGGGAGACGCCCCCCGAGCCGTGGAGCTGTGTGTGGGCTGTCAGATAAAGTGGGGAGTGTAAAAGCAAACAGCTCAGAGAACATGCTGGCGGACAGGCTAGCGTTCTGCTGACAGGGCTGGGCTGGGGCTGGCAGAGGACAGGGTCCCCCAATAGCTGGTATGGAGGTAGCTGGAGCCTCCAGCTGGGTTTAGTTTCCTGAAAGGCAAAACAAAAAACTAAGCCTACTCTAATGGTTGCTTTGCCAAGATACAGTGAAATAATATTCAAAGCACATCAACTGGCACATCTCAGGGACTCAGTACATGAAAATTGTTGTAATTAGGCTTATGGGTGATAGATATGTGAATCATTCTATTGCCACCTTCAATGCTGCCCTTTTTAGAGCTGATTCATTATAGCATTGCTTGTCTCAGAAAATTTTAATACAGTATTATAGATATATGCTATATTATATTAAATACATATATATTTTAATATATATATAAGTACAGTATTATAGATATATGCTATATTATATTAAATACATATATATTTTAATATATATATATAAGTATTGCATTTGTAATAACAGTAAGTACAAAAACAACAGCCATCATTTACTGAATAGTCATACAATGCCCCGCATTGTCCTAAGAGCTTTACCTATATTATCTTATTTGACTTTCATGATAGCCCTATGAGGAGGTATTATGACTGTACCCATTTTACAGATGAGGAAATAGAGGCACAGAGGACTTAAGCAAGTTAGCTAAGTGGAGTTTGAGTATGAGTGCAAATCATTTAAATGCTGAAAAACTCAGGGTGTGTGTGTGTGTGTGTGTGCACGTGCGCTTGTATATATTTACTGTCGAGGGAAGTCAGCCAGAATAGTCAAGTGGGCAATAGCAGCCCCAGTGTCTCAGACAATAACTACGAATTACCCATTCAGAGCTTGCCTCGGTTGAGAGCACACAGCCATCTGGCGCCTCCACCACAGTCTGTCTCTCCTCTGGGCAGTATTTTGAGGATGAAGGAATGGAAGAGGAGGTGGCCCAAAAGTCACAAAGGAGAGGATCATGTTGGATATTAAAAACAAAAATTTTATAGTGACCAGAAGGGTCTTTAAGGAGAAGTTCCAGAAAACAGAGGGCACATAAGGATTGCAGGAAGTCCTGATCATAATCCTCACTGTGGCCTGGAGGGCTTGAGCATCCGCTGTACAAAAGGTGCTGGGGGAGGTTCCAGATGGAGACTCTAAGGAGAACAGGAAAGCCACGGCTACACAGCAGGCACCCCCACTCAGCATGACCTCTGCCGCCCAGCCATAGAGCTGCATGCCCCTGGATGCCAGCATCCAGAAATGCACCCACCAAGCTGACAGATGAAGTGAAAGTCGCTCAGTTGTGTCCGACTCTTTGTAACCCCATGGACTGTATAGTCCATGGAATTCTCCAGGCCAGAATACTAGAGTGGTTAGCCTTTCCCTTCTCCAGGGAATCTTCCCAACCATGGGATCAAACCCAGGTCACCTGCATTGTGGGTGAATTCTTTACCAGTTGAGCCACAAGGAAAGTCCAAGAATAATGGAGTGGGTAGCCTTTCCCTTCTCCAGCAGATCTTCCTGATCCAGCAATTGAACCAGGATCTCTTGCATTGCAGGCAGATTCTTTACCAACTGAGCTATCAGGAAGCTGACAAGAGAGTGTGTTTAAAAGAGAGCAAACCCTATTGTAAACTAGAAATTTTGGGTGATCACGCTGTATCAGTGCAGGCATTGTAACAAATGCACCACCTGTGCAGGATCCTGGTCACAGGAGAGGTTGTGGGGTTGGAAGTGGGGGACATGGGTATATATGAGAACTCTGTACTTTGCCATTATTTTACTGTCAACAGAAAAGTGCTCAAAAAATATATTCATTAGAGAGAGAGATCTGTGCGAGCCAAAAAAAAAAAGACACAAACCACTCCAAATCAGAGGGCTTCATCTGTGCTTGGAGCAGCCAAGGGGTTTCTGGAAGGTGCCTTATGGGCCACCAGGTGTGGGGATTGGAGCAGAGAGGAACAGAGCCAGTGGACCAGCAGGATTCGCCTCCTGCTACATCCCCATCTATCCTGCCAGAACTGCCCTGCTTCCACTGCCTTATGAGCTGGGGTGCTGCCTAAACTCTGGTTGAAGAAGGTTGTGCTGCTGGTCGTGTTTTAAAGACGTCTGTTTCAGGGGCTGAAGCGCAGTTCTCCCTCTATCTGTACAAGCTTGCAGTTTGCAAAGTCCTTTCACAAAAGGGCTCCCAAAGACAGGCAGCTCACTTTCAGGTCCTAGTTCCAGGTGGGGGATGTAGAAAGTGCTCAATAATCTATTGCGGGAATGATCGAGTATTCCCGCAAGCCTATGAGGCGAGAAAGGCAATTCTGGTTTTACCCATTTAACATTACTTTCATTGAGGTGCTTACAGTGGGTCAGGCACTATGTCTGCTTCTGCAAATGAATTAGCTTATTCGATCCTCATTGCAAATCTTGGAGGTAAGTGATATGCATATTGATGAAAATTGGGGAACCAAGAAGTTTGATAACTTGCTGAAGGTCACACAGTTAGTAAGAAGCAGAGATTCCAACTCTGGCAGTTTGGCTCTTATTCACCATGAAAAGTTTCAGACTCAGAGAAACCTGGGCTGTAAGAGTTGTAGGGACCTCTCCAAGTCCTGGGGAGGCTCAGATCCCAAGCATAGCTCAGCCGCCCTTCCACCTCATTAAGGCTTCGTTACTGGGCAGACTTCTGGGCAGGGCATGGGATGGCTGGTTCCTCATCACCTAGCAAACAACAGGACACTCCCAGCCTGGAGGCCAACGGCAGAATTGCCTGGGAGACCCACCCATACCCAGGGCCTGTCTGATGTACAGGTGGAGGCAGGAAAGGAAACAAGAAGGCATACTCAGAACTATAATTTTTAAAGCAAGATTAAAAACATGATCTCTTATCCGAAAGCCTCCCATTCCATCCACATCCTCAGCTCCAGACACTGAGTGGACCCCAGACACTTGTAGAACTTTGACAGCTGGGTCCCTCTGATCCAAGAGGGGGTTGGCCTGATTCTGGATGGAGACAAGATGGTGTGTGATGTCCAGGCACATAGGCAGGTAGGTTCAGGTTCTTTCCACTGTTGTCATCCATCCACCTACCCATTTCATCCATCCATCCATTTATCCATCTATCCACCATCTATCATCCAACCTTCATTCATCCACCTATCTATCCATCCATCCATCTGCTGGGACCACAAAGAATAAGTGCCCACATTCTGCTCTTCTTAAGCTGACTGACCCCTGGGCTTCCTCCCAAAGACTGAAGGCCACTGTGAGAACTGGGTGTGGGCAGGCTATGACAAAGCTCTCCAAGCAATGAGACATTTTCCCTGTGAGAGGTTATTTATGTTATGTGCATATCATAAAGCAAAAAGAGACTTCTAAAGCTTTGAAGGGAGTTCATTTTATAGAAAGCTCAGAGTCACAGTGGTAGCATACGTGAGCCCGTGGGCCTCATTGCCCTGGATATAATCGCATTTCCCCTCTCTATTTTCAGCTTTACTCTGACTTCCTTGACTACCTATAGGTTATCATCTTACATTAGCTTATATATTTTGCTGCTGCTGCTGCTAAGTCGCTTCAGTCGTGTCTGACTCTGTGCGACCCCATAGACGGTGGCCTACCTGGCTCCTCCATCCCTGGGATTCTCCAGGCAAGCACACTGGAGAACACATTTATATTTTAAGCTTCCTCAAATCCTTTTTAGAATAAAGCTGAATCATGAAGGCCATTTATACATAAAAGGCCAAACTCAGTTTACCTTGTGTGTAATTTAAACCTACCAGCAAATGGCATCCAGCCACACTGAGTTCTCCCCACACAGCCTCCAGCAGTGCTGCAGGCAGGGAACTGATGAACCCCCATTTTACAGGGCACTGCAGTTGGGGTCTCCCCTTCAGATGCCCCAAATCGGGTCTGACAGTTGCTTCTTGAAGGGCCAAGTCACAACTCATCGGAAAAGTCCCTGATGCTGGAGAAAGATCGAGGGCAAACGAAGACGAGGGCATCAGAGGAAGAGACAGCAGGACGGCATCACCAACACAATGAACATGAACCTGGGAAAATTCCGGGAGATGGTGAGGGACAGGGAGGCCTGGCGTGCTGCGGTTTATGGGGTCGCAGAGTCAGGCACGACTGGGTGACTGAACATCAGCAAACTTGAGTTTCAGTCTTTGCACTAGAGCCCCTGTGGACAGCCTGAGCTGTGCCTTCTCTCTTCCCCTCAGCTTTTGAGGGTAGCGGGAATAGGATCTTTGAAGACATAGAGGCTCACAAGGCCAAGAGTCAATTGTTCAAGGGATCTTAGACACAGTGGCGAAGATCCCCATTAGATGGATAAGTGGGCGCCTGGATGACGAATGGATGATGAATGGATGTTAAATGCGTAGGAGGCTGGGTGAGGCTTGCAGGGCTCAGGTCTTCTGCTAAGCCCTCGGGGTACCCAGAAGGGAAGACACAGTCCCTGCTCTCAAAGAGCTCAGTGTCCACCAAAGGAGACCAGTCTGCAGACCACCAGCCACAGCAGCAGGAGGAATGAGGCGTCTGTGGCTCCATCCTGTGCTTAGGTCTTTGTCCATGCCGTTCCCTCCACTTGTAACACCTTTCCGCCCCTCCAGTCTCCCTTCGCATGTCTCCCCTCTCCACCCCACCTCCCATACTCTCTCTCTCCAAGTCTTCCTTGTCCTTCTACATACCTGGTCTTGATATATTTTGCATTTTCTTTTTCTCCCTCCCCTCCTTTCCATTTTGTCAACTTTCACCTTCAACTTTTTATACTTGGAATTTTTTGCTTTTCTTTTATAGTAATGTAAATGACTAAAAACATGTCTGTGGTTATGAATGAATAAACCTCACGTGTTATCTGCTTTTACAAAGGCCTGCGCTATTGCGCTAAGCAGACTCATAGCCCTCTAGAGGCCCTGGAATCTGTGAATACATTCCTTCATACAACAAAAGTAATTTGGTAGATATGATTAAAATAAGGATCTTAACACAGGGAGATTAGCCCAGATTGCCCAGGTGGACCCAATGAAATCATCAGTTCAGTTCAGTTCAGTTCAGTCGCTCAGTCGTGTCCGACTCTCCGCGACCCCATGAATCACAGCACGCCAGGCCTCCCTGTCCATCACCATAAGGGCCCTTAAAGACAGAAGAGAGGCCAAAGAGGGGGAGAAGGAAATGGGACGGTGAAAATAGAGGTCAGAGTGATGGGATTGATGGCCAATTGGGGGCCACCAGATGGGGAAGCAGAGAAGGCAATGGCAAGCCACTCCAGTACTCTTGCCTAGAAAATCCCATGGATGGAGGAGCCTGGTAGGCTGCAGTCCGTGGGGTCGCTGAGGGTCGGACATGACTGAGCGACTTCACTTTCACTTTTCACTTTTAACTTTCACACATTGGAGAAGGAAATGGCAGCCCACTCCAATGTTCTTGCCTGGAGAATCCCAGGGACGGGGGAGCCTGGTGGGCTTCTGTCTATGGGGTCACACAGAGTCGGACACGACTGAAGGGACTTAGCAGCAGCAGCAGACGGGGAAGGCGGGAGCCCTCTGAAAACTGGGTGGGAATTCCCTGGCAGTCCAGTGGTTAGGACTCCATGTGTTCAATGCCAAGCGGTTGGATTCAGTCCCTGGTCAGGGAACTATGATCCCACAGACTGAGAGGCAAAGAAAGAAAGAAAGAAACTGGAAAAGACAAAGCAAGAATCTCCCCTACAGCCTCCAGAAACCCTTCTGACATCTTGGATTTTAGACTGACCTCCAGAAGATAATAAATTTGTGTTTTTTCAAGCCACAGAGGTAGTGGTAATTTGTTACAGGAGCAATTGGAAACTAACACAGCTGGCTTTATAAGAGAGAGATGGAAACTCTTGTTTCTCATAAGAGAGTTCTTACTGCTTAGTGTCAGGATAGCCAGATTTTGTGAGAGTGAGAGGGTGTGTGTGTGTGTGTGTGTGTGAGAGAGAGAGAGAGAGAGAGAGAGAGATGGGAATTGCCTATATGGCATATGGTATCTTTTCTCCCCCAGATCACGGTTGACACAGGACAAGTTTCCCTAAAAGAAATGGATGCGCTCATCTCAATTGGACCTTTGTGTGGGGAGTCTAGTTCTCATGCCTCGTGGACTTGGCCTGCACACCCCTTCCTCTGAAAAAACATCAAGAGCATCATTGTGTTCATGCACTAGTGAGCACCGCAAGGCAGTTGGCTTTGCTTTTCTCAGGCTGTCTTTCCACAGTGACATCTGCTGGTCTTCAGCTGGCAGCCCGGGTGCTGTGCTCAAGGGGCCACAGGGCGGTGGAGGTGGGAGCAGAGGCCCACGGAGAGGCAGCGTCTCCCTGGCCTTTTGCTGTTTAGAAATGTACTTATGCTTTCACAGTTAAGACACAAGTTCTCCTAGAAGGACTGACTCCATGTCTTTGACAAATGGAGCTCTGAAAAGCCTTTAAATGGCCCCTTTGCATGGCTGGGATGTAGTAGAACACGGTGATGCAGAAAACTGCACCTTTGCATACTGGCTTCTACTAGCTGTGGTCCCTGGGGTTGGTACTGTTCTTCATCTGTAAAATGGGAGAACAGAGTGGTTCTGGATACATAAGGGGATAATGCATCTATGCTGCTGCTGCTGCTGCTAAGTCACTTCAGTCGTGTCCGACTCTGTGTGACCCCATAGACGGCAGCCCATCAGGCTCCCCCGTCCCTGGGATTCTCCAGGCAAGAACACTGGAGGGGGTTGCCATTTCCTTCTCCAATGTGTGAAAGTGAAAAGGGAAAGTGAAGTCACTCAGTCATGTCTGACTCGTGGCGACCCCACGGACTGCAGCCTACCAGGCTCCTCCGTCCATGGGATTTTCTAGGCAAGAGTACTGGAGTGGCACAATCCCTGGAGAGAGGTACTGCTCAGAGCGGGATGTGAGAGCTCTGGCACTGAGGCTCCTGATAAGCATAAAAAATGAACATGAAAGATCATAAAGAAATCAGACTAGGGTTCTGTGGTCAGTCATCTCATTAGAGGAATCTCTGCTGAAAGTTTTCCAAAGGCACGAATTATTTTTTTTATCCTAGGCTCCCTTTAGGCACAAAGCTTCTCTTCTGCACGGTGATGAAGAAGCTGGTAATCTGTGCTCCCATCTTGCTTCCTGCACGGTGGACCTGCTTTCTTTCTCATCCCTCAGTCGTGAACTCAGCCCAGCCATACCCATTCATTAGGGGCTCCGAGGCTGATAAGGGAAAGAGCTGAGCTGTGAGGGAGAGGTACCTGTTTACTCGTGCCTTTGGGGCCAGGAGTACTGTCCACAGAAGCCATCTAGGGTCAGATAGGCTGAAACGCAGAGCTGGTCAACTTCCTGCTGTGACCTCATGTGACAGCTGCCCTCACACTGCTTAGAAGGGCAGAGCCCCTCATCTAGTTGAGCGGGAAGTTTTAACAAAACATCTCGACACTGCTCTGAGCCAAGAGGGTTCCCAATGCCAAGGGCAGACAAGGGGGAGATCTGGGAAAGAAGTCAGGATCTGGTGGGGTTGAGTCCCTTGGACTGCAAGGAGATCCAGCCAGTCCATCCTAAAGGAGATCAGTCCTGAGTGTTCATTGGAAGGACTGATGTTGAAGCTGAAACTCCAATACTTTGGCCACCAGATGCAAAGAGCTAACTCATTGGAAAAGACCCTGATGCTGGGAAAGATTGAGGGCAGGAGGAGAAGGTGACGACAGAGGATGAGGTGGTTGGATGGCATCACCAACTCAATGGACTTGAGTCTGAGTAAACTCCAGGAGTTGGTGATGGACAGGGAAGCCTGGCGTGCTCCAGTCCATGGGGTTGCAAAGAATTGGACACCACTGAGTGACTGAACTGAATTGGGGGGTCACAACTAACCTGGGGGCCTATCTGAGCAGAAGCTGAAGGGCCCACTCGGGGTCACTTCCTGAGTAGTGGGGTAGCTCGGGGTCACTTCCTGAGTAGTGGGGGGTCATTCTCCTCCTGAGAGACGGACCTGTGGGCAAGACCCCGCTCCCCAGCCAGGAAGCCAGCCGTGGGCACACTCGAGTCCCACCAGACGGAGCAGCTCACCTCCGAGGTCGGTGCATGCGCTCTGAACCACTTGGGGGTCTTGCTAAAATGCATCGTCTGACTCAGTGGATCTGGAGTGAGGCCTGAGAGTCTGCCTTCCTGTCAACTCGTCAGGTAAGGCCATGCTGTCACCCCGCCTTTGGGTTGGCAGTTAGTCTGAGAAAGCGTAAAAATAAATGACGACTCCAAGACAAGAACAGAACCTTGCCGGAGACCTCGCTCCCGACTCCCATGGTGTTCGGGACGCCTCCTCTCTTGGCAGAAGGGATCCGGTGTGCTCTCGCTTCCTCGTGGCCTCCCTCTCTTCTCGGAGGATGAAGAGGGGCCTGGGGCAGGGCTTGGGGTTTGGATTTGACTGACGGCCAGAGCCTGAGCGGAGCAGCCCGCAGAGCACAGGCGCAGGGCTGGGGCACAGCAGAGCTTGGCCGAGGCAGCTGCAGCGGGGGTGCTGGGAGGAGCAAGACGGACGTGCTGAGGTGGGGTCACCAAGGAGCACTGGACACAGAGCCCTTGTGGGAACTGGGGGCACAGTGACCTCTCTGAGCCTCAGTTTCCCCATCTGTAAGTGTGATGACATTTAGGCTTCAGGATTAGGGTGGGGATGAAATAAAGCAACGAATGTGAAAGTAACCAGAGTATTACCTGGCCCATAATAGCATCTAATATCCTAGACATTTTGAAATAAAAAGTGAATAAGTAAGCTTAGCCTGTGCAGGGTCTTGATAGCCAAACAAAGGAGCTTGGCTGTGCTGCCAAGAAGCTGGGCACAAATTATCCCCAACTCCTTAATCAAGCAAGCCCCCACCCCCAGATCTCCGCTGAACTTCCTCTAAATACTTAAATGGAACTCAAACAGATAAAATTATAGATTTTTTAAAATCAGCCCTGAATGCAGGCCTCTCACTCATTCCCATTAACCTTTTGCTTCAGTGTGAATGGGTGTGATTCCCCAGGTCTGCAGATTTCCTGTAATCATCGGCCAGCTCTCTCTCGGAACAGACTCCGAGATGAGCAGAAGGCTGCTGATGGGCGGGGGGGCTCTGGTGGACGGGAACAGGGCAGCCAGTCTGGGGAGGCTACACAGCCTGGGCCCTGGGTCTTGAATCCCAAAGGCCTTCCAAATCTGAAATCTGATGCAGCTAAGAAAAGAAATGACCCATTTTGCAGGGTCCTGCTAGAGGCCCTTATAGAGAGTCAGCCTCTGACATGAATGCTTTCCAGGCAAAGAAATGAAGCAAAGGATGCAGCCGGCAGCCACTACCAGGAAGGGGACGCAAGAGGGGCCATCTGCCCTTCCCCCTCCTCCCCTTGCTGCCCTCTCACGCCCACGCTCTCTCACCCCGTTGGCCAGGCCTTCTCAGCTATGCAGAGCTTAGGCCACTTTTCATTATTATTATTTTTCTTTTTTAAAAAATAATATTTAGAAATGGTTTGGGGCCCAGAAACTTAAACATTTCCACCAAGTCATTTTTTTCCCCCTGCAGTGTATTTTTTGAAGCAGATAGAAACAAAGCCAGCATTTCACAAACAGAATAAGAAGAAATAGTAAATACACTTAAAATCAGCATAGAGGAGTGCCCCTTTACCCTTCTGGCAAGAGGATCTTAGACGGAGCTGGGCTGGAGGATTAAGAGTTTTTCCCAAAGGCCAAAAGGTCCAGATGAGTGTGGGGGCTGAGGGGAGGCTGGGCAGAGGCAAGTCAGTATCTCCTCTGGGTGTTTTTTTCTTAAATAAATATCCTTTGTCCACCCCCTCCCCTTTGACCTTTCAAAAAACTGGTGGGAGTCCTGTGGAGCTGTCAGGAACTTGCCTGGACATAATCCCAGCTCAGCAACTCACTAACTGGGGGACCTTGGGTGAGTTGATTAACTTGTCAGTACCTTAGCATCTTCACCTGTAAGTGGGGTGGTTATAGTGTCCATTTCATGGGGTGGCTGTGAGTTTCAAAGGAATCAATACCTCTGAGGGTTTAGAACAGCACTTGGCACAAAGCAAGATTCAATAACTTAGTATTTCCCAAACCACCAATAACTAGTATGTCCCCAACCTCTCAACCCTCCTCTAGTCCTTCCATGGCACCCCTCAGCTGGGAAAATGACAGCCCTACCCTGCCAGCTGCTCAAGCCTAAACTTGGAGTCTTTTTTTTTTTTTTAATTCCTTTTTCTCTATTATTCTCTACAGGCAATCCATCTGAAAGTCGCGTCAACTCTATATTTAAAATACATTCAGGAACTTTCCTGGTGACCTAGTGGTTAAGAATCCACCTGCCGACGCAGGGGACATGGGTTTGATCCCTGGTTCAGGAAGATCCCATATGCCACGGGACAACTGGGTCCATGAGCCACAACTACCAAGCCCAGCCTCTAGAGCCCGTGAGCTGTGACTACTGAAGCCCGCGCTCTGCAGCAAGAGAAGCCCCACAGTCAGAAGCCCATGCACTGCCATGAACCCTAGCCCCTGCTTATGGCAACTAGAGAAAGCCCCCACAAAGCAAGGAAGACCCAGCCCAGCCAAAAACAAACAAATAAATTTTAAAACCCATCAAAATACACTCAGAATCTGAATCTCACCACCCCACCACTAACAATCTGTTTCAAGCCAATGTCAACCTTCATCCTTACCATCACAGTACCGTTCCACTACACTCTCCCCCGGCCCCTAATCACCCCTCCATACACCTCTAGAGCAATCTCTTTTTTTTTTAAGTCCAATGACGTTTCTCAGCTTAAAATCCTCCAGAGTCTCTCCATCTTACTCAGAGTAAACGCCAGGTTTTCCCCAGAGCCTTCAGGGTCCCGTGTGATCTGGCCCAACTTCCTCTCTGAAGCTTTCACCGACGGCTTCTCCCTTCTGACTCTCCTCCAGTCACACTCTCTTCCTTGCCATTCCTTGAACCTGCCAAGAATGTTCCTGTTTCAGGACATTGGCACTTTCCATCCCCTCTGCCTAGGATACGGTTTCCTCAGAAACCTGATGGCTTCCTCCGTCACCTCCTTCAGGCTTTGCTCAAACATCACCTCACCTGAGAGGTCATCCTTGAATCTCCTGTATAGGAAACTTCTGTTGCTCACTATACCCATTTCTGCTTTATTTTCCTTTGCAGCTTTTATCGCTAGTTAATTGGAGAAGGGCATGGCAACCCACTCCAGTATTCTTCCCTGGAGAATCCCATGGACAGAGGAGCCTGGTGGGCTACAGTCCATGGGGTTGCAAAGAGTTGGACACAACTGAAGTGACTTAGCACACACACACGCATGCAATATGATAAATCTTTCTTTTTTTTCTTCCTTTCTTTTCTTTAGTTTTAAGACCCAATAGAGCAGCAGCAGTTTAGCTCTTTTTCTCCATTGCTATTCTCCAAGTCTCGTAAGACAAAGCACATAGTAGGTGCTTTATCGCTATTTACTGAATGACTACCTCCCTCCTTCCATTCTTGTCTGCCTCTGATACAGCTCCAGGAGGTGGCCAGGATGATCTGCCCACCACACATTTTATGATGCTCCTTCACTGCTCAAGAACCGTCAGTGGCTCCCTCTTTGCTGAAAGGGTAAAGCTCCTATGACACTCAGAAAGCCTTTTGTGGTCTGGTCCCACCTAACCTCAGGCCCCTATGTTGCCATCAGCAAGCCCTGCAGGTGTAATGTCTTTGTTCCCTGAGCAATGATCCTTAGCTTGTGCTGTTCCCCAGCTTGGGACACACTCCTTTCCCTTCTCTGTCAGACTCCCACTGTGGGAGCTTGCATAGTGGCCCCCAAATGATACATTCATTCAGAATCTGTGAACATGACTTTTATTTAGAAAAAGGGTCTTTGCAGTTGTAACCGAGTTAAGGATCTCACACCGAGAGGCTCATGGATTAGGTTGAGCCCTAAATCCAGTGACAAGTGTCCTCACAAGGGCACAACAGAGGAGACGGCCACGTGAAGATGGAGACAAAGGCTGGAGTGATGCTGCCACAAGCCCAGGGGTGCCAGGGGCCACCAGAAGCCAGAAGAGGCAAAACCAGAGGTCTCTGGGCTGGGAGGGGAGAACTTTGACTTTGGACTTGCGGCTTCTGGAATGGTGAGAGAATAAATTTCTGTTGTTTTAAGCCATCAAGTTTATAGTGATTTGTAACAGCAGCCACAAAAAGTAACACACTCCCCTTCAAAACCATTGCAGAGATGCAGTCCTCCCCTCCCAGCACTGTGGCAGGGTGGGGGTGCTGAGGTGGCCTTTTTGTAAAGATGCCACTGCATCCCTGGCCAAAGTTGATCAGAGCCGGGATGGGCTGGTAAGTGTCGCAGGTACTGGGAACTATATGGCGAAGCCAAGGGGCGAGGGGAGGTGGTCATGTAGGCTCAGGGGTGAGCCGTGTTGGGTCCTGTGGGGTCAGAAAGGTACATAAAGAGGGTCAGGGCAGACACTCACAGAGGAGGGCAGGCGTTCTGACGATGCCCCTGCTCCCGGGGAAGGTCCTGCTCTTTGCTTCCAAAAGGTTCCTTGTATTTCTCTAATATTCAGCCTCCCTCCTCTTTGTCTCAACCTGGTTTTTCTTAGAGAAGGTGGCTTCTCCTTGCAACTCAATCAACCCTAAGCTCAGAGCTCAGCTCCAGTGTCACTCCGCTAAGGGCTTCCCTGATTGCAGCGCATGGAGAGAGATGATCCTAGTCTCTGGGGACTCTCAACTCTGTGTCCCCACCAAGATTCACTGTCATCGTTAGGGATGTTTGCACTCTATTCTCCCCTGAGACTGAGCTCCTCCAGCCATGGACCAAGTTCATCCTCTGTGTCTGGATTTCCCAATTAATTACCCACTGAGGTATAGTGTCTGGCACCACAGTGTTTAAGTAGTTGAATAAAAGATGGATGCCACTCGACTGCCCACAGGAGCTTCCAGGCAAGATTTGGGGGCCCCCTCTCGCACATACTGCAGGGACATGAGATGAGGCAGATATTGGGGTCGAGGTAGGAGCAAGCAGAGGGCAGCTCTGAGCTGGGGGCTGGTCAGGGAGGGCTGGTGGGAGAGGCCAGGGGAAGCAGAAAATGGTGAGGTCATGTGTGGGTGACAGTCATGGCTGGAGCAGGCAGAAGGCAGGTGCAGCAGGGAGCACTTTTGAGCGGGGCTTGTGGGCATGTGATGGAGATAAGGCCGGACTCAAGTGGAAGTTCCAGGGAGGGAACTCTGATGGGAAGTGTCAGTGGGGCCCGTCCTGGGCCCTTGGGTCACTTACCCACTTAATTGACATCCATCCACTGTGCCCAGTGCCAGCTCTACAGCAATGACAGCAGAATTCAAAGGCTAGATCGGAGCTCTCAAGAGAACACTGTATCTGCTGTTACAAGGACCAGGAAATAGTCATAACCAAAGTATTTGTGAAGCATTTTACAGTTTCTAAAGTGCTTTCTCATGAATTAGTGATTACAAAGTCCTGTGGTACAGTAGGAAAAGGGTGGTTGTGGCTGCAAAAAGTCTGACTTAAGGTTTTGCATCCTCCATGTAGCTCATGATAACCCCTCAACTTAGACGTCCCTGTCTGTCGAACGATGACTGTGTCTAGTGTTCACTGAATCCCTTCTGGAGGGCAGCTAGTGTAACAGAGCTTTTATATGTAGTAACTATTTTAGTCTTCAAAACAACCCTATCAAATAGGTACTACTGTTACTCCCATTTTGCAGATGTGGAAACTGAGGCTTCACAAGGCTGAGTCACTCATTCACACAACTTCTCAGCAGAAGAGATGAGATTTGAACCCAGTTATTCCTGCTCCAGAGTCCGTGTTCTCAGCCGCAATGCTATACTGTAGACAATGACAGCGACCCTACCTCCAAGGTTTTGGCAAACCGTTAAGATTAATATATACATGACACTGGTTAGAGGTGAACATTACCCATGGTTATTCTTTGGTCCAATGCTCATCATGTGTGCGCATTTGGTTGCTTTAGCGGATGCTATTGGCATCCTGGCATCACCATCGGCGAGCCTAGAGCTCAACCACAGAGAGTGACAGTGTCCCTCTGCACAGGGCCATTCCCTCTCTGAGAGATCCCTGGCCACCAAACATGGCAGGCCAGAGGTGCTGGGGTGCTCACACCCCAGGACCACCCCTCAACCAACAAGGCCTGTGAGTTGGTAGATAAATATCCCATCAGTGGGCCAGTTCTGAGGTGCCCCTCAGAGGGTCCCCAGCAGGAATGAGCCCCAGACTCTGACAACAGTTACCCACCCACAAGACCCTTTTTACTGACCTCCTCCTCTCTCTGCCTCGCCTCCCCGCTCTCACAATGCTGCTTGGAATCACTTCCCAAATAATCTATGTGCACTGCAATCCTTCCCTCAGGGTCAGTCTAGGAGGACCCCAGACTAAGACAGTGGTGCGAGGTGGTTTGGGGAGAGAGGAAGAGAAGAGCTATTACCTGTGAGGCTTGAGATTTTTCTGGACACACGTAGCTAGGTGAAAAGCTGGGGAAGGGAGAGGCACAAGCAAGCACTTGCACAGAAGAGGCAAAGGGCCAGGAAGTGGGGAAACGCGCCAGGTCCCCCTCATGTGGGCTCTCAAACAGGACAGCCCCTCAGCCCACATTTCACCTGACACTCCAGAAAGACCAGCCTCCAGGGGACTTTTGGCCAGAATCCCCATGCCTCTGGAGCAGATTCCAGGGGCATTCCTTGAAGCTCTGAGATGTGAGCACAGAATAAACACAAATAAACTCCCTTTGTCTAAATAAACTGAGGCACAGTTTTACGAAGCCGTTTTCTTTTCTTCCTCACCCTCCCACACTCCTCTCCCTCCAAGGCCACGTTTGTTTGCTTACTTACTTAATCCCACACCCTCCGCACCTTCAAAGGGCCCCTTTGTGTCTGGGATGGAGTGGAGCATTTCTGCCTCCTAGACCTGATTTTCCAAATGAACACCAAACAGACGAGCCCAGATGATTGACAGTGTGACAGCATCGTGTTTGGGGCCGACGGATGAAATGAACAGGAGGCAAGAGGGAAAACATGAGAAAGGATGAATTTTCAGTGGCTTCCTCCAGCCAAATAGTTTGCAATTTCATTGGAAAGGATCCTCATGGGGAAAGAGACCAAAGAACTTGGGAGGAAAAAAGCAAATTACAGTCTCAGCAGTGTGGCCTTTTCCCTTGACAAGTTGGTCATGAAGGAAGAGGGACAGGATGCTTGGGACAGGGCTGAGGGCTGGCCAGCATGGTGGGAGAGTGGGCTTGGTCACCTCGAAATGCGGGTGGCCCGAGTCACAGCCCTTGGGCCAGGCCCCAAAGATTCCCCACCCACTTCCTTCATCCCTGAAGCTGCAGAAGCAGTGAGAGGAGAGGGGGTCTGGCCAGAGCCCCCCGTGAGGGTCCACAGCGGGAGAAGCTTTAAGAGAACACACTTGGAATGGAGAACAATCCAAGAATTTTTGTTAAAAAAAAAAAGAAAAGAAAGCTGACCGTGAAATAACATATTATTCAGAGCTGATTAAAGAAAAACCAGCCACCATATTTGCCTTGTGAGGCACCCAATTTGCTAAGGGTTCAAGTTCTTCCAATAAGAAGCAGGATTACCTAGCTGTCAAAAGCTTGGCCGTGGAGCCAAATTGCCTGGGAGGGAATCCCAAGCTACACCACTGATGGGCTGGGTGACCTCAGCAAATCACATAAACTTCCGAGCCTCAGTTTCCCCATCTGCAAATCAGGGCTGATGATAAGAAATGTACTTACTTGAGGGAGTTGTCTGTGAGGATGACCGTGAAACATATGTCTAAAGCACCTAACAAAGTGTCTGCCAGACAGTTAAGCACTCAATGCATGTTAGCTCTAATTACTACATGACTTCCAAAGACAATAGCTCCTCAGCACTACAATATTCTCACAGGTGCAAGAGAAAAAAAGTTGAAAAGGCCAAGCAGCATGAAAGCAGGTTCACAGCAGACAAGAATGCCCTGAAGCTAGGAGATGAGAACAAAGTCACGGATGGCCTTACCTGAGCGCATCCCCCATGGAGCGCAGACGGCCGGTCGCTCTGCATGCCTCCCATGCTGGGGAAGCCGGGCGTCCCCGCATGCCCCAGTTCTCCTCGGTGTGGCAGGAAGGCCCCCTTAGACTGTGGATCAGAGGCGTGGCCGAGACCGGGGCTCTGTCCTTACAGGGGAAATGGCACACCTCCTCCTCGCCCACGAGAGTAACTCAGTCGTCCGGCTGTGCCTGTCGCTGCCATGGTTCGCGGGCAGGGCTGCCTGCCCATTCACCACCCCCCTCACCCACCGCCCCCGCCGGCCCAGGACAGCGGAGGGGCAGGTCACAGGCATGGTTCACAGTGTGGTCTGTCTGTGCAGAGGGTGGCACGTCTCCGACCCACTTGGACTTGAGAGCAGAGGCATCTTGATCATCCACTCAGGATCAAGGCACTGGGCTTTTCTCTGCAGAGCCTCTTCGGCAGGGGAAAACTGACCACTGCCACGTCTCTGCACATCTCGGACAGACACATGCACCCCAGCTCAACCCACGGTGCAAACATTCCACTTGCACCCCCAGAACCCCAATGTTTCCATTTAGACTCCTCCAGCTTGGGAATCAAGCTGGAACGAGGGCAAAGACAAAAGAGCCACGATCAGTCATTGTTTCTCAAGTAACAAGCAACTAATTGAGACTTACTGTTATTATAAACCTATACCGCCGGCAGCAATTAAACTGCGGCTAATGAGGATTTCGGCACCAGGCCCTCCCGCCACCACACAACGATTCCCCCCGGCCCGGGCAAAGGGGTCTGACGTTGGAGGAAATAAACGGTTTCTTCATAACCCTTCAAGAGACAGCAGTCATGCAGGAGATTTCTTCCCCAGGGGAAGTCAGTGTGGCCGGGCAGTGGGTTGAGACAAGGCACAAGTGAGAAGCTCACGAGCACAGGGAGGTTTCTAGATTAGCTGTCATCCCCCCGGGGATGGTGACATCATGCCTGTGGGAAATGGCTGCAGGATGCTATCAAGTCAGTGGGAAAACAGCTGAATTGACTCTTTTATAAGTGGGTTTATTGAGAAGCTGTGAACGCACCAGGAGCTGTCGGAGATTCATTTACACACATTATTTCACTTACTCCTCCTAACGGCCTGAGGAAGGAAGGGGGTGCCATTAGAAACTGATGAGGGCAACTGGGCTCCCAGAGGTGAAGTCACCTGAGGGAACTCGCCTAGCCGTCACTCAGAGTGAAGCCAGGGTTGCAAATCAGGAGGAAGGGGGACTTTGGGTGACGTTCCTGCAGGCAGCCTGGTGGTGTGTAAAGCAGGTGTGGAATCCGGGGACAGCTGCTGACTGCCTGGTGAGCTTATCAATTTTCCAAAACATCCCATGCCTCAGTTTCTGTATCTGCAGAGTGGGGATGATCTTGCCTATCTAGTGAGTCTGCTATAAAGACTGCAAACTTCACATGCTGCATGTAAAGTGTGCAGCGTGGTGCTCAGTGCAGGATAAGTGCCTGGTAAATGCCAGTTATTATTAAAGATGCTGTTGAGACACTCTCGATGCAGCGCGGAGGGTCGGAAGAAATTCATTGTCGGAGCATGCCTGAGATTTTGCAATAGTGGAAGCGGTGGAAGTCTCCGCAGTGTGTCTGTCTGCCTGTGTCCCCTGGGAAGGGGACAAACCAACCCAGAGGGCTGGTTCTGCTCTGAGGCCACTGCCCTGGTGTCCAGGGCAGCGGGAAGCTGGCCAAGCTCCCAGACAGCCTGTCTCGGGCCTGGAGCACAGAGCCGTTGCCTCACCAGCTTGTAATGAGCTGCGTCTCCATCCTGATTAAGGGAACAATCCTCACTCAGAAAGACTCAGGGGAAGGAAGTGACAGCGTCGTGGGGACAGGGCATAACCTCATCTCCCAAGGAGGGGCTGGCTTCTGGGGAGCTGGTGACTTGGAGGTCACAGCCCAAGAGGGTGCCCATCCCCCTGGAGGAGGCTAAGCAGACCCCACTGGGGCAAGTCTGGGTCAGAGCAGGAGATGGGCTGGGCCAGCCCCAGCCTCTGTCTGTAAGCCTGTAAGGCAGCTGCTCACAGGCTCTGGTTTGCCAAGAGGGGCAAGCAAGGAAACCAACATTCTCTGGGCACCTTCTGGGCACCAGGCTAGGTGCCAGTCCTATGACATCATCACTATCATCAACATTGTCCTATTAAATCAAATGTTAGGGCACCATTTTTTTTTCCAAAACTGTGGATTGCAGCCTGTTCTTGGGTAATGAAAACAGCTTTCAGTTCAGTTCAGTCGTGAAAACAGCTTAGTGGGTGACAAATAGCATTTTTAAAATAACGTGATAAAAAATACAGAAAATTTCAGTGTGCATTGCACAGAGCAAGGGTTGTATTGTGGAAGCTTCATTTATTAATGCGTCTGTGAGTGTTTGGGAGCTGGATTGTAATGGGGAAGGAAACGGTGCTCATTTCTTAAAGTAGTTGTAGGGATTGAATGGGTGAATGTTTTAAGTGCTATGAGGTGACTTAGCAGCAGCAGCAATGCACTGTAACAGAGGCTGCCAGCACCCACCCAAGTCCCCCTGGAGAGAGTTCAGGCTCGCCATACGTGCCTTCCTGAATCTCTCTCTGTTTGTAGGAATAGGCTTAGTTCAAGCGCAAGGCAGGTACAAAAGCAGGGCAGAATTACTGCCCCAGGAGTGACCCTCAACCTAGGAGGACTGGGAGATGGGTAAGCACTGCAGCCTCCTCATTGCTCAGCGCAATGATTCTGGGGTGTGTCCACCACCATCTCCCTGAGCCCCAGATGCCCACAGAGCAACTCCCTTCCTGTCTCCCTTCCTCTCTCTCTCTGCTTCCTGGAATCCGCTCCCAAGGAAACTTCTTGCACCTATATCCTTGTCTTGGTGCCTCGTTTGCGAACAACTAACTCATTGGAAAAGACCCTGATGCTGGGAAAGATTGGAGGCAGAAGGAGAAGAGGGCAACAGAGGATGAGATGGTTGGATGGCATCACCAATTCAATGGACACTAACATGGGCAAGCTCTGGGGCATGGGGAGGGACAGGGAGGCCTGGTGAGTCCATGTGGTCACAAAGAATCAGATAAGACTTGGGGACTGAACAACAGCAATGTAGGACAAGCAGATGCTGGCGTGAAGAAGCGCTTCATGCATGGATCATGCTCACTTGGAGAGAGGAGCTGTGCAAATGCTTTGCAAGCATCGTCTCAATCTTCACCCCATCCCTATAAGGGAGGAACTATGATTGCATCCACTTTCCAGATAAGGAAACTGAGGCTTGGAAAAGTTAAATGCCTTGTTCAAGGTCACATAGGTCACATTCTGAACCCACGTGTGTTACCAAGGCCTTGTTTCACCCCCTGCTCTCCATGCAATCCACACAACTGCCCTGCCAGTTAGCTATGGTTACTACCAATTTATGGATGTGGAGATGGCAAAGAGCTCAATTCCAGTACTACTCACTGTCTGGCTGGGACCAGCTCCCAACATTCCAGCTCCTGGCTCTGTGCTTCTCATGAAATCAGGCTGCTTCCCAGTACCCTGGAAAGGACAGGCATGGGAGAAATCCCTTCCCTTAAAAAAACGTCTGCAGTGAAACCTATGGCACAGGAGAGATGGAAGATGTGGATGAAAGGAAGGGATGATTCTAGCAGGTTTACTGGGATTCCCAGACAGACTTCTGTTCTACTGCTTGGGCCTCAGCTTCTCAGCCTGTTAAACGAGGCTGATACGTGCAAGCCTGCGAAGTCGCTTCAGCCGTGTCCGACTCTGTGCCACCCTATGGACTGTAGCTCGCCAGGCTGTTCTGTCCATAGGGATGCTCCAGGCAAGAATACTGGAGTGGGTCACTGTGCCCTCCTCCAGGGGATCTTCCCAACCTGGGGATTGAACCCGCATCTCTTACATCTACCTGCATTGGTTCTTTACCTCTAGCGCCACTGTAGCTCAGTTGGTAAAGAATCTGCCTGCAATGCAGGAGACCCGGGTTCAGTCCCTGGTTTGCGAAGATCCCCCAGAGAAGGAAATGGCAACCCACTCCAGTATTCTTGCCTGGGAAATCCCATGGATAGAGGAGCCTGGGGGCCTATAGCCCATGGAGTCTCAAGAGTCAGTCACGACTTAGTGACTAAACCACCATGGCTCACTGCTGGCTTCAACTTTTACCTTTCCATCCTAATCTCCAGCAGTCTCACCATTTCCACCAAAGTCTTGTGAGTTGCACCTGACCACGGTCTGAGCTCCATCTGCATAGCTCATGGTGATTATTCACTGCCCATCTGCTGCTTGCCAGGCAGGGTGCTGACCTCAGGGCCTCAGCTTCCTCATCCAGTACCTTGGAATCACCTTAGTATCCTCCTCATGGATTGTTTTGCAGATTAACTGAGCTAACTGTGCAAAGCATATATCTGACCAAGGACTCATAGCTTGCATAAAGAGCTCTCAAAACTCCACGATAAAACACCAGGCAATCCAATTAATAAATGAACAAGTGATACGAAGAACCATTTTACCAAAGAGGGTATATAGATGGTGAATAGGCATGTGAAAAGATGCTCTGCATCACTCGCTACTGGGGAAATGCAAGTAAGACCATGGTGAGATGTCATAACACACTTATCAGAAGAGGTAAAATTAAAAACGGCGACAACACCAAATGCTGACAAAGATGTGGAAAAGCTGAACCATTCTTACAATGTTGGTGGGAATGAAACATTGTACAGCTACTCTAGGAAACAGCTGACTTTTCTTAAAAATATTGAACATACACTTACCATGTAACCCAACAATTATACTCCTGAGCATTTGTCTCAGAGAAGTGAAGACTTAGATTTACATAAAAACCTATACGTAAATGCTTGTAGCAGCTTTATTTGTAATAACCCCAAACTAGAAACAACCCAGAGGTCCTTGGATGGCTAACCCATGGTACATCCATACCATGGAATATTACTTGGCAACAACAAATGAATGAATTATTGGTTCACAAAACAACTTGGATGGATTATGCTGAGTGAAAAAGGTTAAACTTGCAAGGTCACACGCTGTGTCATTCCATTCAAATAACGTTGTGGAAATGACAAAAGTATTTTGCATTGGAAAGCAAAATGCAGATGGAAAGCACACTAATAACCAGGAATCAAGCACGGTAGAAGGGAGAAGGGTTGCTGGTACTACAAAGAAACAGCATAAGGGAGATTTTTGTGGAGACAGATCCATGTCTTGATTGTGGTGGTGGTTACAGAAATCTTCACAAGGGGACACAGAACTGTACTTGCACACCCTCATGCCAATGTCAGTTTCCTGCTTTTGATACTATACTTTAATCATGTAACATTTAACCATATACTATTATCATGTAAGATTTTGAGAAAGCTGGGTAAAGCGTACAAAGGGTCGCTCCACACAATTTTGCAATTTCCTGCAAATCTATAATTAAAAAATTAAATTTTTTTTAAAAAAAATGAATAATTTTAAATGAATTTGTAAAGAGTTTAAAGATTAGTGCCTAAGTGAAAGTGAAGTCGCTCAGTCGTGTCCGACTCTTTGCGACCCCGTGGACTGTAGCCTACCAGGCTTCTCTGTCCATGGGATTCTCCAGGCAAGAATACTGGAGTGGGTTACCATTTCCTTCTCCAGGGGCTCTCCCCAACCCAGGGATCAAACCTGGGTCTCCTGCATTGGAGGCAGACGCTTTAACCTCTGAGCTACCAGGGAAGCCCAAGTGAGCACTTAATCAATATTAGTTCTCATTATTATTTCGTTTTTATTATCACTTCATCTTATTTAATGTTCACAATAAGCTTATGAAAAAAGGGTTTTTAACCTCCATTTTACAGATTGGAATACTAAGACTCAGACACAGACACATTAGATAACTTGCCTAAATTTACATATTCATAAAGACCTAGGGATTGAAATTCAAATCCAAGGACTTCTCACATATATGCAGGTACACAGTAAAGTAAAAATCTTTTGCCCTCACTGAGTTTATAAGATCGGAGAAGGCAATGGCAAGCCACTCCTGTACTCTTGCCTAGGAAATCCCATGGACGGAGGATCCTGGTAGGCTGCAGTCCATGGGGTCGCTACGAGTCAGACATGACTGAGAGACTTCACTTTCACTTTTCACTTTCACACATTGGAGAAGGAAATGGCAACCCACTCCAGTGTTCTTGCCTGGAGAATCCCAGGGACGGGGGAGCCGGGTGGGCTTCCGTCTATGGGGTCACACAGAGTTGGACACGACTGAAGTGACTTAGCAGCAGCAGCAGCAGCAGCAGAGTTTATAAGATAGCAATGGAAGTAAGAGATATAACACAAACCCAAGCAGAATACCATATATGCTTTATAAGTTTTATGGAAGGATGGGAGAATGAAAAGGTAAAAATTCCAACTGGAGAGATTTAGGAAGGCTTCCTAGAAGAGGTGGCATTTTCGATTGTTTTAAAGAGTGAGTAGGAGCTCGGTAGATATAGAAGGGGTAGAGGTGCAGAAAAGGGCATTCCAGGTAGAGAGAACTTGACTGCTAAGGCATGAGAGAGTTTGGAGAACAGTGACAAGCCCAAGGTGGCTGAAGCAGCTTTTGTGTGACCAGAGGCAGATGCAAAAGGAAGAGAAGCAGAGGGCAGTCAATGAGAAAGGGCTGGGGATTGGACTTGTTCTGCCGGCTTTTGTTCATCCTGGCCTGCAAACTGGAGTGTGTTCTGGAAGCCACAAGGTCAATGTCTAAAGTGTATGCACTTGGAAAATAGGGCATGACAAGGCATTGGCCTTCTATTTACGCTGAAAAAGCTGGGAAGAGCTCTGCAGTGGGTTCTCAGGTCCCAGGAAATAAGGAGGTCTTCCCTTTCACGACCTCCATGTGATGTGTTCAAGGGTCCTCCCAAGACCAGCCCGAGCAGATCCTGAAGGCAAACCCCTGCCCGTTATGGGTTTTGGAATTTTGTCTTTCAACAGTTAAGTCATGAACCCTATCATAATGGTACTTAGTAATTTTCCCACCCCATCAATAACCTCCGTGCAATCAGGATCCAGGTCTTTCTGAGTCATCGTTGAATGCAGCTTGGAGTCAGTCACATAAAGGTTCCATATTCAATTCCATTCAGTCAATCCAATTTTTATTTATTGCATGCGTGCGTGCTCAGGCGCTCAGTTGTGCCTGACTCTACAACCTGATGGACTGCAGCCTGCCTAGCTCCTCTGTCCATGGGAATCTCCAGGCAATAATACTGGAGTAGGTTGCCATTTCCTCCCCCAGAGGATCTTCCCAACCCAAGATTCAAACCCAAGTCTCTTGCATCTCTTGCACTGGCAGGTGGATTCTTAACCACTGTGCCACCTGGAAGGCACCATCTATTGGGTGCCAGCTAAAAACAGACGCTGTGCTAGGACTGGAGGTGAAAGAACAAGATGCAGTCCTACAGTGGAGAAGAGCCAAGGCTAGGGCACCAAACACGGGGCAATGGTAGTGCCAACCATCTAGAGACAGAGGGATGAGAAGCTACCCTGGACTGTGACTGGTGGAGACGGTCACATCCGCACGACTTATCTTTTAAAAAATCTGTTCCTAAAGCTACTGTGCAAAACAGTATGAAGATTCCTCAAAAATTAAAACCAGAACTGCCATTCTATTTTTAATTTTACTTCCACTCCAGGGTATATATCCAAAGAAAATGAAAACACTAATTTGAAAAGATTCATGCACCTCAGTGTTCATAGCACCATTATTTACAACAGGCAAGATACGGAAGCAAACTAAGTGTCCCTCAACAGATAAATGGATAAAGAAGGTGTGGTATATACATTCAGTGAAATGCTACTCAGTCATGGAAAAGAATGCAATCTTGCCATTTGCTACAAATGGATGGACTTGGAAGGTATTATGCTAAGTGAAATAAGCAAGGCAGAGGAAGAAAAATACTCTATGATGTCACTTACCTGAAAAATACAACAAACTAGTGACTATAACAGAAAAGAAACAGATTTACAGGTGTAAAGAACAGTGATTATCAGTGGGGAGAGGGAAAGGGGAAGGGCAAAAGACAGGAGTAGGATAGTAAGAGGCACAAACTACCATGCACAAAACAAATAAGCTACAAGAATATATTGTGCAACACAAGGAGTAGAGCCAGTATTTTATAATAACTATAAATGGAGTGTAACCTTTCAAAACTATGCATCACTACATTGTACACCTGAATCTTATATAATCTGATAAATCAACTATACCTCAAAAAAATTGTGGAGGTGAAAAAAACCCTCATTCTTAGTGAGAAGAGCACCGTGGGTCATGTTGTCCAGAATTTGTTAATGGGGTTAAATTGAGACACAGTTTCTGCTTCAGTTCAGTTCAGTCGCTCAGTCGTGTCTGACTCTCCGCGACCCCATGAATCACAGCACGCCAGGCCTCCCTGTCCATCACCAACTCATGGAGTTCACTCAAACTCATGTCCACAGAGTCGGTGATGCCATCACCACAGTAAATGGTGTATTTTGTAAGTATATTGCAAGTATATTGTAAGTATATTGTAATGGTGCTAATGAGACTGCAAGTACATTGTAAGTATATTGCAATGGTGCTAATGAGACTGCTCATATTTTGGCTAAGGTCATGAGTGACAACTGTACCACAGCTGTAACACGAGAAACGTGTTAAGGAATAATATGTTTCAGATCATTTGCCAATATAGCGAGGTACTCGTTGCAGTTCAACTTCTAGAGCCCTAAAGTGAATTATTTGAAAAACTAGATCCCATAGATTCTAGGTGGCATACTTTTTGAAGCATGTCATCAATATGTTCTTATTCAAGTGGAGATAAAAGAAACTCAACTAAGAAAATTGCTACCAGACTGACTGACAGAACAACTGTGGGTGAAGTTTGGGATCTCTTAAAAAGGCCTGTCTCGAGGATAAGTTTTGACTCACGTTTTGGGGGAGCTAAGGGGACTCTGATGGGCACTGGAATGAATTACAGCATGTGAAATTCCTTAACTAAAAAGGTACTGGCGTAAAAAACATGAGGAGGTGGTACCAGGTAGTCTGTGGGTCTTTGCAATTGGGATTTTTGCTCAAATAAGTTTCTCACCTCCCTGTGTCCACTTTGGTTTGCCTTTCCCAGACTGTCCCTGAGTCCTGGTTCCGCTGATGCTTTGGGAAACGGTTTTGTGCTGTAAAGGACAGCTGTTCCAGTTGCATATTCAGGTTTCAGAAGGATTAAAAAGAGCAGCCAAGAGACCTCAGCAATCTTTTGAGATGATTGCTTTCAACCCGAGTTTTTGGAGCCTGAGAGTTCTGTAGATGTGTCCTGGGTGGGATGGGAGACAGCCCTGTGGATGGAGGGATGCTGAGGGTCTGGGCTCAGGGTCTCCACTGGCATCAACCAGAAGAGCTCAATGTAACCTTTCTTAGACATTCAAGTTCCAACTGTGTTGGAAAAAAATACTGTTTAGTGTTTAAAGCCCATCATCATCATCATCACCGTCTCACCGTATTTTACAATAGTTGATTTTGAATGTTTTGCACTTGCCAGACACTGTTAAAAGCACTTTCTCTGCATTATCTCATTTAATACAGCACCTTTGAAACATAGGCACCATTATCATGCCCTTAACGTAGGAGAAAACTTAGGCCCAGCACTTAAGTAATTTGCCAAAGCATACACACCACAAGTGACGGAGCCCAGCTTTGAATGCACATAGCCGCCCCCTGAGCCTGAACAATTTTCCACCACGAGGTACACATGATGCGAGACCCAAGGAGAGGCGGGGACTGGCCCTAGATCCCACGGTGGGCTCAGGGCAGACCATTCCCTCTGAAGGCCTTCTTCCTCCTGATGACGCTCCTTCCCTCCTCCCTCTCCAGACTGCAGTATAGTTTCCAGAAGAAACTCAAAGCAGCTTTAAATAGACCATCCTTGGTTAGCAAGCATCTGTGCTCTCATGAAGGGAGCCTCTGAAGGAGACGGAGCTGTGATGAGAGATCTGCTTTGGAGCCCCTCATTTGAATGTGCCTGGGGTGCTCACCTGGCCTGTAGCCTCACTTCCCACCCTCTGCTCTAGATGCAGTTGAGGACCTGCAGCCCAGGCCCCTCTCTGTCTGTCTGTCCCGTCTCACCTCCACTTCTCCGCTGCATACCCTCTTGCTAATGCGGATATGCATACATCTTGTTCTTTTGTCTATGCTGCTCCCCCTGCCAGGAATACCCTTCCTGCCCTGTCGGCCTGGCCTTCTCCCCCTCACGTGTGTCCTCTCAAGGGTCCTGACCTCCCCCTGCCTAGGGCAGAATCACCCACTCTCTCCCAGGACCCTCCCTGTCACAGCACACAGCCCTGCGCTAGAACCATCGACTGACTCCACTGCTTTGATTCAAAGACAGGCAGGTCTCCCATTTTCCCTTGATTAAAATCAGGGTTGTTCTTACAACCCATGCTTTGGAGTCAGAGGATTTCTTGCCTCCTGGAACACTGCTACTGAATGGACAGTGCTTTGTAAGCCGTGTCATCTTAGGATCCTGGAGACACAGGACTTCTGGCTCCCTCTGGACCGAGCTCACCTGGATTGGAGTCTATGACCCAGCAGTCTCAGGACCCCCAGGTGCCAACACAGGGAGGCACAGAGGAGGGACCAGGAGGTGGCAGTCATGGTGTTCACAGACTGGAAGGCACCCTTGGTGCCCAGGTCATCACAGGAGGCCTGTGGGTCTGTAGGCTCCAAGGCATCCTCGAGACCCAGGAGAACCTCCTGCCATTTTTACCCACTCTCCAAGTTCATGCAGCCACTTCATGACAGAAGCCCTGGAGAGAGGCATGGGCAAGGGCAGCAGACTTCATTTCCTTCCTGTTAGTTTTCTAGAGCTGCCATAGCAAAGTACTACCACCCACTGGTGGCTTAAGCAACAGAAGTTTGAGTGGTTAGTTGGTAAGTCATGTCAGACTCTTTGTGACCCCATGGACTGTAGCCCCCCTGCCCCAGGCTCCTCTGTCCATGGGGATTCTCCAGGCAAGAATACTGGAATGGGTTGCCATGCACTCTTCCAGGGGCTCTTCCCGACCCAGGGATTGAACCCAGGTCTCCTGCATTGCAGGTGGATTCTTTACTGTCTGAGTCACCAGGGAAGCACAACAGAAATTTATTTTCTCACAACTTTAGAAGCTAGAAGACCAAGATCAAGGTGTTAGCAGGGTTCGTTTACTCTGAGGCCTCTTTCCTCGGCTTGTAGATGACAATCCTCTCCAAGCCTTCACCTGGTCTTCCCTCTGTGTGTGTATCTATGTCCTAATTTATTTTTTATAAGGATTCGAGTCATATCAGATCAGGGCCCATTTAATTCAATTACCTCTTTAAAGACCTTCCCTCCAGAAACAGTCACATTGTGAAGTACTGGTTGTCAGGACTCAGGCATAGGAATTAGGGCAGAACATAATTTGGCCCCTAACACCCCACTGAGGCTGACCAAGCTCAGAAGGAGTCACGTCAGTCTCAGACTGATCCACCCATCCCACCCCTCGCCACTTTCCTCTCTGCTTCCACTTTCCTCTCTCAGAAGTAGCCCCGGTAACTGACAGTCCCTTGCCCTTAGCTATCTCAATTTCCAAGAGAATTTTCCAGCGTACCCTCTTCTGATTGTCTACCCCTCTCTGTCCTCATCTAGTTACTCCCTGGCTCCAATCACCCCCTGATGTAGGCTGTCCAGGCTACATCTTCCATGGCAGGGGCTTTCCACATCTCCTTTCTATATAAAATACAGGAATCTGTATTTTATAGATTGATATTGTCTCTTGAGAAACCTGTATGCAGGTCAGGAAGCAACAGTCAGAACTGTACATGGAACAACAGACTGGTTCCAAATAGGAAAAGGAGTGCGTCAAGGCTGTATATTGTCACCTTGCTTATTTAACTTATATGCAGAGTACATCATGAGGAATGCTGGGCTGGAAGAAGCACAAGCTGAAATCAAGATTGCTGGGAGAAATATCAATAACCTCAGATATGCAGATGACACCACCCTTATGGCAGAAAGTGAAAAGGAACTCAAAAGCCTCTTGATGAAAGTGAAAGAGGAGAGTGAAAAGGTTGGCTTGAAACTCAACATTCAGAAAATGAAGATCATGGCATCTGGTCCCATCACTTCATGGGAAACAGATGGAAAAACAGTGGAAACAGTGTCAGACTTTATTTTTTTGGGCTCCAAAATCACTGCAGATGCTGATTGCAGCCATGAAATTAAAAGATGCTTACTCCTTGGAAGGAAAGTTATGACCAACGTTGATAATATATTAAAAAGCAGAGACATTACTTTGCCAACCAAGGTCCGTCTAGTCAAGGCTATGGTTTTTCCCGTGGTCATGTATGGATGTGAGAGTTGGACTGTGAAGAAAGCTGATTGCCAAAGAATTGATGCTTTTGAACTGTGGTGTTGGAGAAGACTCTTGAGAGTCCCTTGTACCGCAAGAAGATCCAACCAGTCCATCCTAAGGGAGATCGATCCTGGGTGTTCATTGGAAGGACTGATGCTAAAGCTGAAACTGCAATACTTTGGCCACCTCATGCGACCAGTTGACTCACTGGAAAAGACTCTGATGCTGGGAAGGGTTGGGGGCGGGAGGAGAAGGGGATGACCGAGGATGAAATGGCTGGATGGCATCACCGACTCTGTGGACATGAGTTTGAGTGAACTCCGGGAGTTGGTGATGGACAGGGAGGCCTGGCGTGCTGTGATTCATGGGGTCACGGAAAGTCGGACACGACTGAGAGACTGAACTAAACTGAACTGAATTGTCTCTCAAGAACATGCGACTTGCTTAACCATTACCTTCCCCTTGCCAATGGAGCACCTCGCTAATCAATCCCAGCACATTCTCTCTCAGAAGCCAATAATGGACAGCCACTGTCAAGTGGGTAGGCTTGTAATCTGGGTCACTTTTACAGCTGGGGGCCTAGATGCCCACTAAGGGAGCTTCTAATCAGAAATCCTGTAGATGCTTAGGTTTAACATCCATATAGTAGATTATTCGAGATGACCCTAAATTTGGATAACTTTTACTCTCTTCAACAAAAGTGATCTGTAAATTGGATAAGTAACTACAAGTGTCTGGATTCTTTGAGGGGGCACATTTGATCAACTCTTGGAGTCTGGTCCAACAGGTGTACTCTCCAGGTGGCCTGAAGCAGTTGGCCAGGAAATTGGTCTTTCTATTAGGAGGTTCAAGCCAGGGACAAAGGGAATAGAGCTGAGAGAATAGTCATAGATTCATCCGTTCGCTCTTTGCTCCAGAACTTACTGAGCGCCTACTACATGCTGGGGATTGCTCTAAGAGCTAGGGATTCCGACAAAGATAGTGATGCTGTCAACCAGGAGCTAGACCCGATGGCACCCTAACTGTATTTAATTCTTTATGGAATTATCTGCCCCCAAAATTCAGATTCTTCCTCCCAAAGTATATAGTTATCCATGTGAAGGGATTTCCCATGGAGCAACTGCCTTGCTCACAGCCCCCTTTATATCTAGGTGTGGCCATGTGACCTCATTGATGAAACGTAAGGGATGAAGAGAGTCATTTCCAGGCTGAGGCTTTTATGAGGCTGGTGAGCCTTCTCCACATTCTTTTCCACCTTCCACTGACTAGAGGCAACGGTGAAGCCATAGGATGAAGGAGCCTGAGTTCCTGAATCACTGGATAGAGGAAAAGCCACCCATTGACCAGAAACGTCAGCCTTGAACTATTATGTGAACAAGAAATATATTTCTATTGTGTTGAGCCTTTATATATTTCGGGTCTTTTTGTTATAGAAGGTTACATTACCCTAACTAACACAATTTTTGAGTGAAGTCAATCTCATTGCCACACTAGTCCAGACACGTCTTTGGAACTCTGTTGCCTACCTTCAAAACATTCTTGGATGCAGAGACCCAAGGAAAATGTTTATCATCCAGAAATCAGCCTTTTTTCTAAGACTTTAATACAGATTATGAGAGTTTTATATGAGAAGAATTTTAAAACTCTGGTAAAACAAGCTTTCAAAATTTGAGAGAAAACTGTAAAGCTTCCCTGAAAAATTCCCAAGCACCATATTCCTTTGCCTGGGAAATCAATCTGGGCATAGGACAATTTGAAACCCTTTGCCTGGGTTCTTGTCACTGGACCTGTGGCTCAGTGAGGGAGCAGGCAGAGTAAGGACCACCTGGCAAAGAGAAATTAAGAAGACATGGAAGCCCAGCCCCGCTGTGGGGTCAACAGCATGAGTCAGAGTGCTACAGAAACAGAGAAATCCCATTCATAAATTTTTCCTCACCCCAGCTTAAGAGCTTTCAGAGTCATAAAGTCGACATAAAGCCAGAAGACCTACAATTGTCCAATTAGAGGTTTTATCCAGGAAAACACACATTTTCAAAGTCACTGGTTGGTCCTCGTGCCAGGAGTGTAGCTGAGCTGGTTTGGCGTGTTGCGCCTCTGGGTTTTATGAAACTTTCCACTTCAGTGAGACAGGACAGAAGACTTCTTACAGCCTTTTACCCCCAAGGTGTGGTCCACAAGGGGCCTAGAGATAACCAAAACTACTCCTTCCTGTGACAACTTGGACAAAACTAGAATCTACCTAAACCTGGGAAGGGAGTATAAACTAAGTGTTTACTATTATTCTTGAGCGTTCAAATAGATAGCACACATAATTGCATCTAGTCTTTATTTCTCACCTACCAGGAAGAGTCTGTTTTCCTCATCTTCCAGATGAAGAAAGTGAGGCTTGGAGAGGTCAATGTACCATGCTCAGGATAAAATGGCTCAGTGAAGGGCAAGGCCAATGTCAGAACCCAGGACTAGTAATTCTTAAATATGCTAGCCTCTGCATTCTGTTACCACTCAGGACCCCAGGGCCCTCACTCCGACTCCATCCAACCACGTAAGCTGCTTTGGGAAGGACACGTAGATGGAGGCCAGGGGAGGGTCATTATCAGGGGAGGCTCAGGTAAAAAGCAAGACCAATGAGGGGAACAAATCCTGAAGAGAGCCCTCAATATTTACCAGACACTATGCTAACGTTTTGGAAAAGGCAATGGCACCCTATTCCAGTATTCTTGCCTGGAAAATCCCATGAATGGAGGAGCCTGGTAGGCTGCAGTCCATAGGGTCGCTAAGAGTCTGACACGACTGAGTGACTTCACTTTCACTTTCATGCACTGGAGAAGGAAATGGCAACCCACTCCAGTGTTCTTGCCTGGAGAATCCCAGGGACAGAGGAGCCTGGTGGGCTGCCGTCTCTAGGGTCGCACAGAGTCAGACACGACTGAAGCGACTTAGCAGCAGCAGCAGTTTTGCTTGGATTATCATGCTAAATCCTCACAGCAGTCCTGCAGAGTAAGGATTACTGTACCCATTCTACAACTGAAGCCACTGAGGATTGAAGAGCTTCAGTATATACTTGCCTAAGGCCACGTGGTTAGAAAACGGTGGTGAGTGTGCCCAAGCAGAGTCCCTGCTCAGGAGCCTTATCCCAAATCTGACTGTACCCCTCAATGTGTTACATGACTTTTACTCTTGGGAGAGATTTATTTTTTGTCAAGTTCACTTCCATATGTGCATATTTAATTGATAACTTTCCTGACAACCCTGGATGTTGAGCCTTCCACGGGCACATCTGCTTTTAGGCCACTTACTAGCTAAGTAACCTCGAGAATGTCCCTAAACTTTTCACAGGGGATACAGTTTCCGCTCACATGGAACTTACCACCTAGACCAGCTGTTGATGAACTTTTTCCAATGAAGAACCAGAGGGGAAAATACGTTAGGCTTTGGGGTCCATCCGGTCCTTGCATGGCAACCTCTCAACTCTGCCAATGCAATGTGAAAGCAGCTGAAGCTATGAACGGATGCGAAGGATCAGATTTGGCCCACGGGCCTAAGTGTACCGACCCCTGATAGAGATGGTCAAAATATTCCACAAGTAAGTGGGCTTCCCTGGTGGCTCAGAGGTTAAAGCGTCTGCCTCCCATGCGGGAGACCCGGGTTCGATCCCTGGGTCTGGAAGATCCCCTGGAGAAGGAAATGGTAACCCACTCCAGTATTCTTGCCTGGAGAATCCCATGGACGGAGAAGCCTGGTAGGCTACAGTCCATGGGGTCGCAAAGAGTCGGACACGACTGAGCGACGGAAGAGAAGTGTTAAGCTCTCATTGGGTATGTGCTATAAAGGAGAGGGATCACCCTTCTCTGAGAGTTTATTCCTCCCAGGAACTGCCCTCAGGGAGGGTTGGCAGCTTGGACGAGGCCCTTCTGTGAGTCAGGCAGGGCTGGGACCGGAGTCCAGGTCTCTTGCTGTCCCCTGGGGGCTCCCCTTTGGCACATGCTGCCTCCCTGGCCATCAGAGAATCTCCCCCAGGAACAGAGGCTGGTCCTGCCGCCCGTTGGAGGCCCGGGGTCAGCAGGCAGCACTCAGAGAGAAACTCGGGTCTCCTGCAGACGCCTGGCTTAACCTCTGACGGGGGCCAGGAAGCTTCCACCAGCAAACCACTGGCTCATTTCTCTCCAGCAGAGCCTGGCTCTCTCACAGCACCTTCTGGAAAGCCATTACAGCAGCTGCAGCAGCACGCGTGGCGTTAATTTATTAAAATCCCGGCTTGTAAAAGCCGAGCTTGCCGGCAGAGCCGTTGGAGGCAGAGGCCCAATGCTGCTATTTTCTCCTCTCACAGCCACAAAAGGAAATGTTGGCGAGGTCTTGGGAGAAGGGGTGGTGGGTTGGGGAGGGGACGCTGCTGGATTTAATAGCAGGAATACAAGTCATTTGTCTTATTGTAAAAGAGATGTGTGTTTGGACGCAGAAAATGCTCTGGATCCTTTCTTTCCTCCCCTCGCAGGCACGAAAAGCGGGAGCAAAGCAAAAACGCTGCTGATTTCTCGAGGCTATTTTGGGCGCCTGCCGCTGATTGTCTGCTTCCGAGGCCCTCGGCACACGCGGCCGCCTTCTCAAAGCTCGGGTTGAACAAATTGAAACGGGGACTGAATGAGTATCTTGCTGCTAACGCCGCCGCCTGTCCGCAGAGCGGAAAGCAGTCCCCACAGGCCGGGCCTGGCCCGAGTCGCTGGATGCTTCCCTGGCTCCCCGGTGCCCACCCACCGCCCCACACCTCCTGCTCCCGCCGCGTGCTCACTGGCGCCTGAGCTAGCCTGCCCACCCCGTGCCAGGAAGCTATTTACCAAAGGAAATAACTCCGATAAAGGGCTAAAATTAGCCGGCAATGATGGAAAACATTTTGTAGAGCGATCTGTTGACAAGAGGGGAAATAGAGCTGCGAAAAAGATAGGGGTGGGGTGAAGGACACAGAGGGACAAGGGGCGGACTGTGACAAGAAGGGGACCCAGATGTAGCTGGGGCAGAGCCTAGCGGCCTAGAGTCCAAGACGGCCACACGGAGGGCACAAAGCCCAAATGGCCAGTCTTCCCTCTCGGGCAGTGGACTGCGTCCTGCACTATGGCACCTGGCCTAAAGGCACTGAAGGAAGGTACCCTGGCAAGTTCTTTTGGAGGATGGATATCCGAGGATGGATATCAGACGGTAAAGAATCTGCCTACAACGCAGGAGACCCGGTTTTGATCCCTGGTTCAGGAAGATTCCCTGGAGAAGGAAATGGCTCCCCACTCCAGTATTCTTGCCTGGAGAATTCCATGGACAGAGGAGCCTGGTGAGTTACAGTCCATGAGGTTGCTAAGAGTCTCCCATTACTGAGCAATTAACATACACACACGTCAGACTCACAGACCCCTGAAGGGAGCAGAGTGCAGGGCAGAGGTGAGCCAGAATTCAGGTTTTGGAATTCAAGTCCCAGATCCACCAGTTACTACCAGTGACCTTGGACAAGCCGCTTAACACCTCTCAGCCTCATGTGATATCCTCAGGAGACAAATAAGTATAGTGTTTGGCCCATATCACAGGGTTGTGGTCATAACACATGCATACTATTTACCAAAGCAGCATGACTCAGGACATTCTGCCTTCTATAAACATGGGTGGAGGGCATCCTGTGTGCCACGCGCTCTGTCCTGGGAACTGGGGGATACCTTGATGAGTTAGACAAAGCCCTCCTCTAAGATACTTTAATTCTGTAGAGAATGTGCTCCTTAGAAATATAGAACCAACACTGCTTGCGCTTAAGCGTCTGAACTGAAGGGCCCTAGAGACATTTATCCCACCTGAGTGCCTAATACAGGCTATGTACTGGAGAGGGAATGACTTGGGCTCAGTCTGCCTTTTTTGAAACACACAGCCTGGTTGGGGAAAAAAGGCAGGTAAACAGGTGTCTGTCACTCAGCATGAAAAGGAACGTAACTGAGTTAGGCTTAAGAGGGAACCATGAATACTCCCTGGAAATAGCAGGAAGGGCCTCATGAAGGAGGTGACAGAGGTGGGTCTTGAAGGATGTGTAGGAGTTGACCGTGCAGAAAGAGGAGAGGAAGGCATTCCCACAAGAAAGAAGAATCTGCATGATGCTTGTGAGAAAAATGTTCATAGTTGGGTATGGCTGGTGTACAAGACACAAAGACAGGTGACACCCAACCCAACTGGTATGGCAGGGACCAAACAGTGAACGCGCTCTAGCCACAGCTCTGGAGAGTTCCAGAGCTCTTCTCCGAGCCGGGCCCTTCCTATTAGTTTCTGGACTGTTGAGAAGTCAAAGGCAGAAGTGGTAGGGGCTAGATGGTTGGAAGATATTGGGCAGAGGGCAGAGAGAGGACTTAGGGAAATGCCTAGTGACCCACTCGGTTAGAGGGATGGTTGTACCAGTGTAAGTAGCTAAATGTCTGCTCCCAAATGGAGGAAGGAGTCATGGGACGGCCCAACGTGCAGAGATCTGGCACCCAGAGCAATCTGTCAGAAAACCTCCATTTTTAATGTGTTTGCATATGAATCACCCGTCTAAGACTTCATCTGGGGGAAGTATTTTGATGTTAAAAAGATGACTCACGCAACATAGGCTCTGCTCTTTGATGAGCAGACATTTGAATTTTCCCCTCCTCAGCTTTGCATTTTCTACTATACTGTGGAAAGGTGTATCTGCAGTTTCTGAAACATCCTTCCTTTTCATTTCCGTGGCTGGTACTCTGAGGGCCTTTCCCTCCTCTGAGTCTTACGGAGGCCAGAAAAGCATCCTGGAAACAGGGGTGGGCCTGCTCCTGTGAGTGGTCCTAGTGACTCACCCAGGGCTGAGCCCATCAGATGTCTTGATAAGGATACAACGCTAGCACCCAGGGGCTGGCCAGTGGCCATCTCCGCTTGACCATCTTCAAGGGCAACACAAACGCTTCTCTCTGAGGTCTCAGGTAAGGCCACAGAGATCACATGATAATATGGAAGGAATATGCATTTGGAGAGTGAGACAGACCAAGTTCAATCCCAAGGTCACCCACTACATCCTAGCTCCGTGCCCTTGGTTATAGGATTTAAATAAAAATGGAAATGAGAACCGTATCCATTTGATGGGGTCATCATCAAGATAAATGTTTTATCACATAAGCTTGCCTCTTTCTTTATCAATACAACGACTGTCTCAATAAATCTAATCCTTTACATCTCCTCTCTTTCTTTGAGGCTTCCAGGCACTAGAGTATGCAAGTCTTTACAAGCTAAATATATAAAGTTAATAATATTCACATATTTGCATAAATTAATAAGCAGTAATTATATAGTATGGCAATTTCTGAATAATATCCCCAAATAACTATCTCAATACACCAAAATGTTAAGACTTTTTATTTCTCAGTAGTGGAATTATGGGTGATTTGCATTTTATGCCCAGATTTGCTACAATTATTATGCATTATCTTCTAAGTAGGGAGGGGATAAAAAGCAACTGTGAGTAAGAAGAAAGCTGTCCTCCGATACCCTGTGATGGGAAGTCTGTTCACTGGCCTCGGATTCTGCTGACAGTCTCTGTGACTCCAAGGACCTGGTGAGTCATCAAAAGGTGGAAGTAGCCTGACAATAGAAGATTTTGCAGCAGAATGTGGCAAGGCTGCCCAGGCTCGGGCTCAGTGGGTCTGATCCTTTTCCTCCTTGCTCAGGGAGCTGGATCAGAAAGGTGTGTGCTAACTGGAGGAGGGGAATGTACAGATGGCGGAGAACCAACCGCACAAATGACTGCGTGCCCTGGGCACTGACAAAGACCTGGATCGGGGGGCTCACTGCCACGTGAGATGTGAGGTCTTGGGCCAGCTGTCATTCTCCCGGGCCTCAGTGTTCTCAGTCCACGTGTTTTAGCTGTCACTTCCTCTGAGAAACCTTCCTGGACCTCCTCAGCCTCAACCGGACACCCCTCATTAGACTCTGCACCCCGATCTGCTCAGCCCTCTCTGTGTTACAATGGTCTCTTCGTGGCCTGTCCCCTGCATGAGGCTAGGAGCAACTTAGAGCAAGGAACAGAGCGCCCCATAGCTGTTTCCCTTGGCCTCTCATGGAGCCTGGTACAGAGTGGACCCTCCATAAACATCTGCTGAATGGATGGATGGATGGATGAATGACGTGCAAGCTTTCGCTAGGCCCTGGAGCTGCAGCTGTCTATCCCCTCGACCCTCAAGGAGTTCACACTCTGCTGGAATTCAGCCTCCCCAACAGAATGTACACTATGAACAAGGACTTAAAAGGCTTAAGAGAAACTAGGAAAATGAGGAAGGAGAAGAGGACTCCCCCAGGGCCTTGTATAAAAGGCAGAATTTGTGCAGAGGTTGGAAGAAGGAATAAAACTTCTCCGATGGGGCCAGGAAGTAAGGCAGCTAAGACAGGAGTTAGGCAGGAGAACACACAGAGTGGGGGAGACAAAAGGAAGGCGGGGGCCAAGCGTGGAGCACCTCCCACAGGAGAGGAGCAGGTCTGGGTGGCATTCTGTCTGGGGAGCCCAGACAGGTTGAGCAGGAGGCTGATGGGGTCTGCCCTGCCTCTCCCTGGACTGGCAGGACCAGGCATCTTCACCTGTGCAAGATGCCAGCCTACCCCAGCATTCTTTCACCTGCCCATCAGGAGAGCTCAGAGTAGGACCAGTTTGGAATCTGCCCAATCTAGTCTTCAGCAAACAAGCCCTCTAATTTAAACCAGCATCTGTGAGAAGGGCTGCTTTGGCATGGGTCCTGAGGAACACAGGTATGATTAACCTCTGCCAGTTGCAGAAAATTAATTGCAGAAAGGATATCCTGGGAGCCCCCGGGATCTTAAGGGCAGCCAATTGTTGAAGAGGAAGCCTGCCTGCCTGCCTTGCCTGGGCTGAAGGAGCAGAATTGTGGCTTCATTTGGGGGGCCCACCGCTCTACCAGAGAGTGTGTGGGCACTAGTTAAGGTCCGTCTCACCCCAGGGCCTTTGCGTGTGCTGCTCCTGCAGCCTATCACTCCTTTTTCCAGTGTTGAACACGGTTGGTCTCTCCTGATATTTCAAGTCTTGTTCAGATACTGCTTCCTGACCGATACTTTTCCTGGCTCCCCATTTAACATAACATTAGCACTCCCCTCCATCACCTCCCATTTTGTGATTCTATTTTCTGCTTTCATAGGGCTTCTTTTCCCTTTCTGATACGTGTTTATTTTCTTCCTCCCCTCCTGATTCCAGCCAGACTTAAGTTTCATGACAGCAGGCATCTTGTCCTGCTCACAGCTCTAGTTACCAAGTCTCCCAGAGCACCTGACCTTTTGGAACCACCCCATATGATCTTGAAAGCCCTCACTCTTAGCTTTAAGAGTCTCACCTTCAGGTACTTAATAAAAATGAATTGGACATAGCAACTTCTCACCAGCTGTCTTGGAGAAGGAAATGGCAACCCACTCCAGTATTCTTACCTAGAGAATCCTATGGACAGAGGAGCCTGGTGGGCTGCTGTCCATGGGGTCGCACAGAGTCGGACACGACTGAAGCAACTTAGCATGCATGCATGCACTAGAGAAGGAAATGGCAGCCCACTCCAGTATTCTTGCCTGGAGAATCCCGTGGATAGAGGAGCCTGGTGGGCTGCTGTCTATGGGGTCTCACAGAGTCAGACACGACTGAAGCGACTTAGCAGCAGCAGCAGCAGCTATCTGCTTTACTCATGATAGCATATATATGGGGCTTCCCAGGTGGGCTAGTGGTAAAGAATCTGCCTGCCAATGCAAAAGATGTAAGAGAGGCCAGTTTGATCCCTGGGTCAGGAAGATAGCCTGGAGGAGGAAATGACAACCCACTCCAGTATTCTTGACTGGAGAATCCCAGGGACAGAGGAGCCTGGTGGGCTACAGTCTGCACAGGGTTGCAAAGAGTCGGACATGACCGAATGGCTGAGCACCAATGTGTATATGTCTCTGCCACTTTCTCTGTTCATCCCACTCTTTCCTTCCCCAACTGTGTCCACAAGCCCGTCCTCTGTATCTGGGTCTCCATTCCTTCTCTCCAACTACGTTTATCAATGCTATTTTTCTATGTTCCATATATATGTGTTAATATATGACACTTGTTTTTCTCTTTCTGACTTCATCCTGTGTAACAGGTTCTAGGTTCATCCACCGCACTAGAACTGACTCAAATTTGTTCTTTTTTATGGCTTAGTAATAGTCCGAGGTAAAGGGAGAAGGGGAATGGAACTTCTGACACAATAGTGCCAAAATGAAACCCAGCCGCGAGCCCGACTGCTCTGCAAAGTTGGTTCATGAATCACCAGCTTGTGGAAAACCTCCAGGGCAGGGCCAGGGGTCTTCCATCCCCAGGAAGAAGAGATGCCTAGCACTTGGGGCTGAGGGAGGGGAAGGGACGAACCTCTATTCACCCACTTCTATGTGCCAGACCATGTCTACTGAAAGAAACCTCTCATTTGACAGATAAGTGGGCTGTAGATCATAATGAATAAATATAAAAGAATATTTATTTTATACCTTGTGTCAGCATGTCACATATAGCCTTATGTATCATCCCCACAAATTTTGGAGGCAGGCATTGATTACTGCTACAATTTTGTCAGCAGGGAGATTCAGGGTGTTTGGGAAACTCACATGAGTCAATGGCAGAGCCAGGCTTGAAGAACCCAGGTCTAACTGGGTTCTAACTCCTGTCTGATATAACACCCTTCATACCCATGATGGGTGGTCTTGGCTGGTCCCACACCCCAGCCTCCTGGGGACCAATGTGGAGGAGCCCCGCACCAGGCCGTGGCTCTGGGCAAACTTCTCAGACAATGTCTACTAGCACATCCGCTGGCAGCTCTGGAGCCCTTAATTAGCTCGCCACCTCTGAGCGTGGAAAGCTGCTTGGGCCGCCTGACTCAACACACATGCCAAGAGCCGCCTACACGGGCAGGCAGGTGAGGAGGGATGGGCCTTCTGGCCTTGCAAAGCAGCCAGCTCAGAAACCACCCAGTGAGGCCCCCTGCACAGGCTGGGGTGCAGGGGAGAGCAGAGGCTTCACTGGCTGTCCGGGAAGGGAGGGTCCAGTCCTTAGGCCCTGTCACACCCATAAACCGTGTGACTTAAGAGTCTTTTCGTCTCTCTGAGCCCTAACTTTCCCATTCATAAGGCTATCATAGAGAAGAAATGACATACGCCAAACACTGCCCAAGGCTGTCTCGGAGAGGGAGCTCTTTATGGAGCACGGATCCCCTGTTGATGAATTCTAAATTCAGAACCAGCCTGCAAACTCTCCTTCCCACCTGTATATTCATTCATGCAACAGACACTGGTGGGGTCACGCACTGTGCACGCCCAGGGCACTGGAGCAAAGACAGTGAAGAAAATGGTCCAAATCTCTGACCTCAAAGCCCTTACCTTCTAGCTGGGGGCTGGGGAAGGAGAGGGGGCGATCAACAAATACATGAATGAGACATCTCGGATAAGGTGCTAAGAAGGAAAAAGCAAAGCTGAGAAGGTAGATAGGAAGTGCAGGGAGATGGGGTTGCTGGAATTCTGGAGAGGGTGCCCAGAGACAGGCTTACTGAGTATCTGACTTCTGAGCAGAGAGCGAAGGAACTGGCGAAGGGGGCCAGTGTTCCAGGCAGAGCAAGCAGGTCTCAAACGCCGAGGCAGAGCCTTCAGTAGATTTCAAAGACAAAGCTTTTCCCAAACAGGAAATCAATGAGAAAATTAGATTTTATAAGAATGCAGTTTGTGGCCAGGTTTTCAAAAGGGGAATGATGCGGTCCACTCTTGGTTTGATGGTTGGTAGTTTCTGAGAAGCTGTCCTTGGCAAACATCAGCATGTAAATATAGGTTTCCCTAGGTGATGATACTAATTAACATCAGCAGTAAGAATTACAGTCACTGTCATTTATTAAGCCCCTGCCATGTGCCAGGCACAGCTCTGGAAGTTTTGATGTGCTCAGTCACTATTCCCATTTTACAGATGAGGAAACTGAGGCTAGAGAGAGCAAGCCCTTAACCAAGCTCACCTGGCTTTTAAGTGAAGGAGCTGAGGTTCAAACGCAGGCAGCCTGGCTCTTGACCACCATGCTAACAATGTCAGAACGCACAAGTGGTTGTTGCTATTAGCAAGAAGAAATTGCCCTGGGCCATTCAAGCTTCCTCGCTCATTCCTGCGAGCCACACTGCTCCCCCTGGATGAACAGTGCAGAGCTGCCCATTTAATCCAAAGATGCAAAATCTTAAAGAAAAAGCACATTGCACAGCAAAGGGATGATTTGAAATTCCAGTCTCTATTGCAAGCCTGAGTAAGCTCCAGGAGTTAGAGATGGACAGGGAAGCCTGGTGTACTGCAGTTCATGGGGTGGCAAAGAGGAGGACATGACTGAGCAACTGAACTGAACTGATTGCAGAGGAGAGTGACTGAGCAAGGAGTAAAGCAAGCTGGCACCACTTCCCCAAATCTCAGTTTCCCTGTCTGCAAAATAAGAAGGGACGGAAGGCTCTAGAGTCTCTTCTGGCCCATGATCATAAGACTCAGAGACACAGACCCTAACCCTGACCCTGACCCAAGCCATAGAGCACACTGTTGGGAGCTCACAGCTGATACACAGAAGGCAGCAGCTTAGGGGAGCTGGCCGGGCTGCTGGGCAGGGGGAGGAGCAGCCACAGCCCCCAGGCCCATGGTCTGGACCAAAGCAACATCAGCTCCACTGACTGCCTCGTGGGTGTCAGCAAACATCCACCTCAACTGACTGCCTCATGAAAGTCAGCGCAGTCCCGTGGTCTCACCCAGGAAGCAGGGGATGGGTCTCTCTGCCCACCAGGGTATTTGCCATAGGGTGCCCCTAATGCACGAGTGCTCAAAGGGTCGGGAAAGCACAAATCTGTGGCTAGTCCCCACTTTGTCCCTGTCACCCATCTCTGCTGTTCCTGTCTTGTATCTTCATATCACCCAGTCTTTGCAGAAAGCTGATTTCTGGCTGGGGAGGGAAGGGGACATATTAATGATAAGGGATGATAAGGGCACCATTTCCTGACTGCCTTCTCTGAGCTATGTTTTTCTTTAATAGAGGTAAAATCACACAGGTCTCCCGCATTATAGGCAGATTCTTTACCAGTTGAGCCACGAGGGAAGCCCAAGAATACTGGAGTGGGTAGCCTATCCCTTCTCCAGTGGATCTTCCCGACCCAGGAATCCAACTGGGGTCTGTTGCATTGCAGGTGGATTCTTTACCAGCTGAGTTACCAGGGAAGCCCAAAATTTATATAACAGAAAATTAACCATTTTAAAGTGTATAGTTCCGTGAGAGTACATTCTCAGTGCTGTACAACCATCACTTCTATATAGTTCCATATAGTTTCATGACCCTAAAAGGAAATCTGGTACCCATCCAAATCTGGGGAGTCACTCCCATTCTCCTTTCCCCAGTCCCTTAAAACCACTGATCTGCTTCCTGTCTATCATTGTGCATAGTTCATATAAACAGCATCATACCATATATGAGCTTTTGCATCCGGCTTCTTTCACTTAGCATGTGTACCCGGTTGATTCAGGTAGCATTTATCAGGGCTCCGCTCCTCTTTATGGCTTAATAATATTCCTTTTATGAATACAATACATTTGGTTTTATCCATTCATCTGTAGATGGACACTGGGCTGTTCCCATACCTTTTGATTATTGTGACTAGTGCTGTTATGAACATCCGTGCACAAACTTTTTTTGTTTTGAATGCTTGTTTTCAGTTTTTTTAGGTATATATCCAGCAGTGAAATTGCTAGATCAGATAGAAATTCTATGATTAACTTTTTGAGGACCTGTCAAACTGTTTTTTTTCCACAGCACTGCACCCTTTTCAATTCCTACCAGCACAGCATGAGGGTTCCAATGTCTTTATAACCTCACCAACACTTGTTGTTTTTCATTTTTAAAATATAGCCATCCTAGTATGTATGAATTGTATCTCATTGTGGTTTTGATTTCCATTTCCCTAATGATTAGTGATCCTGAGCATCTATTCATATGTTTGTTGACTGTATATCTTCTCCAGAAAAGTGTCTGGTCAAGTGTTTTGCCCACTTTTAAATTGGATTATTTACCTTCTTATTGTTGAGCTCTTTATGTATTCTCTTGAATTTCTTTATATATTTTTGCATACTCGACTCTTGTCAGATTTGCAAACAATTTCTTCCATTCTACAGGGTTGTCATTTAATTACAAAAGTTTTACTTTTGATGAAATCCAGTTTATCTAGGTTTTCTTTTGTTGCTTCTGCTTTTAGTCTCATATTTAATGATCCTTTGCCAAATCCAAGATCATGAAAATTTACCTCTATGTTTTATCTTAAGAGTTTTGTGTGAAGTGCTTTTTCTTTTACATTTAATCTCCCTGACACTCTCTGAGGTAGATACCATCATCATAAACACCCTATCTTAGAAGTGACGAAACTGAGGGTCGGGATGTATAGGTCACCAGTCCAAGGACACACAGCCAGGGCAGGGAAGAGGCAAGGTTTGAACCTGTGTCTTCAGCCTTGGAGTTCAAGATCCATGTCATTCAGGCTCTTCACGTCTACTCTCCTGCTGTCCTTATCCCATCATCTTCAACAATGTAGATATTTCACAAACTAAATGCTAAGAGGGAAGGAACAAAGGGATACAGATTTCCACCTGATAGCTCAAGGAGTAATTCTACAACCTGGGAGGAAGACCAGGCGAAAACCAGCCACCAGGTCAAACCCAAGGGAAAAGTCATCTTTACGTCTCAAAGTCTGGCTTTGAGTAGATCTTGTGAATTTTGAATTTTCCTTTCCTATAAAGCAGCAATTCCAGGGTAGTTAGACAAGCCCTTTGAGCCATAGATCTCCTAATTCCCCTTCCCAGGGTGGTTGTTGTTTGGACTGCAGCACACCAGGCTCCCTTGTCCTTCTCTACCTCCCAGAGTTTGCTCAGATTCATGTCCATTGAGTCGGTGATGCTATCTAACCATCTCATCCTCTGCTTCCCCCTTCTCCTTTTGCCTTCAATCTTTCCCAGCATCAGGTTATTTTCCAATGAGCCAGCTCTTCACATTAGGTAGCCAAAGTTTTGGAATTTCAGCTTCAGCATCAGTCCTTCTAATGAATATTCAGGGTTCATTTCTTTTAGTATTGACTGATTTGATCTCCTTGCAGTCCAAGGGACTCTCAAGAGTCTTCTTCCAACAACACAATTCCAAAGCATCAATTCTTCAATGCTCAGCCTTCTTTATGGTCCCAGGGTGGTTAGGGATAACTCTTTGTCCCCAGGAAGCTAGCATTCCTAGCCATCAGCTCCTGACCACCCACTCCATTCTCCAGAAAAGAGGAGAGAGGTAGCCCTGTGGATCCTCAGGGCCCAACTCCTGGCCTTCAAGGTCACAACACACACTCATTTACTGAGGCCTATGGTGAGCCAAGGGGCTTCCCTGGTGGCTCAGATGGTAAAGAATATGCCTGTATGTGGGAGATATAGGTACAATCGCTGGGTTGAAAAGATACCCTTGAGAAGGGAATGGCAACCCACTCCAGTATTCTTGCCTGGAGAATCCCTATGGACAGAGGAGCCTGGTGGGCTACAGTCCACGGGGTCACAAAGACTCAGACACGACTGAGTGGCTGGCACACACACACTTAGAGTGAGCTGGGCTCTGTGCTCTGGGGGGCCACAGAAATCAGCATGTCACTGACTCTCAGGCCAGCGGAGAAGGGAGAAAGCAACGCTGCCCTGGCACAACAGAGAACGGACCACAGGACAGAAGGAGGTGGATATTCAGAATAAGATATGAGAATATCCATTTATTCACTGAAAAAATTCGTACAGATCTTTCCTATGTGCCCATCATTCCTTTAGATCCTGAGGATAAAGCAGTGAACAGTCAAGGAGCTTTCATCCTAGTCAGTAAGACAGACAACAGACAAGGCACCCAAGAAGAGGTTTTATTTGGCTTGGGAAGAGATCAGATGAGGCAGCATTTGAGCTGAGCCCTGCAAAACGGGTGAGATGCTAATAATGTGGAGGAGAAAAGTCTGAGGTGTCTTTCCCAACAGCACCAAGCAATTGTTCAGTTCTCAGAGGCAAACTGCCTGTCCTACAAATTTAACTCAATCCTGACACTGGAATCGGAACCCACAGGTTAAGGGCTCAGTCCCACAAGACTGTCCCCACTTCAGTCCAGGTTGTCACCTCTGCTTCTGACCAACTGGCTATAAATCAGAGACCCCCACGACTCCCGCTGCTGCTGCTGCTGCTGCTGCTAAGTCACTTCAGTCGTGTCCGACTCTGTGTGACCCCATAGACGGAAGCCCACAAGGCTCCCCCATCCCTGGGATTCTCCAGGCAAGAACACTGGAGTGGGTCCCTCAGGTTCAATTAATTCACCAGAGAGTGTCACAGAACTCAGAGTTAACTTATGGTTGCCAGTTTATCATAAAGGCTATCAAAGCTATCATAAAGGACACAAATGAACAGTCAGATGAAGAGGCACTTAGGATGAAGACCAGAAGGGTCCCAAGCATTGGAAAACTTCTATCCTCATGGAATGGGGGTACACCCACCCCCCACACACATCCACCATGTGGATTCATTCACCAGTTTAGAAGCCCATTGAATTTTCCTGTTCAAGAGTTTTTATAGAGAGCTTCATCTGCAGCCCCCTTCCTCCCCTCCTCACAGGTTGCTGGGGGGGTTAAGTTCCAACCCTCCAGGTCTTCCTGGTGACCAGTCCATCCTGAAGCTGTCTCCATTCCCCGCTCTAAGTCACCGCCTCAGCATAAACTCAGGTGTGGGCAAAAGGATCCCCTATGATGAACAAGAGAGACTTCAATCAATCAGAAAATTCCATGGTTCTAGGAGCACTGCACCAGGAATCAGGGACCAAGACCCAGTATATTTCTTATACCACACAAGGGAGAGCATTCCAGGAGAGAAGAAATGCACAAGCAAGGGGAGAGAACCATGACAACTCCTTGGCATCTTGTAGGTAAATTTGCTTGCTTGCTTGTTTATTAGTAAAAATGATATTCTTTGATTATTTCACTCATAAATTTTAAAAATACAAAAGAAAAAAAACCTACCCATAATTCCATCACCCAGAGATAATCATTAATGTCATGACCATGGAGAAGCTGAAACCACTTTTTTTCTCTGAACTGTAAAGCCCAAGGATGCCTTGCTCAGCATCCAGAAAGCCTATGTTACATGAACCAGAGCCTTGCTTTCCCCAGAGCTGCCTGTCAAATCGAAGGCGCACAGGGACCCAAGGCAGTGTATCTGAAATGAAAGTTAATGACTTTGGCTCAACTCCATTCTGCTAATCAGATCCACTTAGATTGGAATTAAAGCCAGAGCTCCCCCTTTGCATTCCCAGGGTGCGTCTGGGGGTGGGGAGGCTACCTCAGGAAGATGCCACATGTCAAAGCACAGACGTGCCCTGAGACCTGGCTCGGCCTGAAGGACCCAGACCTGGGGCAAGTGCTCATCTTCCCTGCTCCTCTGTCCCCTCCTCAGGTGATACAGGAAACATGGCCCAAGCCTGCCTAGGAGGTGTTTTTGTAAGGAGTAAATGAGATCAAGTACGTAAAATGCTTAGCAAGATTTAACCTGCAGTTGGGGTTCAATGGGCTTCCCTTGTAGCTCAGCTGGTAAAGAATCCTCCTGCCATGTGGGAGACCTGGGTTCGATTCCTGGGTTGGGAAGATCCCCGGAGAAGGAAAAGGCTATCCACTCCAGTACTCTCGCCTGGAGAATTCCATGGACTGTATAGTCCACGGGGTCTCAAAGAGTTGGGGACAACTGAGCGACTTTCACTTCACTTCACTGGGGTTCAATAAGAGATCCTATCATGCCCTGGAATTCTGGGTCAAGTTGCCACCTTAAAGACCCAGACACCCAGGATTCACAAACGCCATGGGGCCAGATGCACCTGCTCTATCCAACTCTACCTGCCCTGATTCCCCTGAGTACCCCTGCCCCCACTACCTTCCCATCCACTCCACTCCTCATCTGGCCCCTGTCTGGAGTGTCTCTCCAGGGTCCTGGCACCAAAGACACTCCCTTTACAGGGTGTCCTGAGCTGATCTGAGACCCCTGAGCCCTAAAGACAGAGCTAGAGGCCTCCTGGACTTCAGAGAAGTGGTGCCCCAAGGATGGCAGTGGCTGAGACAAGAGCCAGGCCTGAGGAGGGCACGTGAGCTCAGAGAGGCTTGAGGGCCTCACTCAGGCTTTCATCCACTCCATGTTTATTGAGCACCTTCTAGAAGTTAGGCACTTCCTCAGCGGCTGGGGTGGCAGCTGTGCAGAGGTGCGCAGACCTCGTGGTTGGGGGACACAGAAAATGAACCCCAAAGTTATACCACAGTGTGGGCAGTGTTAGATGTGGGGTGTGGGGAGCCCCCAACCAGGCACTGGGGGAGCTGGAGGAGACCAGAGATAGGAGATCCCTTGGGAGAGGGGACCTTTCAGCTGAGCATGACTGTGAGTAGGTTCCCTGAGGACATTTTTTTTTTTTTTTTGAGACAGAGAGAAAGGCTAAATAAACTGAAAAAAGAGTTCTGGGCAACAGGAACAGCCATGCAAAGCTCTAAAGACTAGGAAGAATATGTACATGGAAAGGTTCAGAGCGAAATGGCCAGAGTTAGATGCTTAAGACATGGGCAGGTGACACCAGGCAGGCCTGGTTCGTGAAGGCCCTTCCAGTTACAGAGCAGTGATGAGCCCGCAACCAGGGAGGCAGGAGCCAGAACTTACTAGTGCATGACCTTGGGCAGGTTATTCAACCTCTCTGAGAGGTGCTAGTAGAAAGAGAGAGAATGGAAGGAAATAAATCTGCATGATGATTTTGGAAAACCATACATCTCGGTCCCAAACTGCACTGAAAGCCCCAGCCTTGCTCTCTGGTGGGGGGTTGGGGGGATGGGGGTCGAGTCTTTCCCCAGGACCACCACTGTTTGGGGCCCCGCCTGCCGCCTCCCTCCAGCGCCCTGGCCCCAGCCCCCCCAGCAGGTCCCAGCCCTCCCCAGCAGATCACCAGCCCGCCTTTCTTCCTTTGACTGAGAGACATCAGCAGTCAAAAGTGAAAAAAACCAGTTGTGCTTGGCCACCCTGTTCCCGGCAATGACCCAATGTTCAAGAGAGGAGAAAAAGAAGTATCTATGAAGTTGTCGACGGGGATGTTCTGGACTCTGATGAAGACAGAAATATTTACTTTGTAGGGATAAATATTACAGAAACAACCTTCCGTTGTCCAGTCTCTGGTCTGATGTAGAGTTCCCTCGCCAGGACGGTGTTCTCACTGCCTGGATCAATGACAGTAGCAGAAAGCATGGACCCCAAATAAAACAAATAAAGGCACCTCTGTGATACTTGTGAAATTTGCTCTCAGAGATGAGTGTGAAAATGCATGGATCTGAGCTGGACCTACCTGGGTTTGCTCCCAGAACCTGTCTGCGCTACTTGGGTGACCAGGGACCCAGTTACCTTGCTTCTCTTCCTTGGACCCTAGACTAGATGGAGTTTATATCTTCACAATGTGACTGTACAGATGGCAGGAACCCAGGATAATGCCTGGTTGCTCAGTGTGTGTAGATTCTCTTCTCCTGCTTTTCTTCCTGTCTGCCACACGAACTTCCTAAAAGACCTCAACTCCAGGCAATACCCAGACTTGGCCATTTGCCACAAGTTGCCTGGGCTCCCTATCTTCCAGGCCCAGAGGTGGCTGCCCCAGTGATAGGAAGAATCTCATGACTGAGCCAAATGGTGTTCACTGAATCAAGTTTGCAGATAAACCCAAGGCTTCTGGCGGAATTCAGCCATGGTGCCCTCTTGATTCAGAGGGATCTTTGCAGGACCAGAGTCCATTCTCCTTCCTGTAACAAGTGTAAATGAAAATGACCACCGTGGTGAGCCCTTACACGGGGATGCAGCCTGATGTCCACATATTTCTGGAAGCAGCATTCATGGACCACCCACCCCAGAATTCACCGTGATCTGGAGCAAGCCCAGCGCTTCAGAAGTAGAAACATGAAGCCTCAAGTTCTTTTCCTCCAGCCGCCGTTAGACATCTGGCCACAACTGGCATTTTATTGGTGGATGGAGAGTCAGCCAGGAGGAAAACGAAAACATCTTCACGTTGGTGTCATGTACATTGCACTATAGCACCTCTGGAAAGCACATCTCATCAAGTCTGCACAAAGGCATGCGTGTTTGCACACAGACGTGGTTTATTTTAATAGTGGTGTCAAAGCAGCGAGTGGACTGAGGCAGTCATTTTACCGTCATTAATTTCTGTGATAAAATGGAGGGTTGTCAATTTCTCACTGCAGTGAAAATAAATCTACTGTGAGCCATTGCCAGATAGCTGTGAAGGCGATGTGCAGGGGAATGGGATCTTCCAGCAAAGAGATGTTCTGACTCCTATGCTTCTAGGAGCACAGTTCAGCAAGGAATTGGTATTTTCAAGACTAGGAATTTCAAGCAAATGTAAAATTGGAAATATGATTTATCCACAACATAGTTCTTAGCAAAATACTCTGGGATTAAGAGGGAAGAAAGAACTTTGGGGACAAATGGGAATTTTAATAATTTGAAAGACTGGGAAAATAGGAGAGTAGTCCACAGGTTTTGAGCGAAAAGCGTGGGCTTTAGGGTCAGACACTGAGATTTCCAGATTAGGTTGCTGTAGGATTGAACATATGTGATACTACGGCCATCAGACCTGGCAATGTTCCAGGCCCTCAGTGGGTGGCCTGTGGCGCTGTTCTCTTTGCTCACTAGCTGTGTGACTCTAGGGAAGTCACCTGACCTCTCTGAGCCTCAATTTCACCTCTGTAGAATGCTCCTGAGAAGGCAATGGCACCCCACTCCTGTACTCTTGCCTGGGAAATCCCATGGATGGAGGAGCCTGGTGGGCTGCAGTCCATGGGGTCGCTAAGAGTCGGACATGACTGAGCGACTTCACTTACCCTTTTCACTTTCATGCATTGGAGAAGGAAATGGCAACCTACTCCAGTGTTCTTGCCTGGAGAATCCCAGGGACGGGGGAGCCTGGTGGGCTGCCGTCTCTGGGGTCGCACAGAGTCGGACACGACTGAAGCGACTTAGCAGCAGCAGCAGCAGAATGCTCCTGAGCTACAAAATAGCTCAGAGCAGGTGCTCAAGCAGTGGTGGAAGGCTTCCTCAGCCCACAGCTCACAGAGGATGGCATTCAGGGAACGGACTCAGGTCAGGATCAGAGGGCAGGTCCGAGCACCTCACCCCGACTCCGAGGAGAGGAAAGCTGGCCGAGGGAGCCTCCTCACACAGCTCTGCTCCTTCAGATGGAAAAGGCACAGGAGGCTCAGGTCCCGCCCGGCCAAGAGCCTCCTCAGAAAGGCACCACAGGCAGCCTTCTGCTGAGGGCCTGCCAGGGCCAGGTTGGGTGGCGAAAATAAAACCAACGGCTAACGAGGCACTTTCTGAGGCCTCGGGCACCAAGCCAGCTCGGGCTCTCGGTTTTCCAGCAACAAGAGGAAAAGCAGCACTCTGGCCTGTGGACATCCCCACACATTCCTCTCCAGAGTAGGCGGGAAGATTCGAGAACAAACGCTGATCCCAAGCCCCAGCTGGTTTCCCAGAGAAAGCTCCCCCTACCCTGGAGGAGCCCCGCGGACCGTGCTCTGAAATGTGTGCATGTCGCCCCCTGCAGGTGGCCGCCGTCCCTGCGCCCGCCGGAACCCGGCACCCTGGGTGGGCCCGCCTTTCTGCAGCAGCACATCCCGCCTTGGGGCTTCCCTGGTGGCTCAGATGGTAAAGCGTCTGCCTACAATGTGGTAGGCCAGGGTTCGATCCCTGGGTCGGGAAGACTCCCTGGAGAAGGAAATGGCAACCCACTCCAGTACTCTCGCCTGGAGAATTCCATGGATGGAGGAGGGAGCCTGGCGGGCTACAGGCCATGGGGTCGCAAAGAGTCGGACATAACTGAGCGACTACTCTTTCTTTCTTTACACACCCCTTGGAGGAGGGCGGGGCAGGTCAGAGCCTGGACCTCTCAGGGCTCTCCGGACCCCTAGAGCCCCCATATGGCCTCCAGTGTTGCTGTTGTTAGTCACTCAGTCGTGTCCGACTCTTTGCGACCCATGGACTGTAGCCCACCAGGCTCCCTCCATGGGATTCTCCAGGCAAGAGTACAGGAGTGCGTTGCCATTCCCTTCTCCAGGAGATCTTCCCGAACTAGGGATCGAACCCAGGTCTCCCGCATTGCAGGCAGATTCTTCGAGCCGGGGTCTGGGCGGTCCCGCCCAGCTGGGAAGGGGCGGGGCTTCTACACAGAGCCCCGCCCCCGTGGGGGAGGAGCCCGCGGGCCTCCGGGTTCTGACCGCAGGCCCTGCCCTCAGTGTCTGTGGGTTCCTGCCAGGGGAACTGAACCGCAACCCCAGGGTGTCATCTACTCCCCGAACTTCCCCGACCAGTACGGACCACGGGAACGGCTGAAAACAGTCGCTGTCTCCAAAGAATGACATCAGGGTAGCTGCTAATATTCAGCAGATGTCAAGCTTTTTGGGGCCTTCCCAGGGGCTTCCCTGGTGGCTTAGACGGTAAAGAATCTGCGTGCAATGCAGGAGACTCAGGTTTGATCCGAGTCGGGAAGATCCCCTGTAGAAGGGAATGGCAACCACTCCAGTCTTCTTGCCTGGAGAATTCCGTGGATAGAGGAGCCCAGTGGGCTACAGTCCACGGGGGTCCCAAAAAGCTGGACATGACTGAGCAACTGAGCGCGTGCGCGCGCACACACGCACGCAAGCACTTCACCGCTCTCTCAGTAACCCTGTGAGCGAGTTGTTATTACTATTATTATTACTGGTCTCCCCGTTTTACAGATGAGGAATCCAGTGCTCAGGCATGCTGAGGCCACATATTTGGTAACTGGCAGAGCTGGGGTTCGGACCCAGGGAAGCCTGACTCCAAGGCTTGTGTTCCACTGTTGCGATGGTTCTCCAGTGTCATGGTGCATGCAGATTACCTAGAATGAATGTCGAAAGGCAGGTTCTAGGGCCTGGCTCCCATTGATCTGGATTCATCAGACCTTGTGCCAGACCCAGGAATCTGCATTTTACTACAGTTGGTGAATTCTGAGTAGCTGCTCCATGGATTCTACTTCAAGATACACTGCAGGACACTGGGCTGCGTTCCATCTAAGGGCTCAAATATCAACCCATGTGGTCGTTTCAATTTCTGGTTGTCACAGTCAGGAAATGATCTGTAAAGCTCCCTCAGTGTCAAAGAGGACAGTGACGAAATCCCACCATCAGCCTCTGAGTTATTTGTAAAATCTACCCAGACTGTGATGTACAATCTACCCAGAGTCGTGGACCTGAGCTCGGCACTACACCAGGAGAGCTGCCCTTGAGGGGAGAGCCCAGGGAAGTCATAGAGAGCTGGGTGGACCCTGCCTGATAGTTGGGTGTCTTGGAAAAGTCACTTCTTCTCCTTGTCTTGGTTTATCTATCTAAGCAAAGGAAAGATTTGAGATCCTCTCTCAGTTTTTAAAATTCTATGTGCTTATACTCCAGACCTTTGTATTTCGTTTGGCTCCCTTCCAGCTCTCAAAGCGATCAGTCAGCAGTCCAATGTCTCTGATGGGTCCAGATGTTTAGTTAATTAAGGCTTTGCTGTTAATGCTGTTAATACCTTCCCCCGGTTAGCTAAGACATCTTTGCAGGTCCTCCTCCAAGTTTTAAGGGTGATGCTGCTTCAGGACTCAGGGCAAATTCATAGGATTAGACAGATGACCAGAGAACAGAAAGAAGGTCAGTGATTCCTTGACATCCCATCATCCCACCACCAGTGTATATGGTCGGCTCTTAGTGACAACTTGGTTATGAAGCAGCACTGTCTTGCTGGCTCTGAATATAACAGATCAATAGACCAAGAGAGGAACAACCTGAGCTCTAAGCCCAGAACCACTGCTGTGTTACTGGGTGAATCCCTACCAGCCCTGGGCCTCCTTTCCCCTCTTTGTAAATGAGGCATTGGATTCTGCTTTACACAGTCCCCTCCTTCCTGGATTCTGATTTATTATCAGTCAGCTCTGTGCAGTCCTAATCCCTAGCCAAACATCTTAGAGTTCTATCCTGCTGCTGATTTAGTGCCCAAACCCCACCCAAGCTCCAGGGCCACGAAAACTTGAAATTGAAAAAGAAGCAATAATTCAGTAAGGGTCGAAGAGGTTATGTGAAAACCCAACCCACATCTCAAAGAAGGTGGCTATTAGAAAGGTTTTGTCCTACCCTTGAGGATACTTTGGTCCCCAGATGTCCCAAAGGCTTATGGGGAGCTTGAGTCAGGCAGGGATCAGTGCCAAGCCCTATGGATCCAAACTTACAGGCTGTGTGATCTTAACACAGTCACCAACCTTCTCTGAGACCCAACGGAGTCCACAGAAGGCTCAGGGCAGAGATCTCACTTACGGGACTCAGTGCCCAAGAGGATAAGAAGCAGAAACCTTATGAAGGGCTTTAGCTACTCACAAACTATGGAATTTGGGGTTCATGGCAATTTAACTGAGATCTTGGAGAGTCCCCCAACATATACATAAATTAAACAGGTTGATGAAGATGATTAAGTAACTTACAGAGGCCTGGTAATAGTTTTTGTTGTTCAGTCATTAAGTTGTGTCTGACTCTTTGCGAGCCCATGGACTATAGCCTGCTAGGCTACTCTGTCCATGGAATTTTCCAGGCAAGAATACTGGAGTGGGTTGCCATTTATTCCTCCAGGACATCTTCCTGACACAGGGGTCGAACCCGCATCTCCTGAGTTTCCTGCATTGCAGGCGGCTTCTTCACCGCTGAGCCATTGGAGAAGCCCTAAATAGTGGACTGTCATTTCCTCCTCCAGGGAATCTTCCCAATCCAGGAATCGAGCTCAGGTCTCCTGCATCTCCAGTATTGCAGGCAGATTCTTTACCTGCAAGTCCCTGGGCTTCCCTGGTGGTTCAGATGGTAAAGTATCTGCCTGCAATGTGGGAAACCCAGCTTCAATCCCTGGGTTAGGAAGATCCCCTGGAGAAGAGAATGGCTACCCACTCCAGTATTCTTGCCTGGAGAAGTACAGGGACAGAGGAGGCTGGCAGGCTACAGTCCATGGGGTCGCAAAGAGTCAGACACAACTGAGCGACTAATGCTTTCACTAGTAATAGTTCAGTTCAGTTCAGTTGCTCAGTCGTGTCCAACTCTTTGCAACCCCATGAACCACAGCACACCAGGCCTCCCTGTCATCACCAACTCCTGGAGTCCACCCAAACCCATGTCCATTGAGTCGGTGATGCCATCCAACCATCTCATCCTCTGTCTTCCCCTTCTCCTCCTGCCCTCAATCTTTCTCAGCATCAGGGTCTTTTCCAATGAGTCAGCTCTTCGCATCAGGTGGCCAAAGTATTGGAGTTTCAGCTTCAACATCAGTCCTTCCAATGAACACCCAGGACTGATCTCCTTTGGGATGGACTGGTTGGATCTCCTTGCAGTCCAAGGGACTCTCAAGAGTCTTCTCCAATACCACAGTTCAAAAGCATCAATTCTTCTGTGCTCAGCTTTCTTTACAGGTGCTCATAAAGTGTTCATGATTTTACCTCTCCCCTGCACTGAAGGGGAGAAACTCATTCAAGGTATTGAGCTCACAAAAGTGAAGGGTAGCCTCAAATGGCCTTTGCTACCAGACTTGGATTTCAGAACCTCACATAGATGTGCTAAAGTCTAGGTCCAGACAATTTTCTGGTTTTCCCTAAATAACAGATGAGTCCCAGCACTGTCCTCCTTCCCTGGCCTCTGACTGCCCCATCACTGACTGCCTCTGATCCAAGTTTGGCTCGGGTAGGATTAGTGACACCCAGAGGTGTGTCTCACTGACAGCTGACCATGCTGAGCTGTCACAGGGATAGAATCGTCACAGTCTTGGTGAAAATCAACACTTAAAAGGACAAAAACCCCCACACTTGCTGGCTTTGATCATCTCAGAAATTCCTCCTAAGTGTAGGGAACCAAGCAGAATCGAAGGCTAAATTTCAGAAGTGGAAGCGATATTTGATGAGATCATCAATCCAAGAATTTGCTGGGTGCCTTCAGCAGAACACTAGTCTTTGTAGAAAACAGGGGTCTGTAGTCAGAGAGGTTTGGAAATGCTACCCACCTATGGGGCTTCCCTGGTGGCTCAGATGGTAAAGAATCTGCCTGCAATGCAGGAGACCCGGGTTCAATTCCTGGGTCAGGAAGATTCCCCTGGAGAAGGGAATGGCAACCCATTCCAATATCTTGCCTGGAGAATGTCATGGACAGGGGAGCCTGGCAGGCTACAGTTCATAGGGTCGCAAGAGCCGGACACGACTTAGTGACTAAACCACCACCACCACCACCACCATATGCTCTCCTTCCCTTAGAAATTCACTGTGCAGGTGGCCTTTAAAAGGCACTGAGCAGTCCTGCAGAAAGAGACCTACTTAATTTTGTTCAAGCTAGTTTTCCAAGCTTATTTAACTTTGGACCCTCCCTTCAATGCACTATTTTTTTAAAAAAGCCTATTAACATAACATTTATTCTATCCACTCTATATTTTTTTGTACTCTTTTTTTCTGGCTCCTGAAGGCATCTGAGTTTGCAACCCATTCTTCAGTACAGATAAGGGGACTTACCCAAGGCCATAGAGGAAACTATTCTTAATAATAATATAAATTGGTATTTGTCTAGCAATTTAGAGGCTTCTGTACACTCCCGTTTTTCACAGTATCTTATTTTATTCTCAGAATATAATAACAGCCTATGATGTTGTTGAGGGCATATTCGTGATCTCCATGGAGTTTCACAGCATGTGAAGCTTAAGATGCTGAGGCTCAGAGAACCTGATTCTTGGGCCTGAGATCACACAGCTGTCAAATAGCAGGGCCAACGTTTGAACCCAGAAAGTTTAACTCTGAAGCCCACACTTCTTGTCTCCCCCAGCCAAAGGAGAGTTTGTTTTCCTGCAGCAGGAAGCAGATGTCTGCATAGCTGGTAATCTGGGGCTCTCAGGGTGTTCTAAAACTTGTGATTAGATATCCGATGACTCAGGAAGCACATCCTTCTTCTTCGTTTGTGGGGAGGGGAGGAGGGGGTGGAGAATAACCAAAGGAGGCCAAACCATCAAAAAAAAAAAAAAAAACAGAGGCTATTTTACCACTGATTCTGAGCAAAGCAATAAAAAACAGCTTCAACAAAGAGCTAATTAGGAAGTCATAACTTGGAAAATCACCAAATGCAATCTTGATGAGGATCAAATTTAATAAAAGCACAGCTTCTGGTCCCTGCAGCTTAGAGCTGATCAGGCACGTGAGGGGAATGGTTAACGGAGAGGTGACTGAAGAGCTGGAGACTCCAGGTAGAGCAGGCAGGGTTGGAGAGCTGTCTGTCTGTCTGCCTTCCAAAGGACCGAAGGACTCCCACCACAGCATGGTCTACTGAGAGCGGGCTCTGGAGGCTCACCAGAGGGGGCAGCCCGAACACCAGACTGGCCCTCGGAAAGGGAGAGGGCCAGAGACCTCAAAAGAAAGCAGCTTCCTGCCCTCAGATTCATCTTTCATAGACAAGGTTCTTGGAAGTCTCCTTAGTGAATAGACAAGAATGGCTTGCAACTAACACTCATGTCAATGGCTGTTCCCCAAACACTTGGAAATCACTACTGTGCTCTCCTTGCCTCCTGTCAGCCACCTTTAGCCGCCCCAGTTCACCACTAGCATCAAAGGAGGTAAACATGAGTCTGGATTCCACCAGCAAGAAACAAATTCTGAAAGAATGATGTTCAAATTCACATCTCAGTATAATTCATGTTCCCATAATGCTTCACCAGTGATAAGATACTTTCTGGGGCATTTCCTTATTTCATCTGCAAAATAATTCTATGCAGGAGTTGTCTTTATTATATCCACTGGACATCACATGAAGAAAGGCTCCGAGAGGTTAAATAACTTGACCAAGAACACACAGCTTGTAATGATGATATGATGGGTGAATGTGCTTTGGATTCAGAAAGACTTGGGTTTAAATTCCAGGTCTATCCTTACCAGCTGTGTGATCTTAGGACAATATCTGTAGTGTCTCAGCCTCGGTCTGCTCAGCTGTGATAGGAGTTACCATTTACAGAGGGTTTCCTTGTCCCAGGCTCTGTTCTAAGTACCCATGATGGGTTGTCAGCAAAGATGGCCACCAATAACTCCTATTGCTGGAGGGCATCATTACTCCCACCAAGGAGTAGAGATTGTTTCTTTTTCTTTTCTCCTTGAAGCTGGACTGGCCTTGTATCTTGCTTTGACTTATAGAAGGTGATGGAAGAAATGCTGTGCCAGCTCTTAGTCTAGGCTTTAAGAGACTGGGAGATTTTATACTTATTCTCTTAGAGTCCTGAGTCATCACGTAAAAACATGCTGACTACCTGCTGGAGAAGGAGGCCCAGTCAGCCCTCAGCTGAGCTGCCGTACATTTGAGGACGACTCCTTGGGTCAACCAGCTTCATCTGAAGTATGCCAGCCAATATCCGATGGAGAAGAAAAGCATTCTCCGTGGAGCAGTGCTTTAATTGCAGAATCATGAGCAAAAGAAAGAGTTTTCATTTTGGGGTGGTATGCTTTGCAGCCGGAGAGAGCAATGGCACCCCACTCCAATACTCTTGCCTGGAAAATCCCATGGACGGAGGAGCCTGGAAGGCTGCAGTCCCCGGGGTTACTGAGGGTCGAACAAGACTGAGCGACTTCACTTTCACTTTTCATTTTCATGCATTGGAGGACATGGCAACCCACTCCAGTTCTTGCCTGGAGAATCCCAGGGATGGCGCAGCCTGGTGGGCTGCCATCTATGTGGTTGCACAGAGTCGGACACGACTGAAGCGACTTAGCAGCAGCAGCAGCATGCTTTGAAGTCATAGATAACCAAAACCCTACATAATTTGTATTAATTCATTTAGTTTTCTTATCAGCCCCACGGAGAAACTGAGGCAAAGAAAGCTTAAACTCGCCCAAAGTTACACACCCAATAAATGACAGAGCTGGATTCAAATACAAGCAAGCCGACTCCAGTGTCTGCATTCGTAAGCACCACATGATACTGTCCCTTTGTAAAAGGCCACACCTCTCAGAATCATTAAAGGGATTGTCCCTCCCCAGTGCAGTCCCACAGGAGCAACCAGCCCTCCAAAAGCACGCTCACCTGACAGTAAACCAGACCCAGAGCTCCTGTGCAATCCTGACTTGATGCTGCCCTCCAGTGGCCATGACTGCCCAAGCAATCACTAGGGACACATCTCTAGGCTGTAGGAAGCAGTTTGGGGGTCTGGGTTTGTCTTTCCTCCAGGGATAACAACACCCCACGCGTCCCAGCTGGAACTGCAGCCCTTGCTGTTCTGTTTGGGTCTCAGTTCAGCCAGCCCTGGCGATGCTCACTGCTCAGGGGAAAGCCTCCCACCTGAAACTCAAGCTGAAGTGCCTCCAAACCCCCACGGGAGCACTGAGAGAGCATCTCGGGGAACTCTCTGTTTTCTTATTCTGGGGCCAGAGTACCATCTAATTCCCAAGAATTGCACAGACAGTATTAAACAGAGGCAACTGTTCTTCAGCAAGAGAAATGTTGATATTACTTCACAGTAGCTACAATAAACCAAACATACAAACACAACATTCAAATTACTCATCATTAGACTGGAACTGATGCTGAAGCTGAAGCTGAAACTCGAATACGTTGACCACCGGACGCAAAGAACTGACTCATTGGAAAAGACCCTGATGCTGGGAAAGATTGAAGGCAGGAGGAGAAGGGGACAGCAGAGGATGAGATGGTTGGATGGCATCACCGACTCGATGGGCATGAATCTGAGTAAACTCCGGGAGACAAGGAAGGACGATGAAAGAGACGGTGAAGGACTGGCGTGCTGCAGTCCTTGGGGTTGCAGAGTCTGATACAATTCAGAGTGGCTGAACTGAACCGAGGCTGAAACAAGTAAAGACTGGGCTCTTGGAAAGACAGGCCTGGATTTGAATCCTGGCTGCATCATTTACTGGCTGTGTGACCTTGGAAAAGTCTCCTAACCTCTCTCAGCTTCAGTGTTTTCATCTGCAAAGTGGGTATACTAACAGCATCTCTCTCACAGAATTAACCTGAGAATTCAACGATATATATTTGAGAATGCAAGTAATCAAAGAAACTTGAATCACATTTACTTTGTCTATTTGCTTAACTAATTTTAAAGTCCCCTGATTATTTTACATTGTAAAAGTAATGCATGTCTATTGCACAAAATTCGGAAAGAAAGAAAGAGAAAGGGAAGGAGTGGGGAGGGAGGCGGAGAGAGGGAGGGAAGGAGGAAAGAAAGAAAAAGGGGGAGACTCAAATGCAGGGTCCATGAACCCCTAGAGGACCTGTAAGAATTCCATAGGTTGCTTGAACTTGAATGTGAAAAATGACATACTGATTTTACCAGGTTTAAACTAAAATTCTACATTTTGATCCATTATAAATACAGGCAACAAATCACAGAAATCTTAGTTGTGGGACAAGCAACTTTGTCACCAACAGAAATCTCAGACGTTGTTGTATCATGTTTTAGTTTTTGCAGATATTTTGAGATACTGTTTGTGTTTATCACCCCTTCATAGGAAATTTGACCTCCTGCTAGGTAATCCTTGTTATTTAAGGTATTTTTTAAAAAAGCATACTGCTACACTGCAAATTTGTTTTGATACCCATATTTCAACACCATTGGTTTCCTTTGAAGTTCTATGTTTTTTATGTCATGTATTAATAGCATGCTGAGAAGGGGGTCCACAGGCTCACCAAACAGCCGAAAAAGAATTTTTACTGTACAAAAAGGGTTAAGATCCCCCTGCTGTGGCGCCTCTGCCCAAGCCCATGAATAGCTCCTGATTCCTTGCTCCAAGCCCTGGCCTGTCTGTGTGTCTCCTATCGTTGCGATCAGGTTATATAATACCATTTTGTCGTCTGCATCGCTAACTAACCATAAACATGTTCTTGTGCTATTTCCTACACACATAATTTTTAAGGGTGGCAGAACTGTCCACCGTAATTCACTGTTCCCCTATGGTTTGCCATTTAGAAATGGTTTGAATCTATCACTTTTATAAATGGCATCGGGATGGGCATCTTCCTGCATAAAGGATCCTCCATATTTTAGATTATTTCCTTAGGCGGGATTCCCGGCAGTGGCAGTGAACATTTTCAAAGCTCTAACACCCTCCCTGATTCTTGGAGACCTGAATGCACTGACATTCAGGATGAAGGAAGAGAGAAGGCTCTGAAAGGGAGGCAGAGGAGCCAGAAAGACGAACAGGAGGACGCGGCCACCACCGGCAGGTGTGCAGTCTGTGTCCTGCTCACGGCTACCCAACCCAGGTGATAAGTGTGGGCCAGCCCTGCTACGAAGCCCATCTCTGCTACAAAGCAATGCGCTCTGATTGGGGCTGGCAGCCCACAGGAAGGCACCTTCTCCCAAAGGCGCCTTGGGGACAGAAGCCGGCCCGCTGAGGAACCCACCACTGCCCCCTGAGGTTAAAGGTGAAAGTCGCTCAGTCCGCGTCTGCCTCTCGGCGACCCCCTGGACTGTAGCTCACCAGGCTCCTCTGTCCGTGGAATTCTCCAGGCCAGAATACTGGAGTGGGTACTCGTTCCCTTCTCCAGAGGATCTTCCCAACCCAGGGATCGAACCCAGGTCTCCCTCACTACAGGTGGATTCTTTACTGTCTGAGACGCCAGGGAAGCCGAAGAATACTGGAGTGGGTAGCCAATCCCTTCTTCAGGGGATCTTCCCAACCCAGGAATTGAACCGGGTCTCCTGCAATGCAGGCAGATTCTTTACCAGCTGAGCTACCAAGGAAGCCCATTGACGTTTCCAGGATACAAAAAACCATACCATTAGAGAAAGCTAGAAAGGAGGGACCACATTTTCAACCTAGAGTTCCTAGACCTCTAGGATCTGGGAAGGAAAAAAAAAAAATGTGAGGTCATAAAGTGTTTTTCTCCTGAAACATATAAAAATTAACACATTCCTTCAATAAGGCCTTAAATGTACAGGCTGAAGGTCATCACTGGTGACTGTTCCTTAGCAACACAGAGTTATCATAGTGGCTGCTGGGGTGCCCCCACCCAGATCCCCCTCCAGGACAGAGGCCCTCCATCATGGGCTCTGGGAGCATCAGCTGCTGTTGACAGCTCAGTCCCTCCCCAGGAACCACACCGGCGGCCAAAGGCAGCTGCCTCACCCGCAGTGGTGGCCCCTGGCTGGTGGATGCGGGGATACTTCAGGCCTGCCCCTCTCCGCCAACCAAGACACTTCCGCATCTCATTCCAGCTCCAGTGCTGCCCAGAGAGGGGCTGAGACCTTTGTTGTGAATGCAAAGAGGTCCAACCTCTCCATCTGCCCGCTCCAGCCTCCCTCCCTTGCAGAAGGCTTGCCAGGGCACCCCCAGATTCCTTCATGTCTATCTCACCTTAGATTCCATTTCTCAGGGAACCCAATCTGAGACAGTTACATATCTTTGTTTCAGAGAAAATGTGAGAAGAAAGAAATTATTCCAACATACTTCAGTGGATTGAAATTTTTTCAGAACGTGGTATCCATGAGGCAGGAAACCATTTAAAAAAAATCTTTGTAACATCTACTCCTGATCCTCACCTATCCCCCTCATTTGATGGATGGAAAACAACCCCAGAGGACAAGTCACTTGAAACTCACACTGCTCGTAACATCAGAGATAGAATTCAAAGCCATACTACCAGTGTCTCCAGCCCCCAAGACTCCCTCTCACTAGCACTGGGCTCAAGGTAACCCATTATCTAGATGAAAGTTGATTTCATGAGCAGGGAGAAGCAGGGCCCTGAAGCTTAGTGTCTCCCCAAAGAGTTAGGCATCTCCCCTACCCTCGCTCTCACACCCAGAGAGAAATCCTAACCCATATGGTGATCCTACGGTGGGCCCTGCCATCACACAGTCAATCCTGGCTCTGCTGTTTGCTAACTGTGTGTCTTCAGGACGGGTTATTTACTTCTCTGAGCTATATTTTCCTCATCTGTAAATTTAAAATTCTAATAATTTCTCAGAGTTGTTTTCTGACAAAGAGAAAAACCTCTATGTATTACTTGATTTCATAGCCCTTCCAGATCCTTGTGCTTAGTTGCTCAGTCACGTCTGACACTTTGCGACCGCATGGACTGTAGTTCGCCAGGCTCCTCTGTCCATGGGGATTCTCCAGGCAAGAATACTGGAGTGGGTTGCCATTTCCTTCTCCAGGTCCTTAGAAGGCTCTAATTGAGCCTTAATTCCCTCCTTTATTCTGCATTATCTCCTGGGCATAGTGCTTTTTTTTTTTCTCACGTATTTTCAGGATGAAAATAAATCAAATGCCCTTTCACCCCTGTCACTCCCAGAGGCAAGAACCCAGCCACTCTCTGTGAACCTGGGGCAGCCTGAGAACCCACGTGGCCCAAGCCATGACTTCGCTTTGACTTGCCAGCAGAGGGCAGCACCACTCTGCCAAAAGCCCAGGAGGATTTGCCATCCAGGCGGCCTCCACTGTCTGACTGTTTTACCCGCTCCCAGAGAGCTTGGTCCTGCCTCCAAACCTCTCTTTCCCTGGAGCCCAGCGGCTGTGGCACGTGTCTCCAGGAACAGAATGGCCAGACCTTCAGGTCTGCAGCAGCCAGGGCCGGATTCAATTTGCCATGCTAAAGCATACTTGAATGGGCTCTTCTGTTAAATACATCCATTTGTTACAAACAATGCAGCCTGGAGGTGGAGATTCAAACCAGACCAAGGCCACCAGCAGCCTCAGCTCACCATTTCCTAGTCATTTGACAATCTGGTGGCCAATGTCTTCGCTCAGTCACCCTGGGGTGGGGGGAGGGGAAGGAGAGAGGAGAGACAGACATGTCTCTGTGTGTGTGTGTGTGTGCGCGCGCGCGCGCGCGTGCACGTGTGCACACACACTTTGTCTGCATCTGTGTGCCCTGATGCTTCTAGCTCTGGGTGGAAGCAACAGGAGGGAGGGTGGATGAAGCAGAGTGCGACCCCACACTTTCTTCCTCTTCCCACAGGAAATCTGAACAAACCCTGAACCCTTAGGCCCACCCCTGGGGGCACAGAGTCCCACTCAAGACAGTGACAGTAACAAAGTTGGGGGGTGGGAAGGTATGTTGGTCTCCTGTATCTCAGATTCTGGAAACAGAGCAAAGGTTTTCGGGTCTTTCTAGAAAGCAGCTCTGGCTGAAGGGCCTCCAGGCTTGGAGCCAGAACCATGCCCTGAAAGAGAGGGCCTCTCCCAACAATCTGTCCAAGCAGGGCTCTGCCAGGGGACAGGGAGAGACCCCCCTCACCAGGTGACTTCTCCTGTACAAATGTGTCCACAGAGCACTCACACAGCCGCGCTGAGGGCAGAGACAGCTCTGAAATCTGCCTTCTCTTTCACCCCACTGATGCAGTGTTCAAGGAGAAGGATTTCTGCTTACACGTTGACTTCACTGTCTTGAGTGGGTCTCTCCCGCCCTCTCTCTCTCTCACTCATGTACACACACACACACACACACACACACACACACAATGCAGTGTCAATACTAATGCTCAAGGAGTAAGCAAATTCTTCCATGGAGAGCATTGCTGCCCAGGAAACAGCTCCTCAGAGAAAGCTACTTTAGGCAGAAAATCCTCGCAGCATGCAGGCCAATGACTGTGATTCAGCTCTTTCAGACTACAGCGCTGAAATAATCTTTTTTTTTTCACTTTCTCTCCAAAATGCCCATCATATCTGCAAGACCGAATAATTTACGGTTCTGCTTGTCCTTCAGGTCACCAAGTGGTTCCACTTGAGGTTGTTCCACAGTCTTGGGACAAATGGAGCCTCGTCTTTCATTCTTCGACCCAAATGGGATCTGGCTGGGCAGGTTCCACCTGCTGGGGGCTGAGGTGGGGAAGCCGGGTTGCAATTGTTCTTGAGCACAGCAGCCCAGAGCCCAGCAAGATCCCCCAGCCATGATGGTGCTGCCCTGGGCTCCTAGGAATTGACCCAGAGAAGCAGACGACAGGCAGAGAGAGGGGGCTGAATACCCAGTGACTGGAAACTGGGAATTCCCTGCAGACACGTGGCACATACACCTCCCCTTTCCTGGCTCCATCTGCCACGGGCTCCCAGTCACCCCAGCAATGGCTCCTCCAGCCCCAAGCCTGGCAAAGAGAAAAGGATGGGTGACAAGGGCTTCCCCCTTCCCTCCCGAACTGCCCGCTGCCCCCCATGGGCTCCCAAACTGATCAATCTCGCTGCTCCCTCGAGGGGTTGGGGCCACCCCAGGCTCAGCAGCGCTTCATCAATAATTCACAGCCTCCCCTCTGCTCCTCAGACAAAGGGAAGGGGAGAGTGCCGGCCTCAGATGCCCTGGAACCCAGGGGAGAGGTGGGGAGGGGGAAGGGGAGGGAAGCGAGGGCAGCAAGGGCCAGGGAGGGGAGCAGGGGAAAGGTGGGTGAGAAAAGGAAGCGGGATGAATCTGATCTGGAATAGCCATTCCAGAAGTCACGCAGCCTTCACGTGTGAAATGCACTATTCTGACAGAACTGAGAAACGGGGTTTCTTTTCCACTTCTATTTCACCCCAGAAATGAGAGGAAGCAGGACGCGGCTGGGTTTTCACAGACTATTTCTTCACAGTTTCTTATTCTGTTTTGACAAGACATCTGCTTAAGCTACTATTCTGAACCTCTGCAGTGTGGAGCCTCCATCAGCTTTGCCAATTCCAATGTTCTGCAACATAGCGGGGAAGCTGACAGCGCAAGCACCTGGCAGGTGGGCGGGGGGTGGGGTGGGGTGAGTGGAGGGGCTGGAGGGGGCGGGGGGGGGAGAGGAGCACTTGCTGGGGTCACCACTCAGCTAGGAGGCCACGCTGGGCCCGTCCAATAAGTCATTTGACCTCCCTGAGGCTCAGCCTGGCCTTCAACCCCTTCCTCAATGAAAAGAACACATGATCCCTGCCCTGGTGGGTATTTAAAGTCAGAGCAAAGGTTTTGGGGGCTTTCTAGAAAGAAGCTTTGGCTGATCCCAATGACACTCTATCCCAATGACACATCAAACTCTGCTAACCTGCATGCATTCTCGTATAAGTTGCAGAAAGAAAGTGGCAACAGTGGACTGTATCAGTCCCCAAGAGAAGCCATAGGGACAGTTGGGAAGGGGTGGGCTTGGCTGGTGTCAATTAGGCAAATATTTACCAAGCACGTGTTCTGTGCCAGGCCCTGAAGCTGCAGAAGTGAGCACACAGACCCAGCCCCTGCCCTCAGGAGGCTCACGATCTCCACCAGCTCACACGCACCTGCCCTCCGGCAAGCCACCCAACCCCCATGGGTCTCGGTTTCCTCATCTGTGAAACAGAAGTCCTGAATCCCAAAGTCACGTGATTGTTGGGAGGATTTAGGGATGCTTTGGGTATGAGGGTGCTAGCACAGGGCCTGAATTCAGTAAGTGCTTAATAAATGTGCATCTCCTTTCTCTTTCCTCATTAGCAGACAGGGGCACTGAGGGGATCTGGAAGGAAACTTGGAGTCTCTCAGCCAGTGATCTTCTTTATCAAACGAGCATCAGGAATTGGCCTGGTTCTCTCCCTTCAGAGAGTGTCCTGTCAGATTTCCCTTCCACATCCTTAGGTAATATCTCTAGCAGGTCCCAGAGCTGTCTGCCTTTGGGTACTGGAACAATCGCATTTTCAGGTAATCAAAAGTCTGATGCAATCTAAATCAAAACTCGCCTCTCTTTTCCGAATCCATAGCGTCTGCTCTCTCGGCTGCCCTGTGGGTGGCAGGGTCGCAGACCAGCGGAGGCGGGGAGCGGGGTCTGCTGGCTCTCTGTCCTTGCCCCATCTCCCCTCCAGCTGTTGTCCTGTTTCCGGCCCTTCCAGAGCCGGGGGAGGCGGATGAAAGCCACAGGGAAAGGGGAGATGCTGACGTGACTAATGTTATTGTCATCTGGCAATGATGCCCTTGGTGGGCAGATGACCGACTGCTCAGGGGGACAGTTTGGGCCCTTGGGCGATGCCTCCTGGAGCCTGCACATTGTGTCACTCATGACTTGGCGGGGACTGAGTCGGGGACCTCTCCCTCCTCCTCAGAGCCTGCCCTCTGGCACAGCACGCCCATGTAATCTGCTGCTGGAGCCCATCTTCATGGGAGCAGCCCTCCCGAATGGGGGCCTTTCAAAATGGCTCAGCCTGCTCCCAGTCTGCTGTCACCTGCGACGCTGCTGGTGGAAAGGTCCCGTTCTCTCAGGACCTGCCCTCCTTGCTCTGCAGTCAGGGGCATCCCTTCCACCCAAGGTCTCTCTTCACCAGGTGAGCCCCCACACCCTCAGAGACACTTGTCTTTCAATCCCAAGAGACAGCACAGGTGGAGAAGGGGGCATGCCTATCCTGGGAGTTTCCACAAGGACTAGCAAGCACCGAAGAATTGATGCTTTTGAACGTTGGTGTTGGAAAAGACTCTTGAGAGTCCCTTGGACTGCAAGGAGATCCAACCAGTCCATCCTGAAGGAAATCAGTCCTGTGTATTCACTGGAAGGACTGATGCTGAAGCTGGAACTCCAATACTTTGGTCACCTGATAGGAAGAGCTGACCCATTGGAAAAGACCCTGATGCTGGGAAAGATTGAAGGCAGAGGAGAAGGGGATGACAGAGGATGAGATGGTTGGAGGGCATCACCAACTTGATGGACATGAGTTTGAGCAAGCTTTGGGAGTTGGTGATGGATGGACAGGGAAGCGTGGCATGCTGCAGTCCATGGGGTCGCCAAGAGTCGGACACAACTGAGTGACTGAACTGAACCAAACCAAGCAAGCATCCAGCTGAGAATAAGATCCCAGTCTCTCTTCTCGAAGGCAGCCTTGATCAAAATGATTCCAGACCATCTCCCTTCTGACCCACCCCAGCCTTCCTGTATTCACTCTGGAAGTAGGAGCCCTGGGGCTGATCTTGGTCACCTCTTAGCCAGTTCAGTGAGGATGACCCAGCCCCTATCTTCAGAAAGTGCAGATACCCAGTCTCAGCTCAGAAGCCTCGGCCAAACCCCGAGACAATGAGAAGTGTCCATTTTAATTTCCTGTCGCAAAAGAGGAGAATGACTTTTGGTACCAGAGGCTGAGACATTTACCTGTTTAGGGGCCCAGATGACTTCCGAGGCCCTTCTCGCTCAGGGAAGCAGCCATTTGAAAGAGATGTGGTCTCATCTTTCTTGTCTGTAACCCCAGCTCAGACAGAAAGGAGAGCGTGAAGGAAGTCAGGAACCTCTGCTTAATACAAATTATCTCATCTTTGAGCAGCTCATATGTTTAAACACACACCTTTAGAATGTTCTGAAATTTTCTATGACTATGGTTGGTAAAATATTCGTGAACGGCAAACGCTTTGGTTACAAAGGCAAATTTTAGGCCTAGACAGTCTGAGCTCATAAACCCCCTGCTTTTCTACTGTCACTGTGCTCTTGGGTAAATGATATCTTGCTGCCTCAGTTGTTGCATCTGTAAAATGGAGACAAGAACAGGTCTTCCTTCCAAGGGCACAGGAGGCCATGTCACTTAGCATTAGCCACGGTACGCACAGTGTGTACAGCAGAATGTGTGTGGTTGGGAGTAAATAGTAGTAGCTGAACCCCACCCCCCCATCTGACTCCCTTTGATCACTCACATCTTTGCTGTTTATTATGATGCCCTGTCCTTAAGATGCTTTCTTTTCTGTCCATCTGTGGACTGCTCCTTGGAGACATCCATTACCAATAGCCATAAAATTGTCAATAACAGATGCCACAACTAACCTCACTGGTGAACAGCGATACCCAGGGAGGAACAATGGTGACCATGGGGTCAGGCTCCCTGAGTCTAAATGAACCCCTTTCCTCACCAGCTCACATTTACGTCACCTTCATCCACTCTTAAGATATCTCCTGTGAGCCCACCAAGTTGCAGACACTGAAATATTACTATCCAGACTATAAATGCTTTGCTTTAATCAGCAGGTAATCAGAGCCCAGAAACATCTCCAGAAGCCAGCCCACTCCTTGCAGTGAGAGTGAGTTCTTGGACCCTTTATCGTCACCATCTTCATCGTCACCACCACGCAACTCTCATTAGCATTACGGTGACTACTCAAAACAAGGAAGGGCAAGACTTGCAAAGGACAGTGTGGGGTGGGATCCTTCATCTCCCCCAGCCTCTTAGTCCCCACTTTTTCTTAGGTAAATGGTCCCAAGGAAAGGGACGATGAAAGACAAATGTGAGAGGCCAAAAGAAGTGGAGAAAACTGTAGCTGGAAGCCAGTGGCTTCCTCTCACCACCCAATAACTGGTGTGCAGAGCAAGAACGCAGGGTTCCCTAGAGGCTCAGATGGTTAAAAAAAAAAAAATCTGCAGGCAGTGCAGGAGACATGGGTTCAATCAGGAAGAACCTTGGGTCAGGAAGAGCCTCTGGAGAAGGGCATGGCAACTCACTCCAGTATTCTTGCCTGAAGAAGTCCATGGACAGAGGACCCTGGTGGGCTATAGTCCACGGGGTTGCAAAGAGTCAGACACAACTGAGTGACTAACACTAGAGTTTTGGAGAGAGAAATGGCAACCCACTCCAGTATTCTTGCCCAGAAAATTCCATGGACAGAGGACCCTGGCCGGCTATAGTCCATGGGGTCGCAGAGTCAGCCATAACTGAGTGACTGAGCACAGCAGAGCAAGAATGCACTTTTTGGACCTGCAAGCAAGGAAGGACTGGAAGAAGTAGTGGTGGAAGGACAATAAAATCAGCTTCTAGGGTCTGCAATTAGAAAAACCAGAAAGAAGCTATTTTCATGTCAGCAGTATTGTGTTTCATGGTAAAGTACGGCTTTGATTGGGCATTCCATTTGGTGGGGCTGGGTGAGAGGAACTCAGGTATTTCCAGCATCTGTTAAGCCCTCTGTCTGTAGGGCTTGACTTCTGGGCTGGGCTCTGCAGACAGCCTTGACCTTAATTAGCAACTGCTCTCCGACCCAGGGAGGCAGCCTCCAGAGTTACCATAAGGTCATTAACCTCCAGGCAGCAGCAGTGCCTGCGCGCAGGGCTGGGGAGGCCGCTGTTAGAAGTGGGTGTGCAGGGACCCCCATGTCAATGTCAGGGGCCCCCATGTGCACCCACCCCTAATTCTTCACCTGCCATTCAGAAGGGAGGTACACAGGCTACAGCTGAGTTCCTAGAATCCAGGTGTTGGCTATGGCTTAAACTTCAACTGATTTTCTCCCAAGAGAAGCCACTCAGTCGTGTCCAACTCTTTGCAACCGCACGGACTGTAGCCTACCAGACTCCTCCATCCATGGGATTTTCCAGTCAAGAGTACTGGAGTGGGTTGCCATTTCTTTCTCCCAGATTTGATCTAAAAAATGAGTCACCGGTTATATAGCTGGGATGCCTTCTGCACCTGGGGGTTAGAAAGTGCTATGTCTTAGGGATGTAGCTTCCTATCCCAAGGAAAAAAGTGGAAAAAAGAAGTCTAAAATGATCACATTTATTTCAGAGAAAGTTAAAAAAGAGAAAGAGAATTAGCTGAAAACCTGGGAAATAAAATCATCTTTGTGACAATTCCAAGAGGACTTCTCTGGAGTTTGGACCACTGAGGATGGTTACCATGGTAACCAGCCCCTCCTTCTGTACATAACCCCTCCCCCTACTCTCCATGAAGTCACCCCACCGGACAGGTGGCTTTGGAGAGCCTGGGTTTCTGAGAAGAGACAGTCCAGTTGTCTCCACTGCCCAGCTGCCAGGCGGTTTTCCTACCTGCCCCCAGTCACTCAGTCTTTTCCACCCAGACCCCCAGCATGGCCACCATGGGGCTTCTATTAGTCACGGTGGCTGGACCCCCAGGGATCTGTCAGTCGAGTCCTTGGCACAGCCTTGGTTACATGACAGCCAGGCTGGGGAGAGGAGGACATCTCTGCAGTGGGGTGGTCACCCTCCCATCATCTGCTCTTCAGAAACCAGTCAGGCCTTGTGAGAGACTCCCAATCAAGATGGAACAGGGGCGAGATTCTTTTTCACGAAAACATCTATTTGCTTTTGTTGCCTGCTTGAACAGAATTTGGTGTGGCTTTCTGGAGAATGAGTCTCCTTCATTTTAAAACAGAGCCCCTTGGAATTGCAAGGTTCCCTGGAAGCACCCGGTGGAAACTTCCTTTGCAGGGGGTAAGGAGACCCCAAGCCCACTTGGAGCCCCTCTGCCCTCACGTTGTAACACTGTTTTATATACTAAAACTGCTTCACGTTTTACTTGAAGACAAACAACAGAAAAGTTCCTCTACTAAAGAAGGTGGAAGCAATGAGATCGTTTCCCCAGATGTTTAGTACCCTCGGGAAAATAAAAAGGCACCACTGCCTACTTCTCTGACCTTTCACATCACGCTAAATTGCCTGACGGGCAACTGATTCCCAGCAGCTCAATGCCAGCCTCCCAGGGAGTGAGGCTCCTGGTGCGAGCTTCCCTTCAAAGCGGGCACCCCCCCAGCCAAGACTATCTTCCTTTGACCATCCACATGCTGGTGGTTCAGAGGTTCCCTGGAAAAGAACTCTCCCTGGAGGCCACATCCAGCACCAGCCTCAGTCTTTAAACCAAACAGGCTCCAAGGGAGAGAGATGGAGGTACGCACACAGGGAGTGAATAATCCGGTTGGCCACCACCCCCAACCAAGCTCCCTGGAGGCAGTGTTGAGACACACATCTGCCCACTTATGAAAACCTGGAGCTAGTCAGGTCTGGGTAGCGGCTTAGCCCGCCTGCGCATGCGCGCATGCTCAGTCATGTCCGGTTCTTTGCGACCCCGTGGACTGTAGCTCACTAGGCTCCTCTGTCCATGGGATTTCCTAGGCAAGAATACTGGAGTGGGTTGCCTTGCCCTCCTCCAGGGGATCTTCCTGACCCAGAGATTGAACCTGCGTTTCCTGCATCTCCTGCATTGTGGGTGGTGGTCTCCTGGGAGACCCCAATAATAAGTGCCCACCTTGGTGAGGAAGTTTCTGGCCTACACACGAGAAAGGATGGGTAGATGGATGAGGCCCACAAAGCTCAGAGCAGCTTCTGGGAGGGAGAGGGTCTCTGAACATGAAAATGGCTCTGAATTGGCTTTACTGCCTCCTGGGCTCAAAGCAGGATGGAGAAGGGAGCACCCAACATCAGGCAAACACTTGACCATGGGCCTGCTCTGCACATGGGGACCCAAGCCACCCTTGCAATGTTGCAGGGAGGAAGGTCTTAGGATTCCCATTTGCATTCCTTTGCCTTAAGTGGCAAGGATTTAGGCTGAGGGAGAGCTGGGAGATTTACCTGTGGTGTTACAGCTAGCAGAGGGCAGAGCCAGGCTCACTCCAGCTCAGCCTGGCTCCCAAGCCAGGGCCCATTCTGCTGCACTCCCTAATCCCTCCCTCTGCCTGCCCAAGCTTTCTTCTCGCGGCCCCCAGGAGGATAAGATAGCCAGGTGAGCCGCCAGAGGGGTGAGGAACGAGGAAGAGGTTGCACAGTAAACCCCACTGTCTCCCCAAAGTGGATTTCCTCCCCAGCTCCAAGCCACCAGTGTAGATCAGTGTCCCAGAGTGAAACACAGCCCACCTAGCCCCTGCCTGGCTTCAGTTTCTCATCGTGGAGTGTGGACTCCACAGAGACCGAACCCAGCTCAGGTCTTGATGGCTGCTGAGAACATGGGGCTACTGACTCTGACTCACTAGAGCCTGGGAACCAGCAAGTCTTGGGGATGAGAGATGTGACCTTGGTCTTTACAGCGACCTCTGTCTCTGTTTTTGCCCCTGAAAACTGTGGCTGGCTCAGAGCATGGATCTCATTCTGCTCATACTGGAGACTAATGGTAGAAAGAACTCAAGAGTTGGAGGGTCTGGGACCAAGTCCATCTCCTTCTCACACCCCTTAAGTCACCTGGTTTAGATGGCAGCCAGCTCTGCCCACATCACTGCTTCCTTGAAGAAGTACTAATCCATGCATTCACTTGTTCATTTGGCGAATGTTTATTGAACACTTACTATGTGCCAGGTACAATAATAAGCACTGCACACCTACAAGATGCTCAGGAAATAGTATTTAAATGGATGCATACAGTGCAAGTCCTACTGCTGTACTAAGGAAGTCCATAAGCTTGGGTCAAGATGGCAAAAGAATAGGGTGATCTTTTTTATTAGGCAATAAAGTATAATCCTGACCATTGTAACACTTGGCGGATTATGCTCCACGAGCCTGGAAATGCAAAAGGAAAGGGAGGCGATGAGTAGCATTTGGTGTTGCTGAGAGGTCGACCTGAGAGTTGGCCAAGTGAGAGGGGAGAGGACAGGGAACAGAAAGAGAAATGATGCCTGAAAAACTACTCTGAGTATCTCTGTCACCCTGGAATACTCTAGAGTGGGGGGCCAGGTATTTTCACTCCCTCTTGATAGACAAAGTCAGGGAAGTCAGGCTCAGCTCAGTTAGCTGACTTGTATAAGATCGCACAGTCAAAAATGGCAAGACAGCTGACTCCAGAGTCCTTGGATTTTAACTCCTTCAACAGACTGAACCTTTCTCAAAGGGGGAGTACAAATTGGAGAGACTGTATCAGTTGGATTAGGTGGGGTTTGTTGTGAGGATAAAGGCAAAGGACCATATAGAGGTCTTTGCAAGTAAATGTGATAAACACAATGACATTTCAATGAAGGCAGCAGTGAATGCTGATGTGCTGGCCAGCAACACATCCTCAGCAGCTCAAGTCATGGTCCTGGCACGTCAGAGATACATTTAGAAAGCACTTCTGGGAGGAAGTTCCTGCTTTCAAGAGAGACAGACTGACAAACATACAGGTAGTCATTCTTATCTCTGGTCACAGACAGGGAAACTGAGCCCCTAGGAGTGTATTCAATCTGCTTAAAATCACACAAAGAGAAAATGGCAGAGCAGGGATTTGAACTCAAGTCTTTCTGATTTTCAAATTTGCATTGCTTTCCATGACCCTATTCTTGAGGTGACCAAGGATGGGTGAAGGAACTCTAGAACCTCAGAATTTGGAAGAGAACATAAGCTTTCTCTAATCATGGGTTCTCAAACTTACGTGATTAGACTCATGCTTGACCAGCTACATGGAAAGTTTATTAAAGCTACTGAGGAGGACAAAGAGACAGCTTCACCCATCATCAGAGGTGCTGGTCCTCTAGGAGCAGAGGCAGGATTAGAGGGTGAGCAGGAGACCAACGTAGAGCTCCAGGTCTGAGTCAGGCTGATCTCCTTACTCTGCCACTTCTAGCTGGGATAAACTCCCAAATTTTGTGAATCTCAGTTTTTCCACCTGTAGAATGGCAGCATTCTGGCTTTGGATGGACTGTGCACTTTGGGTCAAAAAGGCCTCGATTAGAGTCACAGCTTTGCTGGTGAGCTTGGCTAAATCCCTTTGATCCTCATCTCTAAAACAGGCATGCTAAGAACCCCTTCTCATCTTGCTACAATGAAATGAGATGGAACCCTCGGCAGAGAGCCTGGCTCGTAATAAACGTTTCATAAACAACAACTGCTCTTACTCAAGGCTAAGTGCTCAGGGCTTAAGAGCTCAGGCGCTGGAGTGACCCTCCCAGAACTCATCAACTCCACCACTTACTGCCGGTGGGGTGCTGAGTAAGTTCCTTAACCCTCTGTGGTTTGTTTCACTCATTCTGCAAAATGGGGGTAACAACATTATCGACCTCAGAGGGTCACGTTGAAGATTAAATAAGACACGCTTATCAATTGCCTAGCCTAGTCTGGCGGGTGGCGATCATTCCTTAAAGGCTACCCACTGTTACCTCCCTATGGGGTGAAACTTACTAAGAGTTGGCCAACAGCAGATAGGTCAACACCTACCTGAGTGAGGGAGGGAGCTCCCTGTCTGTGGCAGTGCTCAGGCTAAAGGACCATCTGTCCAGGGTGGGTGGAAGGGATTCCCACGTGAGGTCAGTGGTGGGGCCTGCTGACCCATAAGACCGACGTGTCCTGTCACTGACGTTGCAACTCTGTTTGAGTTAATAGAGAAGACACCGACCCATCAGACCAACAAATCAGAAGTGGAGAAATCACTTCCCAGCTTAGTTTTTAAAAATCAAAGCCCCTTTCCAGCAAAGGTAATTACAGACTGATCCACAGTAAGGCAGAAGCATATTTCAATTGAAAAATGGCATCTTCCTAGCTGTTGCCATATGGAGCCAGGACACCAGGTGGCCCAGGGCTGAGACCAATCACAGGGTCCAATTGGAACTAAATAAAATGACCCCCTGGAGGAAATGGCTCCAGTGAGGCCCACAAATCCCCATGACATGTCATTTTGGCTTGTCCCACGTCAGCCTGGGCCTCATGCTCTGCCTGATGCCTGAGGCTCTGTCCTTTGGCTCTGGTGAGACAAAGAGATGAGGGGCCTCAGCTGTGAGTACACCCCGAGTGTGGAGGAGGAGCCCCCGGCACAGCGGAGGAGTCCTGGCCTCAGCCGGCTGCTGCAGAGAACCCTGGGGACAGCCAGTCCCCAAAGATGGACACACAGCTTTATCTATAGTAAAACCCTTGCCCTGCTGAGTTTCACCTCCATCCCAGAGCAGTATAGTCTCATGCAGCCTATGTAGCTCTCCTTCCCTGGATTCTGGAACAATCTATTTCTCCTGCCATGGGAAAGCAGGTCACATTTTCTGTATAAAAGGTGGAATAGTAGGCACTGGATAATGGATCTCTGTGGTGCTGCCAGGACCCTGTAATAAATAAGTGATAAGGACCTGCTGCAGGCCTCCCTGATGGCTCAGCGGGTAAGGCACCCACCTGCCAATGCAGGAGATGTGGGCTCAATTCCAGGGTCGGGAAGATCGCCTGGAGAAGGAAAGAGCAGCCCACTCCAGTATTCTCACCTGAAAAATCCCATGGACAGAGGAGCCAGTCCACAGGATCGCAAAGAGTCAGATACACCTGAGTGACTAAGCATGTATGCATGCAAGGACCTACTGCACAGCACAGGGAACTCTACTCAACACTCTGTAATGGCCTATATGGGAAAAGAATCTAAAGTAGCTGCATTTAGAATCTAAAGTAGCTATGTCTATAACTGATTCAAGCTGCTGCACACCTAAAACTAACAAACGTTGTAAATCAACTGTATTCCAATAAAATTTAAAATAAGAGAAAGAGAGAGGAAAAACTTGGCTATGATTCCCTTGTCAGCCCCTGAAATCCAAAGCAGCAGTTGACAGCTCTTCCTCTACTGCTGGCTTAAGGGGCAATGGGTGAGAGAGCCGGTGGTGTTTCTAACTTCCTCTAGCTGGCCCCTCCCCCATCATATCATGTGAGTTCAGTTGCTCAGCAGGGTCCCACTCTTTGCGACCCCGTGGACTGTAGCCCACCAGGCTCCTCTGTCCATGGGATTTTCCAGGCAAGAATACTGGGGTGCGTTGCCATTTCCTCCTCCAGGGGACCCTCCTGATCTAGGGATCGAGCTCGTGTCTCTTGCATCTCCCACACTCACAGGTGGATTCTTTATCACTGTGCCATCAGGGAACCCCCTCCCCCCATCTTTATAATATAGCTTAGCATTTAGCAAAGTATAATTTGCCTTGTGGAAAAAAAGGACAATCACTTGGGAAATATTGAATTAAACAAGTTAGAAAGTTTACTTCCTGTAGGACTCCCCGGAATTGGTGATAAACTAAAGTGCATTGGGATTCTCAGGAGTGGGGTGCAGTGAGTAGAAATACTGTAGAGCCTTTCCCAGGCTTTGTCTCAGAGGATCTTGAAGCAGGCACATTTTGGGAAACGCTGGCATTCCCAAACACTGGTTTGGGAAACCAAACCCAGAGCTCCAAAGCCTGGTAGAGCCCTGTGGGATTGAATCCAGGTTCTGTAATTTACTAGATGTGTGACTTCCTTGAGGCTCTTTTTGCTTTAATTAATGGGAATGATTATATCTATCCTGCAGTATTGCCAGGAGGATTCATAGTTAAATGTATCAATGTGTCTTGCAACCTAGGGAAATAATAAATGCTCAATAAATACAATTCTTATTTCTGATACTGTTATGATTTCATTGTGAAGAATAAACTAGAGGGTCCTTGGGTCTGTCTTTAGAAGGAGGGAGGAGAGAAGCCGGGAAAGCCTCCTGCAAGCATTCTGGCTGGGGCCGTTGGGAGATGCCCCAGGGATGGGTTGCCTCTGAAGGTGGGGGGTGGCAGCCACTGAAGGAGAAGGGGATGAAGGAGGATGAGATGGTGGATGATATCACTGACTTGATGGACATGAGTATGAGCAAGCTCCGGGAGTTGGTGATGGACAGGGAAGCGTGTGTGCTGCAGTCCATGGGGTTGCAAAGAGTTGGACAGGACTGAACTGAAACTGAACTGAGGGAGAAGAGACAGGCTGAGTCCTCTGGCTCAGCAGCCTAACAAAGAGAGGGCTTTGGGGGCTCAGCCGGACCCTTCCTGGATAGTGTCTGGGAGCAGCCAATCGTGTTTACCCCCTCAGTTGCTGGGAACAATTGTCCCTCTCAGACAGCCTATTGTCTCTAGCAAAGCAGGCACATAACTCCCATTGGCGCTGATGGGATTATGCGCTCCTATCGGGAAAGAAACAGAGCCCAGGCTTGGATGTGGGATGGGGGAGCAGTGGGTCCCCATCGGCGACCTATCTCAAGGCAGCCATTCGTTTGATTATCAGCTGGACACAGTGAGGCCTCTTTCAAGAGAACTATTCAACCCTGAGCATTTGTAGCCTGGCCGCCTCTTGATAACTTTTCAGGGTGTAGACTGATTGCATCCGATTTGGGATGCGATGAAAAGGCTTCAAAGTGCCCATGACATTAGATCTTGAATCCAAATGGCAGCTGAGAATGGCTTTCCAAATGGCTGTGTTGTCGCAGTTGTCTTCAATCTTCTTGTTCCCATCCCCACAAAAGAAGTTTGAAAAGACACGGGCTCCTTGTTGAACTGATCATCTAAAAGTTGTCATGCACAATATTTACTCTATGTTAATAAGAAGCATAAAATAGCATACATTTCATAAGATTAAATAAAATTAGGATTAAGTACAATTTGAATAAAACCCCTTGGTGTGACTTAAAAATAATGAATGGAATAAAGTACATCAAATCAGAAAGAGACCACATATAAATTTTATCCATGGGTTTTTACCAATATAGCTTGAAAAAAAATGTTGTTTTAGTCACTAAGTCATGTCTGACTCTTTCTATTCCATGGACTATAATCTCCTCTGTCCATGGGATTTCCCAAGCAAGAATACTGGATGGGATTGCCATTTCCTTCTCCATGGGATCTTTCCAACCCAGGGATTGAACCTACGCCTTCTGCATTGGCAGACGTATTTTTACTACTGAGCCACGTGGGAAACCCCTTGGAAAAAAACGGTAGTCCTGAAAAATATTCTAAGCACCTTGAGAAGATTAACATCATCAACCTATGCAGCTTTCTCTGTTTTGGATTCAGAGAATCCCAACACAAGCCCTGTGCTTTGCTTAGTCACTCAGTTGTGTCTGACTCTTTGCAAGCCCATGAACTATAGCCTACTAGGTTCCCCTGTCCACGGGGATTCTCCAGGAAGGAATACTGAAGTGGTTTGCCATGCCCTTCTCCAGGGGATCTTCCCAACCCAGGGATTGAAACCAGGTCTCCCACATTGCAAGCAGATTCTCTGCCATCTGAGCCACCAGGGAAGCCCTGTGCCAACCTTTGTCTGTAACAGAAATATGCACAATTTGGGAAAAGATAGGATGCCCTGTGTGTTTAAGATACCTTAGTTATTAAAGGTGGCTTAGTACCTTAGTACCTCAGTCATTTAATCGTTAAAGGTGGCTTACTTCAAATTAATATTTCAGTTTATCCCTTTGACATTTGGATGGTTTAAAATCCAAGGGCAAATCATCCCAGTAAGATCTGATATAAGGGAGATGTCTCCTTCTTATTAAATGGAAGAAGAGACTTTGAACTTTCATTGGGTAGATCTTTTGGGGCAGATCAATACTGGAAAGTTGTTGAAAAACAAGTTGAGTGTCTAAAAATTGATTCCTTTCAAACTGTTCATGCATACATACCCCTGGGAAAACCGTCATGTACTCCTAATTTAAAGACCATTGCTCTAACTGGTTTAATGAGATTCAGTTCACAGAATTTGGAGAAACCCAGGACTTTGCAGAGTAAAAGCTGCCTGGGCATCACAGAGCTATTTAAAGATAGCAGGGATTGCTTTCAGTAGTGTTTTATAGTTTTCTATGTACAAGTCTTTTGTTTCCTTAGGTAGATATATTCCTAAGTATTTAATTCTTTTCGTTGCAACAGTGAATGGAATAGTTTCCTTAATTTCTCTTTCTATTTTCTCATTATTAGTGTATAGGAATGCAAGGGATTTCTGTGTGTTGATTTTATATCCTGCAACGTTACTGTAATCATTGATTAGCTCTAGTAGTTTTCTGGTAGAGTCTCTAGGGTTTTCTGTGTAGAGGATCATGTCATCAGCGAACAGTGAAAGTTTTACTTCTTCTTTTCCAATTTGTATTCCTTTTATGTCTTTTTCTGCTCTGATTGCTGTAGCCAAAACTTCCAGAACTATGTTGAATAGTAGTGGTGAGAGTGGGCACCCTTGTCTTGTTCCTGACTTTAGGGGAAATGCTTTCAGTTTTTCACCATTGAGGATAATGTTTGCTGTGGGTTTGTCATATATAGCTTTTATTATGTTGAGGTATGTCCCTTCTATTCCCACTTTCTGGAGGGTTTTTATCATAAATGGATGTTGAATTTTGTCGAAGGCTTTCTCTGCATCTATTGAGATAATCATATGATTTTTATTTTTCAGTTTGTTAATGTGGTGTATTACGTTGACTGATTTGCGGATATTGAAGAATCCTTGCATTCCTGGGATAAAGCCCACTTGGTCATGATGTATGATCTTCTTAATATGCTGTTGGATTCTGATTGCTAGAATTTTGTTAAGGACTTTTGCATCTATGTTCATCAGTGATATTGGCCTGTAGTTTTCTTTTTTTGTGGGGTCTTTACCAGGTTTTGGGATTAGGGTGATGGTGGTCTCATAGAATGAGTTTGGAAGTTTCCCTTCCTCAGCAATTTTCTGGAAGAGTTTGAGTAGAATAGGTGTTAGCTCTTCTCTAAATTTTTGGTAGAATTCAGCTGTGAAGCCGTCTGGACCTGGGCTTTTGTTTGCTGGGAGATTTTTGATTACAGTTTCAATTTCCGTGCTTGTGATGGGTCTGTTCAGATTTTCTATTTCTTCCTGGTTCAGTTTTGGAAAGTTGTATTTTTCTAGGAATTTGTCCATTTCTTCCAGGTTATTCATTTTATTGCCATATAATTGCTGATAGTATTCTCTAATAATCCTTTGTATTTCTGTGTTGTCAGTTGTGATCTCTCCATTTTCATTTCTAATTTTATTGATTTGGTTCTTCTCCCTTTGTTTCTTGATAAGTCTGGCTAGTGGTTTGTCAATTTTATTTACCTTCTCAAAGAACCAGCTTTTGGCTTTGTTGATTTTTGCTATAGTCTCTTTTGTTTCTTTTGCATTTATCTCTGCCCTAATTTTTACAATTTCTTTCCTTCTACTGACCCTGGGGTTCTTCATTTCTTCCTTTTCTAGTTGCTTTAGATGTAGAGTTAGGTTATTTAGTTGACTTTTTTCTTGTTTCTTGAGGTGTGCCTGTATTGCTATGAACTTCCCCCTTAGCACTGCTTTTACAGTGTCCCAGAGGTTTTGGGTTGTTGTGTTTTCATTTTCATTCATTTCTATGCATATTTTGATTTCTCTTTTGATTTCTTCTATGATTTGTTCGTTGTTCAGCAGCGTGTTGTTCAGCCTCCATATGTTGGCATGTTTAATATTTTTTCTCCCATAATTGAGATCTAATTTTACTGCATTGTGGTCAGAAAAGATGCATGGAATGATTTCAACTTTTTTGAATTTACCAAGGCTAGATTTATGGCCCAGGATGTGATCTATCCTGGAAAAGGTTCCATGTGCACTTGAGAAATATACCATGCTCATGGATTGGAAGAATAAATATTGTAAAAATGAGTATACTACCCAAAATAATTTATACATTCAATGCAATCCCTATCAAGCTACCAAAGATATTTTTCACAGAACTAGAACAAATAATCTCACAATTTGTATGGAAATACAAAAAACCTCGAATAGCCAAAGCAATCTTGAGGAAGAAAAATGGAACTGGGGGAATTAACCTGCCGGACTTCAGGCTCTACTACAAAGCCACAGTCATCAAGACAGTATGGTACTGGCATAAAGACAGAAATATAGATCAATGGAACAAAATAGAAAGCCCAGAGATAAATCCACGCATCTATGGACACCTCATCTTTGACAAAGGAGGCAAGAATATAAAATGGAGAAAAGACAGTCTCTTTAACAAGTGGTGCTGGGAAAACTGGTCAGCCACTTGTAAAAGAATGAAACTAGAACACTTCCTAACACCATACACCAAAATAAACTCAAAATGGATTAGAGAGCTAAATGTAAGACCAGAAACTATAAAACTCCTAGAGGAGAACATAGGCAAAACACTCTCCGACATAAATCACAGCAGGATCCTCCATGACCCACCTCCCAGAATATTGGAAATAAAAGCAAAAATAAACAAATGGGACCTAATTAAAATCAAAAGCTTCTGCACAGCAAAGGAAACTATAAGTAAGGTGAAAAGACAGCCTTCAGAATGGGAGAAAATAATAGCAAATGAAGCAACTGATAAAGGATTAATCTCCAAATTATACAAGCAGCTCCTGCAGCTCAATTCCAGAAAAATAAATGACCCAATCAAAAAATGGGCCAAAGAACTAAACAGACATTTCTCCAAAGAAGACATAAAGATGGCTAACAAACACATGAAAAAATGCTCAACATCCCTCATAATCAGAGAGATGCAAATCAAAACCACAATGAGATACCATTTCACACCAGTCAGAATGGCTGCTATCCAAAAGTCTACATGCAATAAATGCTGGAGAGGATGTGGAGAGAAAGGAACCCTCTTACACTGTTGGTGGGAATGCAAACTAGTACAGCCACTATGGAGAACAGTGTGGAGATTCCTCAAAAAATTGGAAATAGAACTGCCATATGATCCAGCAATCGCACTCCTGGGCATACACACCGAGGAAACCAGAATTGAAAGAGACACGTGTACTCCAATGTTCATTGCAGCACTGTTTATAATAGCCAGGACATGGAAGCAACCTAGATGTCCATCTGCAGACGAATGGATAAGAAAGCTTTGGTACATATACACAATGGAGTATTATTCAGCCATTAAAAAGAATACATTTGAATCAGTTCTAATGAGGTAGATGAAACTGGAGCCTATTATACAGAGTGAAGTAAGCCAGAAAGAAAAACACCAATACAGTATACTAACACATATATATGGAATTTAGAAAGATGCAAATGATAACCCTGTATACGAGACAGCAAAAGAGACACAGATGTATAGAACAGTCTTTGGGACTCTATGGGAGAGGGTGAGGGTGGGATGATTTGGGAGAATGGCATTGAAACACATATGTTGTCATATGTGAAACGAATCACTAGTTCAGGGTCAATGCATGTTATAGGATCCTCGGGGCTGGCATGCGGGGATGACCCAGAGGGAGAGGGTGAGGGTGGGATGATTTGGGAGAATGGCATTGAAACACATATGTTGTCATATGTGAAACGAATCACTAGTTCAGGGTCAATGCATGTTATAGGATGCTCGGGGCTGGCATGCGGGGATGACCCAGAGGGAGGATAAAGGGAGGAGGGAGGTGGGAGGGGGGTTCAGGAGGGGGAACTTATGTAAACCTGGGGCAAATTCATATCAATGTATGGCAAAACCAACCAATATAATATTGTAAAATAATTTGCCTCCAATAAAAAATAAATTAATTACATAAAAAAAAATAAAGATAGCAGGGAAGGGAAGCAATGGAAAATGACACTGGGTTCCTGCACTACAATTTTTACTCACACACTTAGCAAACAGTAATTAAGCACCTACTACATCCTAGGTACTAGTCTAGATATTGGGAATTTTGTGTCAAATGAGACAAAGCTCCTGATTTAGTGGCCCTTATGACCAACCTCAGTTCAGTCCCTCAGTCATGTCCGACTCTCTGCGACCCCATGAATCACAGCACGCCAGGCCTCCCTGTCCATCACCAACTCCTGGAGTTCACTCAAACTCATGTCCATTGAGTCGGTGATGCCATCCAGCCATCTCATTCTCTGTCGTTCCCTTCTCTTCCTGCCCCCAATCCCTCCCAGCATCAGAGTCTTTTCCAGTGAGTCAACACTTCGCATGAGGTGGCCAAAGTATTGGAGCTTCAGCCTCAGCATCAGTCCTTCCAATGAACACCCAGGACTGATCTCCCCTAGAATGGACTGGTTGGATCTCCTTGAAGTCCAAGGGCCTCTTGAGAAACCTGTATGCAGGTCAGGAAGCAACAGTAAGAACTGGACATGGAACAACGGACTGGTTCCAAATAGGAAAAGGAGTACGTCAAGGTTGTATATTGTCACCCTGCTTATTTAACTTATATGCAGAGTACATCATGAGGAACGCTGGGCTGGAAGAAGCACAAGCTGGAATCAAGATTGCCGGGAGAAATATCAATAACCTAAGATATGCAGATGACACCACCCTTAGGGCAGAAAGTGAAGAGGAACTCAAAAGCCTCTTGATGAAAGTGAAAGAGGAGAGTGAAAAAGTTGGCATGAAGCTCAACATTCAGAAAACTAAGATCATGGCATCTGGTCCCAACACTTCATGGGAAATAGATGGGGAAACAGTGTCAGACTTTATTTTGGGGGGCTCCAAAATCACTGCAGATGCTGATTGCAGCCATGAAATTAAAAGATGCTTACTCCTTGGAAGGAAAGTTATGATCAACCTAGATAGCATATTAAAAAGCAGAGACATTACTTTGCCAACCAAGGTCGTCTAGTCAAGGCTATGGTTTTAAAATAAATAAAAGGGTTAGTTTTAAAAAGATACGTAAATAAGTAAAATACAAACTTACATAGACCATGGCATGAAAGCACAAAAGATGAGGTGTAATTTGAAAATAAAACAGAGGTATGTGTAAGAATATGAGCAGAGACCTTCCAAATTTGATTGGTTAGGGGAGGCCTCTCGAAAGAGATCATGATGCATCTAAATGATGACGACAGCCTTCTGAACGGGCCAGGCTGTTCTAGAGATGTCACAGCTTGGCCAGGTTATTGGACCTCATCACAGCCCTTCCAGTGTCAATGATATTTAAAGATATGGGAACAAAAAGCAAACTGAGAGACTCTAATGGTCTCAGGTGCTTTCTATGTGGCATTTGCTCATCACATCTAGAGCACAGGTGTTGCAGAAGGTGCAATGAGGCAAGGGACCCAGGGCTGGGTACTGGCCCTCCTGCTCTCTGCAGCCTTATTACCAAGGCACACTGCTCATTCCTCTAGAACTCAGGGGCTCTCGCTACAAAACGTGATCTCTAGACCAATTTCTCCATATATATTTCACCTATCTATCTTCACAACAACCTACAAGGCAGGTTCATCTCATGGATATAGAAATTGAAGCTTAGAAAGATTAAATATAACTCAGATCACACAGAAAGTGGCAGAGCCAGGACTTGAACCCAGGGCTGCTTGACTTGAAAAGACACTTGGACTAGATCTGATATACCTGTGAGCTTATGTCCAGAACTAGAAAAAGTCACTCTGGAAAGGGACAGTAAGGTGATCATATCCAGAATGCATTAAGAGCAGGAGGAAAAGACAAAGCCCACTTGGTGGCTGTTGACCAAAGACCAACAAAGAGTTGGACACGACCTATCAACTGATCAACAACAACATGATAATAGGTAGGATGTGATATGCCATTGTTGTTTTGATTTGTATTTTTCTGACGGTTATTGATTTTGTTCCTCTGGATTTCTTCAACACAAATAAGAAATTACTAGACTCAAAGGAACGTTTTTTGTAATCTCCTTCCCACTATGGACCTAACACATTGAAAGCCATTGACTCCTAAACAAGTTGAATTTTTGGAAGGTGATTAACATCTTTATTTTATATTGGTTGTTGCTGTTCAGTCGCTCAGTCCTGTCCACCTGTTTGCAACCCCAGGGACTGCAGCACGCCAGGCCTCCCTGTCCATCACCAACTTCCAGTCTGCTCAAACTCAAGTCCATTGAGTCGGTGATGCCATCCAACCACCTCATCCTCTGTCATCCCCTTCTCCTCCTGCCTTCAATCTTTCCCAGCCTCAGGGTCTTTTCCAATGAGTCAGCTCTTCACATCAGGTGGCCAGAGTATCGGAGCATCAGATTCAGCATCAGTCCTTCCAATGAATATTTAGCATTGATTCCCTTTAGGATTGACTATTATATATTTTAAAATTGACTATTTTATATTAATCAAAGTCATGTATTATTGCCAATCCAAACCCTTGCTCTCCAGGAAATGACTAGTTTCCATGCTGGCCAATTATAATTCTTGTGGAAAGCAAAGATGCTTGTATCCAAGTTCATGTCCCTGAGGTCTGACTAGGATGAAGTAGAAGATACTCACTGGGCTTTAGGGAGTGCTAATAATGGCTCCCAATCTCCATTATTATCTTCCTGAAGCCCAAGAACACCAACCTGAGAAAATGGAACCACAGCTCCTAGAACTCCAGTTCAGGATCAAGGCTAGGGACTATATCTGGATTCTGCCACTAATCGGGTATTAGACTTGGGACAAGTCACTTAACATCTCTGTATCTATTTATGAGGAGCAGCGTTGACCTTGGAAGGTTCGTGAGGATTAGTAGACGATGTTGAACAAATATCAAATTCCATTTTGTTTCCCAAATTTAATGAATATTGTCACGTCCTGGGAATCTTGTAAAAATGCAGATTCTAATTTGTATGTGTGAACTGAGGCCTAAGATCCGGCATTTATAACTTAAACCCAAGTGAGCTGATGTCACTGATCCCTGCACCACAGTTTGAATAGCAAGGGCTTAACACACCCTCCAGAGGGGGCCTCAAACAAAAAGGCAGTGGGCCTCAAGCTGGTGTGCCTTGGTTGTAATCCAGAGAGTAAAGTCAACAGAGAGAGTCTTTTGAAATTGGACAGACCTTTACCTGAATACCAGCTGGGTCTCTTTCTAGCCGGTGGATTGACAGAAGCTGGTTAATTTCACTGACTTGCTTTTCTCTTCCAGAGATGGGAGACCAAACTGCCTAAACCTCATTAGCTGGCTTGGAATATTAACAGGTACCAGGCACATAAAGCACCTCACATAGAATTTAGCACATAATAACTGCGCAATAAACGTTAGTGTCTATTGACTCCCTAAGCTTTAATGACCTGAATTTGTGACTATAATCAAGTTACTTAATCTTTCTGAGCCTGGGGTGAAGTCTGTGGGTTAACCCATCAGCTTTTCCACTTCTATTTTCCCAATTATGGTTCCAGGTACTAATACATGTGTGGTCACTGCCTCGGGCTTGTCTGCCTAATTCCAGGGGCTTTCTCAAAAGTTCTGCCCCTAAGGGGTCCCGTAATCTTGACCTTAGGAGATGCGTATGCTGTGTGCTTGCTGGGATCTCAGGTGAGCAGGAAGAAGATGGATCCCCATGTTACTGGGAATTAACTGAGAATTCTAATTCTCAACCCCCCATATCAGGCCTGGTTGGCCCCACTTCACCCAAAATGTCAACAGAGAGAGGAATCTGACTCAGGAATCATGAGATTCTGTGATCAAAGGAGGTAGATGAAACTGTTAATATATAATTTATTAATAAGGGATAAAGAGAATACTAATTAGGGCAGAGCTCGTAAGAAGACAAATTCCCAAAGTAAAACTTTAGAGAATGCTCAAATGATTATGATTTTAATTAAAAGTATATCACCCGATGCAAATGGCAAGCCCTCCTCCTCACTGCGAGGGCTGTCTGAAATGCAGAGCTGGCTGGGTCTTCCAGGGGCGCTGTGAGCTGCTGAGTGAACCGGGTCAGGCTGAGCCATACTGCCACCGTAGCTCATATGACTGTCAATCTTGGCGGCTCCTCCTCTAGCCTCTGCGCCCTTGCTTGGAGGAGCAAAGTATGGCCACGCTTCCCACCACAGCACATGCTCCAGATCCTGGGACCCGTGCCCCCTGACTCCCTTTTCATTCTAACAGTCTCCCTTTTCATTCTGAACTGTCCTCCCGGTTCCTTCTCATCTGCTTTTCCCAAGGCCACTGCCAAGCTGCCCTCTACACCACTGCCCCAGTGATCTCACTAAAATGCTAATCTATCACATCCCTCATTTGTCTCAAAAACCTCCAACGACTCCTTGTTCCCCACACCAATAGGAACAGTGAACTTACTGTGTGCCAAGAACTGTGCTAAGCCTGCAATCACATTCACAACAACCCAAAGAGATGACATTTCATCGCATGGGACTCAAGCCCTCTCAGAGTTGGCCTCTACTCCACCACCATCATCTCCAGCTGCTTCAGGTAGAGCCCTGGTGCTCCTGCAGCAAACGCCAAGCTTTGTGCCATGCTCCTTCCCCGTCCACTGGGCTCAACCCTGATCCCCCAGATGTTGATGCCTCTAGAGGTGCTGTGCACTCCATCTTTCCTCTAGCCACCCGCAGGGTTCTTTCCTCACCTGCTCCCTTTCTGTGCTTCCCTGCTTCCCCATCCTCACCACCTCCTTTGGTCTCCCTCCATGAGGCACTGAGTTCCCAGGAGTCAGGGACCATGCTATTTACCTTGGCATCCTCAGCCCCAGCACAGCAATTGGCACAACTATTCACCAAAGTCACTCCACCAACCATTAGCCACGTACCAAAGCTGGCACTGCAGATGTAGCAGGGAACACGGGTTCACAAAGAGCTGGACATGACTGAGCACACACACACCTGGGCTTGGGAGGCGGACACTAGCGTTAATGGGTAGCGGCCTCAGATGCTGCTAAACACCCTGCAAGGCATAGACAGTTTCCCATCACGGACATTCATCTGATCAAAATGCCAATACTGCTGAGGTTATGAAACCCTCATCTGCACTATAATCCTATTGAAATGTTGATAGCAATTGACCGGTCAGCTCCATGATTAGGCCTTGGCCAAGAGCCAACTCTGTCGCATCACTCAAACTCACTCAGATCCACCTTTTTCCTCCCACTTTCTGCTCAGGAAAATTCCTCCTGATACCAGAGAAGGCTGAGCAGCTTTCGCCAGCCCCTCCCCAGTCACAGGAGGCCCATTCAGCACCAGTTTTTGTGATACTTGGATGCTCACCCTTGACTTGTAAAAATGTGGTTCAAGAGAACACTGGATGCCGAGTCCACAGGGTTGGGTGTGAGTTACCTCTACACTCAACACCAGTTGCCCCTCTTTCTAGTGATCTTTCCAGGAGCCACTTCATGAACATGAGCACATGGGAGCTACTGAGACAAATCACATTTCCCGTTTACGTGGGACAACACCCTGAATGACCTTTGTCATATTATGTGGAAGGGTGGCCCTTGGTCGCTGGTGATGATGCCACTAAGAACCACATATCAATCCCAGCAGGGAGTCAGAGGGCATGGTGGAATCCAGTGCCCTTGGCCTTAAACACCCTGCTTTGCAGTCTGGCTCCTCCACTGTGAATGGCCTGTTCCGTTTTTGGTCTCAGCTGCCTCATTTTGTAAAATGGGAATAATAGTACACACATGGCTGTTTATATTGATTAATGATTACATAAATCACGCTGCAGATGTTCAAAGTACTACAGTCAGTATTATTGTTATCATAATTCCTGAATTAGAAGAGGGCTTAAAGATTACCCTGTTGACACTCTTAATTTTATAGATGCAGAAACTGTGGCCCAGAGAAAGAAGAAATTGGTCTGTTTTCTGGGCCTTGAAGGGAGTAGTTGTTTAGTCGCTTAGTCATGTCTGACTCTTGGTGACCCCATGGACTGCAGGACACCAGGTCTCCCTGTCCATCACCAACTCCTGGAGCTTGTTCAAACTCATGTCCATCCAGTTGGTGATGCCATCTAACCATCTCATCCTCTGTCATCTCCTCCTCCTCCTGCCTTCAATCTTTCCCAGCATCAGGGTCTTTTCTAATGAGTTAACTTCTTGTGTCAGGTGTCCAAAATATTGGAGTTTCAGCTTCAGCATCAGTCCTTCCAAAGAATATTCAGGACTGATTTCCTTTAGGATTGACTGGTTTGATCTTCTTGCAGTCCAAGGGACTCTCAAGAGTCCTCTGCAGCACCACAGTTTGAAAGGATCAGTTTTTCAGTGCTCAGCCTTCTTTATGGTTCAACTCTCACATCCATACATGACGACTGGAAAAAACCATAGCTTTGACTATATACACCTTTGTTGGCAAAGTAATGTATCAGATATTATATGCACATATTACTGATGAAGAAACTGAGTTCAGATGTGAACCCAGATGAGCCCAAAAGTTTGGCCCTTTTGAACAACACCATGTATCTGTGCCAGGTGATGTGCTTGCAATGCCAGCCAGCCACCCCTGAATTCTGAATCTTCAGACTGAAGCCCCCCAGGGAGCCACCATCATGACATCTGCCTCTGAAAAAGAACTTTAACTTCCTGACACTGTTTTTGTCTGGAACTGGGTGGTGAGCATCCCTGCTTTGCTGTCCAAGAGCTCAGTCCTTATATTGCCCTTTCTCCTCTCTCTCCTCTATCACTGCCATGCTGATCAACTCTCACCACCTTTACTGTCATCTCTACAGCAGCAACTCCCAAACTGACTCTATCTCATTGATTTTAAAACACACATTTTAATATCTCTGAAGGTGGGAGTGTGTTGTAATTGAATTCAGTTCAGTTCAGTTCAGTCGCTCAGCGTGTCCGACTCTCCGTGACTCCATGAATCACAGCACACCAGACCTCCCTGTCCATCACCAACTCCCGGAGGTCACTCAAACTCATGTCCACAGAGTCAGTGATGCCATCCAGCCATCTCATTCTCTGTCGTCCCCTTCTCCTCCCACCCCTAATTCCTCCCAGCATCGATTCTTTTCCAGTGAGTCAACTCGTCGCATAAGGTGGCCAAAGTATTGGAGTTTCAGCTTCAGCATCAGTCCTTCTAATGAACACCCAGGATTGATCTCCTCTAGAATGGACTGGTTGGATCTCCTCACAGTCCAAGGGACTCTCAAGAGTCTTCTCCAGCACCACAGTTCAAAAGCATCAATTCTTCGGCGATCAGTTTTCTTCACAGTCCAACTCTCACATCCATACATGACCACGGGAAAAACCATAGCCTTAACTAGATGGACCTTTGTTGGCAAAGTAATGAATTAGGACACACTAAAACTAAGATAGCACACTTTCTTAGTAGTACATAAAATAAAAATGATGGTCCTACAGTCAATGACATCTTCTATTTGATGAAATATGATACATTTTTAGCACAGAACACCCCTTGAATTCCATGCTCATAAATCACAATGGCTTTTCAACATCTCTCCTTGGATGGGAAATAAACATCTCAAACACAAATAATAAAATTGAATTCCTGACCTTCCCATCTTCTCCATCTCAGCAACTGGTAATTCCATCTCTCCAGCTGTTCAGGTGGAAATCTTGGCATCACCCTTGACTCCTTGATTTCTTTCCCAATCTACAATCAATCTATCAACCAGTTTTGCTGAGTGGCCTCAAAGGGAATGAAAACATCCCCTGCTGATCCACTACCACCATCCTGATCCAAGCCATCCTTGTATTTTATCTGGATTATTGCCATCACTTCTTAACTGGTCCCCTGCTGCTCTGCCCACCTACAGTCTCCACTCAGAGGGGGCCAGGGTCCAAACAGACCCTCTTGTCTTTAATAAATTATAGCCAAAAAACACACACATATTTCTTTCTTTCTACGTTTACGGTCTGTTTCCTCCACCAGAATGTGAGCCTCATGAAGGCAAAGGCTTTGTCTCCCCCATTTAGTGCTAATCCCTATCTTCTAGAACAGTGCCTGGCATAGAACAGGTGCTCCGTAAGTACTTGTTGAATGAATTGTGTCCCACAGGACAATGCTTTCGAGGGAGCACTGAAGTGAAGCAAAGTGTAGTCGCTCAGTCATGTCTGATTCTTTGCAACCCCAGGGACTGTAGCCCGCAGGCTCCCCTCTCCATGGACTTCTCTAGGAAAGAATACTGGAGTGGATTGCCATTCCCTTCTTCAAGGGGATCTTCCCTACCCCAGGATTGAACTCGGGTCTCCCACATGGCAGTCTGAGCTATGGTAACTTCAGGTCAGGCAAAGCTGGGTTCAAGTTGTGAATCCACTGCTTCATGGTGATGGGACTTGGGAGTTCCTTTAAACTCTCTGAGCCCATTTCTCATCAGCATAATGGCAGAGATATAACAATAACCCACCTTTCAGAGTTGTGTGTGCGTGTGTGTGAGTCGCTTCAGTTATGCCCCATCTGTGCAACCACATGGACTGTAGCCCACCAGGTTCCTCTGTCCATGGGATTCTCCAGGCAAAAATACCGGAGTGGGTAGTCATTTCCTTCTCCAGGGGATCTTCCCAACCCAGGAACTGAACCTTCGACTCTTAATGTCTGCTGCATTGGCAGGTGGGTTCTTTACCACTAGCACCACCTGGGAAGCCCTTCAGGGTTGTGAGGATTAACTGAGTTGATGTGCAGAAAGGTCCTGCATAGCACCTGACCCATAGCAGAGCTGGGTGGCTGCCATTTATTACTATTGTCACTCCAACCTCTGGATTTGGTCATGGAGCTCTGGGGCTTGTCTCCAAACCACGGCACATTTTAGTGAATGGGAGGTGCGCTCGGGGCAGAAGCACAGAGGCATGTGTGTACTGGGGGCATAGCAGACCTGGATGCAAGTCCTGGTGATGTAATATGTCAGCAGTGTGACCTCGAGCAAGCCACCTAACCCCTCTGAGCTCTAGTGTTCTCGTGCATGAAGAGGAGGTAATGAGCACATCTATTTCACACAACCATTATGAGCATTTCTGATGCACGCACACAGCACACAGGAAATTCAAAGCACAATTGCTAAGGTTAACTTTAGGTATTATCGTATGACCAGCTTCTCCCCCAGACGCAGAGCACACTCCCTGGCTCCTGACATCTGGGGAGCTGTGCTGAACTTTGCCCTGACCTGCCCTCCTGAAGCTACACATGGTGGAAGGAGCCTGCAACTACTTTCCTGAAGCTGCCGGGACCTCCTGAGAAGCAATTACATGGCTCCCAGCCCCACACAGAGTAAGTCCCACACCTGCCTCCTGGCCAGGCACTGGGATGTTAACATCAGGCCCTGGTCCTGCCTGGGACCTCCCCTGCCATTTCCAGGGGTGACCCGGTGAAGGGGTTTGAGAGCCTCCTGCTGCCACCAGGAGCGTGATTTATGGGGACTGCTGATTTCCACTGGGGAAGGGCAATGGGGAGCCTTTGAAGTTTCAGTTCTAAATATTTCCCATTACCTTCCAGCAATCTCCATGCCTTCAGCAAAGGAGTAAATGGTAGAAAGCAGACTTAGTTTTCTCCTTTAAAGAATAGAATCACCGCTGTTCCATTTTATTTTCCTAACTCCATTAATTCAGAAGTCAGAACACTCATTCATAGTAAGATGCCTCCAATCATGTCACCTGATCAGTAAGAGATTTCAAGAGGTTTCATATAGTGTGAGGAGCCTAGGACAATGGGTGGCTGTGTCCCACTCCCACACCCCAACCCAGGATCCCACACCACTGCCCTGAGGAGCCCTCTATACCTTTGTGTGGAATCTCCAGTGGTGAGTAAGGCAGAAAAGGTTCCTGCACCCTTGGGGCTTACATTCTAGAAGGATGAGATGGACCACAAAGGAGGATGCAAAGATAGGAGCTGAGTAATTTCCACTTAAGATTAGATTACAGAAGAAATGACATATTAGAGAATTACTGAGGGGGTCCAAGGGGTGGGGGTGTGAGGCATGTCTTTGCTGCCACTTTAGATGGGGTGATCTGGGAGGACCGCTTTGAGGAGGTGACATTTTCCATATCTTTCACTCAAGTATATAATAGAGAGCAATGTGTACCCCACAAAATACCTAGTGTCCAGCAAGAACTAGGCCATCAGGCATGAGTGTTAGTAAAAGCAATGAGATGTAGCTGTTTGCATATGTGAGCCTTTCTTTACCTTGTGACCGACTCAGTAACTTGAGCTCTTGCTTTCCAAGCTCTAATCCAAGGAACAGGCTACAGTGGGGTTTCTGTGGGATGCCAAGAAAATAAGATAAGTAAGGACAATATTGGTAGTTTTCATATAAAAATCTAACATATTTAGTTTAAGGGACTAACATTTATTCCAAGGGCTTCCCTGACAGCTCAGTTGGTAAAGAGTCCACTTGCAGTGCGGGAGACCTGGGTTCGATCCTTGGGTTGGGAAGATCCCCTGAAGAAGGGAAAGGCTACCCACTCCAGTATTCTGGCCTAGAGAATTCTATACTATACAGTCCATGGGGTCGCAGACTCGGACACGACTGAGTGACTTTCACTCACTCACATTTATTCCAAGATTACTTTCCTTCTTATTTTGTGTGTGTGTGTACATGTGTGTGTATGCTAAAATGTCCTTTCCTTCATGAAATGTTGGTCTGGGAGATGTTCGTTTTTTAGGTTTCTATATTCTTCAATATCTTTACCCTGAAAATAGTTTTCTGGTCATTCTTAAAACACATTTTTGGTCTGTAAGCTCCAAAGACCTGGGAACCACTGTTTTCATAGTTTTTCTTCTTGGCAGCCTAAAGGTTCGAGGGAACAGGCTTAGTTGTAGGAGAGAGATGGCAGGTTCCGCCCCAGTGCCTCTACGCACTGGCCAGATTCCCTGGCTTGGGGCGGCGGGGGTGGTGGGAGGATGGGGTTTCAGTTGTCCGAAAGTCAGACAATGCATGTGAGAAATAACAGTCATCCGTGGTCTCAGATGGGTGAGGGAAAAGATAAAAGATGTGATCTTGGGCACTGTTCACTCAGCAGGGCTCCCCAAATTGAAAAATACTCATTATTGTTGCAGACTGCCAGAGAGCTGGGACGCACGGACCAGAAGGTCATGAGAAGCGGCCACCAGCGCTGATACAAAAGGTCTTCCTGAAACCACCTTCTTCGGAGGTGGGGGGCGGGGGTAGGCGGGTCATGGTTGGTTTTTCATTCCCCTTTGAACACTGTGGCCCTCTCCAGGGTTAGAAGATGTAATCAGGGTGAGGGAGAGGCACTGGGCCTATTATGTTTCCGTAATGCAAAATTATCCCTCTTCATGCTTGCTGCCATATCACAGTGCAGAGAGGTGGTTTGCTGTAACAGGGCTCCTGGGGAACTTCCCGCCCACCTCTCATATCCCCACCGCGTGTTAAGAGAAACAACTGCAGCCTGATTCCCAGGACTGGGGAAGGGAGGAGGGAGTTCTCTCCTTGTGACTTGGCTGCTCGGTCTGCATCCTCAGCCCCTCAGGGGGACTCGGGGAGCCTGTGAGATTCCCCGCTGCAGGGGTTCGGTGGGAGCCGGGCTCCGCCAATCAGGAGAGGCCTCTCCAGACGGCGAATCAGGAGCCTGGGAAAGAGTTCACTGGAGCCAAGACTCTCAGTCAGACAAAGAGATATCAGATACTTTACACCGTGCAGAGAGAAACCGAGATGCAGATGTTTACGGTCAGTGTCTCAGAAATTCAGGAGAGGGAGCTTGAATCTGGAAAGAGCTGCAGCGGGGACGGACGGCGATCGCTTCAAGCCTAGAGAACATGGTTTCAATCCTCTGGAGAGGTTAGGGCCTGCCAGAGGCCTGAGAAAGTTAAGGGCGAGGGAGTGTGTCTGCCAGCAGAGAGAGGAGAGAAGCTGTTGCATGTGGAAAAAACCCACCGCTCCCTCCCCAGCAGAGGCTAAGGGGACCTGAAGCTCAGGGACTTCTAGAGGGGCACTGGCCATGGGGGACAAATGGGAACAAAGAAGAGTGAGTGGGTCTTATTCCTAAGCTCTGTGGGTACAGCGATGGTCTTTTCCAGATGAGGACCCCTCTGAAGAGAGCAGGTGCAGAATGATGGACTTCAGCAGAAAGGAAGCTTCAGGCTTCCTACAGGGCCACCAAGCCAGTGGTGACCTCAGGCTTGATTGCAATCAGCAGGTGAGCCAGACACCTTCCTCCCCCTGCCCATGACCCCCTCCCCCTGCCCCGACCCCCATAATGACTGGGTCTCTAAGAAAGTGTGAAAGAGGTCTGTTGCCTAATGGGCTTTCAGTGTCTGCCCCCCACCGAGTGCAGAGCTGGCTGTGAGGGCAATTTACTAAGACCTTTCCATTCCTACTGCCCCTTCTCCTTGTCCTTGCCCAGCCCTGGAGCTGCTGTTGGTAAACCGAGGGCAAAGGAAGAACAGAAAAAGAAAAGCACAGTTCTACCTGCTGTCCAAGATGAGGCGAACCCTGAAGCTGGCCCTGGAAGGGAACGTGGAAGAGATTTACCTCTAAATCAAAGGCAGGGTTGGACTTGACACACACGACCGAGAGTTTTCATTATGGAACCAAGACTGTACTTGGTGACTTCAGGTGACAAAATATATCACTATCAGTGAGTGGAAGACTCATCAGAACTTTCTGAGCTTTCATTTGGGGACAGGAGAAAAATTTCAATGAGAGACAGAAATGAAATTACTCTGTTCATCCCAAGACTTATGCTTGAGGAAAGGATGCAGGAAACCAGGACCCAGGAGGAGTGTTCCACTTGTGTGGCAGAGGCGGCAGAAGCCACGCCAGTGCCCAGGGGTGGCCGTGGCCATGCTGCTAGTGGGAGGTGGTGGGACAAGCTGACATGGTGGGACTGGGGGTGGTATGGCGTCCTCAGCCACAGGGCTCTGAGGCTCAGCTTTGGCGGGTATCAGGTGGGTCCTGGCCACCCTCCTACCTGTTCCTAAGTCCTGGCCTCCAGCCTTCTCATGCATTGTAACCACTGTGTACCAGGTAATGTGCTCTGCGCTGCAAACATGATCATTCTTCTAATTCTGACATTATTCTTAAGAGGATTATTGTACCCATTTTGCAGATGAGAAAAAGCTGTTCTCCCAAGGTCTCTTAGACAACCGGTGACAGAGACAGGAGAGACTGCACATGCTCTTTTGAGCTGCCTCAAATCCTCTCCATGAATTCGTTTCCTCATTGCAACAGAAAGTGCTTCTGTTTCTTGGAATCAGGAACCCTGACTAATATGCCTTCTTTTCCCTGGTCTTTTAAACCAGTAGGCAAAGCCAGCCTCAAGCCTGCTGCAGCATCCCTGGCATCTTCCTTGCTTGTTTCCACCTAGAGATGCAGAATCTCATCTTTCTTCAGGTTGGAACATTTGCCCAGATGACTCTCCTGGGATCCCGCTTGTGCCCTTCTGGTCTCGGTGACCATGTTACACAATGATTATGAGAAAGAGCATGTGAAGTCACCCCTGTCTCTGTCACATGTTGTCTAAGAGACCTTGGGAGAACAACTTTTCCTCATCTGCAAAATGGGTACAAAAATCCTCTTAAGGATAATGTCAGAATTAGAAATGATCATATTTGAAGCACAGAGCACATTACCTGGTACACAGTAGTTACTCAACACATGTCAGCTAGCAGTGGTGGAGTGGTAAGGAAATAGTAATAATATTACTAGTTTGCAGTAGCTATAGAGGCTGGACTTGCAAGTGAAAGAGGAATAAGCTTCTGTTTTGTTTTAACCATTGGCTTTAGGCTCTCTTTGTTACACAAAGCAACAAAGACTTATTTTAAGCCCTAATAGAGCATGTTAAATGAATAGTCTGAACATTTAAATACCAGAAGAGTTACATTTATACTAAGGTAAGAATTATGTGCAAAATATATGCCCATCCATGCAAAATTTGGAAGGGTAAAGGACTATACAAGATAAGGGGCTTATAGGAGAGATAGTTTTCGCATTGACATTTCCTCTTGTTATCTTTATATTTCAATAAAAAGTTGTCTCACAAGAGGAAAATAAGAAAGTGTCCCTGAGATTGAATACATTTTGATCATGTTTTTGTATCAGAAGAGGGGCCTGTATGCCTGAATCCTCCTTCAGCTGCATGTCCTCTGAGAGAATTAAAAAAGAAAACAAAGACGGAAAGGACAGATCTGCCTCAGTGAGACACTCTCTGCACAGAGTTGAGAAGTGAGGCTCCTTCAGGGCTGCATTTCACAACACCCGCCTGAGTGCCCCCAACAGGGAGGCAGGGAACACTGTCAGGTGGAAGCAGTCCACAGGGACACTGAGACCTGGGCCTTCACTCTGAGACATTCACCCCAGGGTATCCAATCTCCTGCCTCCCCTGGTGACCAGCTGCCATGTAGCCTGAAGACTGGTTTTTTGAACCAAAGCTCCTCCTCACAGCACCCTTAGACAAATGTTAGTCAAACATCTGGAACTTCATGCCAGTGAAACTTCCTAACACAGGGAGGGGAGGGAGGTTGTCTCCAAGGGTCTTGTCCACGGGGTAAGAAGGTGCAGGCTTTTATACGATGCATGTTTCTCCTACCAGCATTAGTGGGAAGTAGACTCCCAATTCCACACCCCCATGTTCCAGAGAAAGGCCCACATCGCAAAGGTCTCCTACCATGGGGACTCCTCAACCTCAGCTAACATTCTTCTCCAGCGTGGCTCATTGTCAACACCTCTCAAAACAAGATGCATGGTTTCCGCATGACTAACAACAGATCACAGGCCTTGCTTGCTCAGCCTGCACCCTCCCTTCTGTTTCACTCGGCCTGACTGTTGACAGGCTGTGAAGGAAGCATATTCCATTTCTGCTAGAGTGGTTTGGGGTTGGTACTCGGCAGACCCTGAATGTTTCTGATGATCTGAGACATGCTGTAGGGAAGAGATTCCACCTGGAAGGTGAGCTCGCTGTGTGCCCTCAGACAAATCATTGAACCCCTCTGGATGCCAGTGTCGCTGTTAGTGATAGAGGGTTGGACAGGAAGATCCTTTCTAGTTCTGATGCAGTCTAGTTCTGAGAAATTCACTCTGATTTAGGATGCTGCTCTCTGACTTGAATCTAGGACCCAGACAGCCATTTGAATGCCAATTTGATGTTTCTTTTTTTGGAGAAATGACTATCATTCCCAGGGTAGTAACCAACGAGCCAACTCAAACCAAGGAAAACAGGAAGAAAAAGAAAATGTCTCTCAAAATTTGCTTAAATATAAGTGTATTTACATAATACTAGCTTTACACAAGCTAAACACTAAACTCTGCATGTCTGTTAGCTGAGGCCAAGGGGCCTGGACACTGCAATTCTAAATAATAATTGTAGAACACGCAGAAGCCTTTAAGGCATTGACAGGAAGGGGCACCATCTCCTGAAGACGTTGCTAGAGTTCAAGGGGCTTAAGAAAATTTGGGGGTGACGTGCTGGGGCTTCCCAATATGAAATTCAGATCTTTAAGTGAAAAATTCCAGGATTAGAATGGAGGCTGGACATTTTCCCTGACCTTTCCAAGGCCTGGCCCTTTTAGGCCCAGCCCCCACCACGCCGGAGCTGACATCAGCTCACCCACAGCCGGCAGCCCTGGGAGCTCTGACTTGCTGGATCAATGAAAACATCAACCTTGCCAGACATGTCTGCTCCACTCCAAGCCCGCCGTGGAGCCAGGGGTTCAGGCTCACTGCCGGACCATCTGTCATTAGGCGCTGCTGTTAATTGCTGTGCTAATGAACAAGGTTTGGATTGAAGGCACGGAATGCATATGCAGATTTAGACACAGTTCCCAGACACTGGGTCCTGTCTCCTAATAGCCTGGCAGTCTCCAGGAGGCAGAGGTTGAGGCGGCCGACTCACATCACGGGTCACACACAGTGCATAACCCAGTGGCAGGTTCTCCAAACTGCAAGTGTTGGGAATTTTCCACGTAGGCGCTCCTTCATCCATTCATTCATCTTTCCACTCAGCCGTCACTGACTTTGTGGTGGACACTGTGCCAAATGACAAGACTCTAGGGTTGACAGTGACTCGGTCCCTGCTGCCAGGGAATGACAGTCCAGCAGGGAGATAGACAGCTGTACAAAAACAGCAAATACACTGTGGCAAGGGCTGGGACAGAGGTCAGCCTGGGGGCTGGGGAAACACAGAGGAGGGCTTGGAGTATCAAGGAAGACTTCCTGGAGGAGGAGAGAATCAGTTCAGTTCAGTTGCTCAGTCATGTCTGACTCTTTGCGACCCCATGGACTGCAGCATACCAGGCCTCCCTGTCCATCACCAACTCCCGGAGTTAACTCGAACTCACATCCATTGAGTCGGTGATGCCATCCAACCATCTCATCCTCTGTCGTCCCCTTCTCCTCCTGCCCTCAGTCTTTCCCAGCATCAGGGTCTTTTCAAATGAGTAAGCTCTCTGCATCAGGTGGCGAAAGTATTGGAGTTTCAGCTTCAACATCAGTCCTTCCAATGAACACCCAGGACTGATCTCCTTTAGGATAGACAGGTTGGATCTCCTTTCAGTCCAAGGGACTCTCAAGAGTGTTCTCCAATAGTCCAAAAAGCATCAATTCTTTGGTGCTCAGCTTTCTTTACAGTCCAACCCTCACATCCATACATGACCACTGGAAAAACCATAGCCTTGACTAGATGGACATTTGTTGGCAAAGTAATGTCTCTGCTTTTTAATATTCTGTCTAGGTTGGTCATAACTTTCCTTCCAAGGAGTAAGCATCTTTTAATTTCATGGCTGCAGTCACCATCTGCAGTGATTTTGGAGCTCCAAAAAATAAAGTCTGCCACTGTTTCCACTGTTTACCTGAGCCAAATTGTAAAGAAGGAGCAGAAATAATCCATGAAAAGAATGCAGGAGGGCATTGCAGACTGCAGACAGAGGTAGAAGGCAGCAGAGATGGGTGAAGAAGCACAGGGAGCTGGGGAGAGCCCAAGCGTGTGGTGGGGGAGGGGAAGGCACTGAGCGGACAGTGAGAAGCCGGAGAGGGAGGCGTGGGCAGATGGAGAAGAGCCCTAAGGCACAGTTACTCTGCAAACTTGACTAGGCTCTGCACTGTACAAGGAACAGAACTAAGTCAGTGTGGGGACCTGCCCTCAAGGGACATGAGCCAGGGACATAGGTAGTGGCTCAGAGTGGTTTGGAAGGAGAAGAAACGGCAGCTGACTGAGTTAGAGAAGATCTTGCTGTCGAGGAAGGCAGAGCTGGGCCTCCAGTCTCAGGCAGAACTTGGTCAGCGGAGGCAGCCTTAGGGGCCAGCAGTTTGCACAACTGACTCATCAAATCAGTGAGACCATGCTGTCCTCCGGGTGAGGAGACTGAGACCCGGGGAGCTTCGTTTGGTGGCTAGCAAGTGGTGTGGCTGGCATTCTGACCTCTGGTATGCTTGACTCTGGACCCTATCCGTGTCACTTCCCAAGGTCTTCCTGGAAGAAGGAACAGCATGAGCCAGCATGCAGGGAGACAAATGGAAGGCACACGGGGGACCAGTCAGGAGAAGAGAGTTGTGTGAAGGGGGGGACTGGGGCCTTGGGTATATGGGTGATGGTCTCCCAGAGCAGCCCAGGCTTGAGCTTAGAAGCCTCAATGATGCACACGCTCTTGGCCTCAGTTTCCTAACTGGAAAAAGGGGACTTCACATCTACTTCCTGTGGTTGTCATCGGAATTCAGTGAGATAGTGGAAGTGCTCAGGACACAGCCTCCAGCCTTGCACATCCTCAAACATGAAAGATTGATTATTTTAATCAATGGTCGTTATTACTCTCAAAAGCAACGTTAGTAAGATCCCGGAAGTAGGCTGGGGTCAGTGCATGGGGATCTTTGAGCACCAGCTCGGAAAGCGCTCTTGATCTTGTTGACATTGAGTTATTGCAGAGAAAGCTTTTAAGAGCAGCTGACATGATGACTTAGAGCCTTGCCGCCTCTTCTACAGGATCACACAGCAGCTCTCCTCTTCAAGTTTCCTGATTTTTTCCTACACAGGAAAACTGTATCACAGTGAGGAAAGGCCCTTTAGACAACTGCAAATGTTGGTCTCAAGGTGCCAGTGGGGGTCCAAGTGACTGTCTGAAGGCTGGATGCAAGCCACAAGAAGCCTTAGAAGGGGCTTGTGAGCTCCTGCTGGGGACCGGCGGGCTCAGACACTCCCGGCTGGTAAGAAAGGGAAGAAGCTTGGAGTCACCACTGCTGGCCCCTTACTGCCAACTCTGCAAGCCTCTGGAAGGTGTGAGGTGTCATCCCTTCAGCCATTTATCACCAAATCAGGAGCCTCTGGAGGCCACACTCTTGTAGCCATAGAAACAAGGCCCTCTCTGGACCACTCCTCTGTTAAAAAGGATGCATCGGTGGTGGGCCCCCTCCTCTAGTGATGGGCGTGGTGATGGCTGAGGACAGGGAGACCTCTGTGGCTTCACTTCCAGCCTGCTCCCTCCCTTTTGTTGTTTGGGAGGAGGCTCTGTGAGGCTTCCAAGCTGCACAGCTGACCCCCGAGGAAGGAGAGAGGGATCTGGCATCTCCCCGGGCACCGGCACACCCTTGAGCAACTCTACTCCCTCATGACCTGTCTGTGAAGCAGACCTCATCTTCACTCTACAGATAGAGAAATGTGACCCAAAGAGGGCAGATGATTTGTCCAAGCTACACAGTAAGTGGCCAGTCAGGCTGGATCCAAATCCCCCTTAGTCTGATCTGCAAAACCCTGGTTTTAATCTGCATTCTGCCTCTCAGAGCAGAGGGTGAGAGAGATGAAAGTTGGCTGAAGCTCTTCAGAAAAGGGATTAAATGATGCTGGCCAAAGGAAAAGTAGGATTCAGCTGATCCCTGGCCCCAAGTCAGGCAGAGGGTCAGTCCTGGGCTTGCATCTCCCCTAGTGACCTTGGACAAGTTCCTTAGCTTCCCTGATTCCTACCTCCTCATCTGGAGAATGGATCAGGGCAGGAGGGACCTACTTGTAGGATGGGTGTAAAGATCAGAGATGTGACATTTAAGCCATGGCCTTCTACAAATGCTCACTGATGGCGGTTCTTACTCACACAGATAGGATGCATGTGTGTGTGCTAAGTTACTTCAGTCCTGTCTGACTCTGTGACCCTATGGGCCATAGCCTGCCAGGCTCCTCTGTCCATCGGATTCTCCAGGCAAGAATACTGGAATGGGTTGCCATGCCCTCCTCCAAGGGGATCTTTCCAACCCAGAGATCAAACCTGAATCTCTTATGTCTCCAGCATTGGCAGGAGACCATTAGGGCCACTTGAGAAGCCCAACAGATAGGATGGGGGCTCCTCAAGTATCCCCACTAATATGTAAGGTAAAATAAGAACAGAACTGTGAGCTGCACAGGGTGAGACTCTTCTGACAGCTCCCTGACAACTGTTACTGGAAGTGACCCTTTATCGTTAAGCACTTCTGTACAATAGCTAATTTCATCTTCATTAGCCCAGAGGGGTGAGTATTACCCTCCTGTGTTTCAGGTGAGGATCCAAGGCTCAGAGACTCAATAACCTGTCACCAGGTCAGCCAACTCCTCCTTGTTAGCCTCCAAAGCCCTGCTCTTCAGAGCTCTCTGCTCCCTGCTTCTCTGGTTCACTGCCGCTCCCCACAGCTGACCAGGACCTGGACACTGGCCTCTGGGTTCCAGAAGGTTCCAGAAGGAAGTCTTGTCTCTACACTCAGCCTTCATGTCATCTCCTCAGGTCAGCCAGCAGCTGCATATGACTCAGCCACTCCTTTTAGCCCAGTGGCCACCACTGATCACCCCATATTACTGATACAAGCTGAGGACTTCGTTAGGACATGGGGAGAAGCAGGATACAGTTGGAGTCGTAGGTCCCAGGCCCATCACTTCTCCCTGCCTCATCACCAAGTGGGTGTAGGACCCAGACTTAGGTTTGTGGGGCCCAAATGAACCAGTGGGCAGGCACATGGACCCCTCGAAGGGATTTCTCAGCTGGGCTCCATTTCCCCTCCATCAAAGCAGTGCTGCGGCTACAATGAGGGCCGGGGGAGGCATAAAATCCCCATTTGCCACAATTAGCAGATGAATAATGAAGTGGCCGTGGCAGCCGGCAGCAGGCTCGGCTCTCCCGAGGCCACACCTCCCGTGAGTGCTCAGAGAGACAGAGATCGGAGGGCACCTGGTACCCGAAATACCTGGAGACACCCCGCTGGTTTCTCCTGCTCGTCCTTCCTGAAACCCAGACTGTCTTTGATGTTACTGAGAAGCTTATGTTCTCTGCAAGAGGCTTGTGCTTAGAATCTCCAAAAGCAGGGAGAAGCAACAGAGGGGGGCTCCCAAGGAGTAGAAAGGTGGAAAGAGAGGTGACAGGAAAAAAAAAATGTCTGCAGGACCCCCGGAAGAAAGGAACTATTTTGTAAAGAAAAGCAAGATAGTGTGTCTGGAGTACAGAGTGAGGTGTGTGGACTGGGAAAGGGCTGGGCAGGGTGGATGGAGACCATCAGGGGGTTCCCATAAGCGATGGGGAAGGTTTTGCCATCAGCATCTCATGGCTTCTACCCTTCTGCACTGTCAAGTCCTTTGATGCCTTCCTAGATTTCAGCAGCATTTTATCTTCAACCATAGATGGTCACACTTGCCTGAAAACGGGCTGATGCCAGGTTCCGGGCCACAGTCTGGTAAAATGCCCAGGCGTGTTTGTTTATGGGCCCATCACTGGAAGAGGATTCAGTCAGTGAAGTTCAGTTCAGTCGCTCAGAGGCAGTCATATCCTTCCTGTGGTCCCTGAGATTAGGGGCTGCCTGAGTGTGGAAGAAACCTAATTCTTTTAGCCCCCCTTCCAGAAACCCACTGCCTTCTCAGATCCAGCCAAGAAAGGACTTCAAGGCCCTCAGGCCAAAGAGAAGAGTTGAAAAAAGTCTCAGCCATGGAGAAAGTGCTATTCCCTCAAGATGCTTCTGCCCTGCTGCGTTCATCACATCTGCTTTATGGAGCACAAAACGAAAACACAACTCTCATCAGCACGTTCGTGCTGCAGCTGAACTATCCAAAGTGTGTCCTGCTTCTGCATGCCCAGAGAAAGCCCGGCCGGCGCGGGTGGGAATCATCCTTGTCTTGTGCTCGCGCAGTTTTCCTTATTGCCTCTGCGGAGCTATTTGCTAAAGGATATTCTCCTCCAAGTCTGATCCTCAGCAAACTCCCATGGCCTGGCTATGCTGTGCTGTGCTTAGTCGCTCAGTCGTGTCTGACTCTTTGCCGGGTCTGGTTAAATGAATTGGGAGGGATGACATAGGGCATGGATGTGCTAGGCTGGCTCACAGATAAGACAGGTGCAGCCAGGGAACTTGTGAAAGTGTTAGTCATTCAGTCAGGTCCAACTCTTTGTGACCTCATGGACTGTAGCGAGCTAGGTTCCTCTGTCCATGGCATTCTCCAGGCAAGAATCCTGAAGTGGATCCCCATTTCCTTCTCCAGGGGATCTTCCCAACCCAAGACAGGGAAAGTCTTTCTGAATGCCAGACCAGGAAAGGGGCCATTCTTGCACTTCTTCATTCATTCAGACGTTACTTATGGAGTCCCCGCTCTCTGTTAAGAGAGACAGCAGGGTATAATGGGGATTAGTGGGGATTCAAGAGCTACATGATTAGGGTTCAAATGCTGGCTCTAGCATCAGCAATACTAAAATTACTTTACCCACTGATCCTAATTGGTTTTGTCACCTGGGAAGTCTTCTGGGCTACCAGAGCGGTGGACACAGAACCATGGTTGAGAACCACTCTTTCAGCTTTCCTCTCTAGCTGTTTGGTGTATCATTGGAATAAGTGGTCAAGAGCCTCATCCACCTCTGCAGGCTTGGCCTGGAATCCTGGGACGATTCCCAGTCCTCCGGTGCTCAGTCACCTCCTCCTTGCAGGGTTAAAGGTAATTCAACCGCTTATTGGCAGGCATGACACAGGTGAGTTTGGAGTGCATAATACTGATCTAAGTGCCAGGCACTGATGGGTGATTTGTGGGCACTGTTTTACTTCCTCCTCTCAGAAATTCTGCAAGCAGGTATCATTATTCCCACCTAAAAGATGGAGACACTGACCCTTGAAGAGATCTGGTGATGTGCCCAAGGACACAGGAGTGCTCAGGGCCAGAACCAGGAAGTCCTGAATCAGAGCAGATTCCACAGAAGAGCCCTGGGCCAGGGCACACTCCCACTTGGTTCACACTTAGTTCAGTGCTAGGGTGGTGGTGACATGCAGCTCTGTGATGACCACACAACATCCACGGGCAGCAGAGAAAGTGGAGTGTGGGGGCCAGAGGCAGAGAATTATTAGCCATGAGTCCTTCCGTCATTTTCTCACTGATTCCAATTTATTGTCTTCTGCAAAAATCCACTGGATCTTTCACCTTTCAAACAGATAACTTCACCATCTCTGCATCCCTCTCCTTTATACACGAATTTCTAGCATTTACCCATGAACTCCACTGTTAACAGATATACTTGAGGCATGATGAGGGGTGACCTGGGTCTGCTTTCCATCCTCTCTGAGCCTCATATTGCTACCTGAGTGGAAATATGCCAGGTCAGCAGGTGGGCCATTGAGTTTTTTCTCAGTCCCCATTTCTCCTGCCCTCTTCCTCCAGAGGTCACTGATGAACAGAGGGACCAAAATGGAGCCAACCAAGACTACAAGTGGACTCTATCACCTTCTCTGCTCCCCCCTGCCCCACAACATCAGTCAAGGGAAAACAAAACAGCGATCAGATGTGCTTGATTTGCTTTTCACACTGGGATGAGCTGTGGTGGAGCAGGATTAACCCAGGTGTGTAAATTAGCAAAGCCTACAGGCTGAAAAGAAAACAGCCGCAAAAGAGTCCCCAACTTTCATGACCTCTTTCACCCACAACTGAGAAGAGCTGGTTTGGTTTTCTGCCCAAGGTTTTATTGACAAGGATAGCAATTTCTGGACTCTGGGGAGTAAGTTTATTTGGTATCATGGGGCTCAAACTGTGACACCATACCACTGGCTAAGGAGAAAGGAGAAGGAGTGCCGCCTTTTTCTCGGCAGCAAAACGAAGAAAGGTCCCCAGCGATGTGGTGGCAGCCACTGAGTTCTGCACCTCCCTTAGAGATCTCATACGACCCATATGATCTCAGTCTTTAAATCCATGGACTGAACACACATGGGTAATATCCTACTTTATATCTCCAGCCAGGACATCTTCCCTGAGTTCCTTATTCATATATCCAACTGCCTACTTGACATCTCCACCTGGATCTAAAAGAAATCTCCAGATTCATGTTTTAAAAACAAACTCCTACTCTTCTCCAAATTTGCCCCAAGGGAAGCCTTTCTGTCTCAGTCACGGGCAAGACCATCCATCTAGTTGCTCAGGCTGAAACCCTTGGAGTCATTCCTGATACCTTTCTTTTCCCCTATGCCTCCATTTGATCAGCAAATCCTGCTGGCTCTACCTTCCAAAGGTATCCCAGTCTGAGCATTCCTGGCCACTCCCTTGCCTCCAGCATTGCTCCCTGAATTCTGCGACAGTCCCCTAACACACAGTGTTATTTGTACCAAGGGAAAACTAGAAATTAATGTCCAACAATATAAGCATTATAGAATAATTTTTAAGATTTCCATATTCTGGACTGTTAAATGGCTACTTAAGACAACGCTGAAGAACAATCAAGAACTGCCTGGGAAAATTGTACTGGAAATTGCAAATACAAAGAAAGAATACATATAAACTTGAAAGTGCTAATTACTCAGTCATGTCCGACCCTGAGACCCCATGGTCTGTAGCCTACCAGGCTCCTCTGTCCACAGAATTCTCCAGGCAAGAATACTCGAGTGGGTTGCCATTTCCTCCTGCAGGAGATCTTTCCAACCCAGAGAGCAAACTCGGGTCTCCTGCATTCCAGGCAGATTCTTTACCAACTTAGTCACCAGGGAAGGCCATAAACTGGAAAGTTATATTCAAAAATGTTGTCTGGGTTCCAAAGTTATAGGACTTTTGAGTTCCTTTTTCTGTTTGTTTATATTTTCAATTTTTTAAAAAATGAAGTTTCATTATTAGGAAAATATGCTACTTTAAAAAAGATAAAATGATGGGGAAAAAGAATATAAAAGCAGAGACAGGGTGTGGTTGATGAAGAGGAAGGGGAGGCTACAGACTCCCTCTCTGCTGGAGAACATGTGAGCGCTTGTCCTGGGAGCCCTCACTTCCCGGATGAAGAGAAGCCCAGAAACGCACGGTGAGTTGCTAGAATAATAGCGCCTGGTCCATGTATTCCGAGGTGCCAGACACAGTGCAACATGGTTTACAAAGAAGATAATATTCATTCTTCACACTAGCTGTCTCAGGCTAGGCATCCCCCTGCCCTGCTCCACCCCATTCTACAGCTGGGGAAACTGAGGCTTATGGGAGTCATAGAACTTGCCAGAATAATACAGCTGGTCAGCTTCAAAGCTGATATTCAAACCCCAAAGTCCACACTGTTAGCTATGGTTTAATTTTGCTTTGTTTTTACTTTAAAAGCCATAAATTAACTCCGGAGTGGAGAACCAAGGTTTCTAAATCTCCTCAACCAGCTTGTCCCATTTGAAAATGGAAGGTGATGAGCAGAATGAAACAGCTCAGAGGCCCCCCAAATACTTCTCAGCTCAGTGCACATCCTGGGCCTGCCTGGGCCAGGGCCACTTACTCCAGTAGGGCTCAAGAGTCCAAATGTCCCCTCATAAAGAAAGCAGCTGCTGTGGGCAGGCTTTAAGACAGCCAGAGCCTGCCATCAGGGGAAGACCAACCAGCCTAGGAGGTGGGAGATTCCCCCCACCCAGGGCAGCCTGATCTCCTACCCAGAATCCTCTCCTGTGTGGTCCCCTGCCAGGCAGTAAAGCATCACTGATTTAGGGCTTCCCTCCCTGGTGACTCAGATGGTAAAGAATCTGCCTGCCAATGTAAGAGATGCGGGTTTGATTCCTCGGTCAGGAAGTTCCCCTAGAGAAGGTGATGGCTACCCTACCAGTATTCTTGCCTGGAGAACCCCATGGACAGAGGGGCCTGGCGGGCTACAGTCCATGAGGTAGCAAAACGTCAGACAGGACTGAGTGACTAACATTTTCACTTTCCTAGGGTGAAATGTCAAACGCATT